>NC_035436.2:96961678-97302401 GCF_002127325.2 Helianthus annuus | reverse complement strand
TTCCTGTGTATTACCCCAACGATAGGTAACACCTTCCTGTGTCAGCATTGTAAGCGGCTGTGCGATTTTGGAAAAGTCTTTGATGAATCGTCTGTAGTACCCCGCCAAACCTAAGAATTGGCGTATTTCCGTTGGTGTACGCGGTGCAGGCCAGTTCCTGATCGAATCTACCTTGGATGGATCGACATGAATTCCATCCCTGTTCACCACATGGCCTAAGAAATGGACTTCACGAAGCCAGAAGTCGCATTTTGAAAACTTAGCGTACAGTTGTTCCTTTCGAAGAAGTTCCAAGATAAGACGTAAGTGCTGCTCGTATTCCTTCTGACTCTTGGAGTAGATCAGAATGTCATCGACGGATACAATCACAAGCTTATCTAGGTAGGGCTTGTACACTCTGTTCCTAAGGTCCATGAAGACTGCCGGTGCGTTTGTTAACCCGAGTAGCATGACAAGAAACTCATAGTGGCCGTAACGAGTTCTGAAAGCATGTTCTGAAGACGTCCTCAACCCGGACTCTCAGCTGGTGGTAACCTGGCCTCAGGTCCATCTTGGAGTGGTAGCTTGACCCTTTACAACTGGTCGAATAGATCATCAATTCGTGGAAGAGGATGGCGGCTCTCCACTATCACTTTGTTGAGTTCCTCGATAATCGTAATACATGTTGAGTAACTTCTCTTCTTGCGTATAACGGGGGCTCCTTAAAGTGAAGCACGAGTCCAAAAAAAAAAAAAAAAAAATTTGGTGTTGATTAGGCAGTTCCTGCAACCTTCCTGGTGTATGGTAGTAAGATATACCAATAACGAGGGTTACTTC
Source organism: Helianthus annuus (assembly GCF_002127325.2). NCBI lineage: Eukaryota > Viridiplantae > Streptophyta > Magnoliopsida > Asterales > Asteraceae > Helianthus > Helianthus annuus. The sequence continues at coordinate 97,301,585 of NC_035436.2, read as the reverse complement.
TAGCATGATACAGGTCTGACGTCCCTCCTGTCGATGTGTAGATAAACCTGACAGTTCTTCGGGTAACATTTAGGGGGAAGTCACGAATAATTGGTGGATCCTCGATCCTCCTTTCCTTGGTCTTGACATCTAGGTTGAGGGTCAACATTGCGGGGTAATCCTTCCTCAGACACTCCTGGTCCTTCTTGCTGAAATGAAGTTAACCGTTGTGCCACTCTGACACGCTGCAGTAGGAAATGTTTCTATGCACAAAGTTTTCTCCTCATTGGGTGTATGCATACGATATCTGGGTAGCCAATCCACACGGCTACTGTATCAAATCTATCAAGGGTAGCAGAAGGATGGTCGACGTTGATCGCTTGTCCCACAAGGTCGAGTTTGCATTCCTACACCCATATGAGGTTTCAATTGGCTCGCCATCTGCCGTTTCCATAGCAGGTTCGGTTTCGAGATGTACCAGGGTTGAGCTAAACGGTGACGAAGTGATTTATTACTAAGGGCACGAAGGCCACCATGTTGTTACAATCTTAGCGTTGTCCACACCAATCCTAAATGCCCATCGTGAGTACCACATCCAGTGTTGTTGCTACTACTACTAGAGTTCCCAAAACTGTCATTGTTCCTTGGGTTGATGACGTTTTAACTTAATCCGTGCTGAAGTCGGTAGGGTGCTACGCTCATCCTCCTGTCCGTCGTCGTTACGAGTGGTTCAAGGAGTTCACTGTCTGATACGAGGAGTGTTGCAGAAGTGGTCACACTTCGGGATCGGAGTCATCAATCCATGAGTTTCAGAAAACGAGGAGGAGTAGGAAAAATGTTGTTCAATCATTCGACGCGGGGACATCCAACTCAGGGATGTTCGTATAAGCACCTAACATTCTACACAGTCCGCTAGGTGTTCTGATGGGTGTTCAGGTAATACTTGATAACTTCTAGTTTCGAAAGAATCCAACGATAAATGAGAGGTTCACGTTTGAGTTTAAGTATGGGACAATTACTACTATAGCCCCTATAGGTTGGTTATGTTTCATACTGATCGAATAACAGGACAGAACCCCTTTTCCACTTGTTAAGCCTAACTGGGACTCACATGCACCCCACATTATTATTATGTGTGCACCCACAATAATATTGTGATTTGCATGTTCATCTCAGCTCCTCTTAACTCATGTCAAATGGTTCCCCACACTCGAGTAGATTTCAAAGAGTATCAAGTAGTGTAAGTTATGAAGGTTTAGGGAATGACCACCCTATCGGTCTCTTATTACGTGAAAATGTACATGAATTCGTATCGTGGTGCTAAGCGTGCAATCACATGCAATATCGTATGTAGGTGTTCACTAGTTATGTAGTACAATGAGTATAATAGAGACGAACCTTGCAATCTGGAGCTGAGTGTCATGGTCGTATTCTCGCTTTCAGAACTGTCTGGTTATAGTCTGGTTTTACAAAAACAGTTTTCCCTTTTTAAAACCAAGTTCACTATAACCAATGGCTCTGATACCAATCTGTCACACCCCCAAAATCCACATGCGGAGTACCACCGCTTAGAGGCGTGATTGACCAGGATCTTAACCATCAATCACATTGAACTCATAAGTATAGGTGAACAGTACTTTCATTTATAAACAACAAGTGTTACAATATTACAATATTTCACAGTTTACAGCGGAAGCATATTTAACTCAATGAGTGTTTCTAAAACCACATGCAAGTTCTTAATTCTTGTGTTGCGTTTCCATGTGTCTCGACCCATGACCACTCCAGCTTCCCAGACAGCAAGTTCCTTGGATATGCACCTATAAGCCTGCAAGGCATGTAATAGAGAGTCAACAACTAGTTGAGCGAGTTCACAGTTAATAGTTCAGTAATAGTATAGTGTGAGTAGTATATTCGTTCGTTATGTCATGTATCGTAATAGCTTCCGTCGCGGCCTCCCAGGCAGGTATGCGAAGATTAGGGGATGTCTTTCCCAAGTATTCTAGACTAGGTTTATTTGTATCGCGGCCTCCCAGGCAGGTGTGCGAAGATTAGCAAATTTAGTTCGCGGCCTTCCTAAGGCAGGTATGCGAAGTCAGTCATAATATCGCGGCCAACCCTTGGCAGGTGTGCGAAGATCAGTTCAATAAGTGTTACTAGTCTAGCCGTATCTTGTCGTTAGGTTCTATCATCTGAGTATATAAAATAAGTCATCCAATCCCATTCCCACCCGGGAACCCCATGCCTTGGCTGTGTGAACTCACCTTGGTTTGCTCGGTATGCTAAGTTATGTGCTCACAATCAATCAGTCAAGTCCTATAGTGTGCATGTATACTCAATCAGTTCAAGTTCGTAAAGTTTTACGTACAATCAGTATTACAGAGTGATTTGGCAGTTAAATATCACATAACAGTTTGTCAATCATACCAGGTTCAGAGTTACATGCAAGTTCCTAAACTAATTGTCGTGCTTAACAGAGTTAGTATATTTGACTGAGTTAACACAGTTTACACTTAACAGGGTTAACCACTTAACTGACATAACAGAGTTACCAGTTCAATCGTTTGACAGGGGTTTTGATGATTAACAGAGTTTGCATACTTAACAAGGTTACAAACTAACAGAGTTATAATTAACAGAGTTATTGTTTAACAGTTAACTGAATTAACAGGGCCGAAAACTCTCTATGGGCCGAAATCCAAACTTGGGCCAAAATCACCTTAGCCGAAATCACCTAAGGTGATTTCGTTTGTGTGGAGATTTCGTTTGTGTATGAGGGTGACGAAAACACCTATGGGCTGAAAACACATGGGTGACGAAATCCCTTTGGATTTCGTTGAGGTGGGTTGTCGTTGAACATCATGATCATCAACATCAACAGTTACGAAACAAAACCCTAATGGTCATCAAGCATAACAGTAAACATGTATCAAGATCTAACCAATCACTACATGCACAGTTTGACCCATCAGTTTATGTTGTGCCGCCTAAAAACAAAACTTTGATTTGTTACATGATTCCACAAAAGTCAAGTTCCCACAAAGATTAATCATTACCCTCTGACTCATAGCATCATAACTTTTATCAAAACCAATAGTTAATGTTTACATGCTGTTATTTGATCTAATATGTGAAGTGGGCTGCAGCTTTTATTCACATGACACATCCATTCTAACAAGTCACCAAGATTTAACACATAATGTCTAACAATCTAATCCACCTAACAACATTCATCATATCAGAATCATTCACTAAAAGTCATCGGCACAAGACATGTTGTCGGTTCATCATCATCATCATGATAAACAATAATCAAAATTGAAAACCAAATACAATCACATGCATAATCAGTCATGACCTAATCGCATATATATTCGATCCATGAACAAAACTGTTACTACATAAAATCAAACAAATAATCATAAGTGTTTTTAATCCACTACACGAACAAGAATCACACTAACCGAAATAGAAAGCAGCGGATTGATGGCACAAGAAGGTTTCGTAGGCTTGTAGTTGCCGTCACAGTTAGAGGAGTGTTCTAGGGTTTTGCCGATCCCGAGTTATCACGTAAAGTCTCAAATCAAAACATATACTAAATCGGAAGTGGGCCAAGGCCCATTTGGTTTTCGTTGGCCACCTTTGGGACGAAAACACTTAGGTGTTTTCGTGAGGTGTGTGTTTTCGACAATAGCAGTGGACGAAAATAGTTAAAGTGTTTTCATCAATTGAGTTTACGTGGGTAGGGGGTTGGGGCATTCGGCTATGGCTCCACTTTATTATTAAATCTTGTTATTAAGTGAACTAGCAATATAACCATACAAACATATATCAACAAATAGAGTTATGTTGCACCTCAAATACTCAAATCAAACACAATACGATTGAACGTATTACGAACGTGTATAGTTGTGAAACAAACCAATCGTGCAAACAAACAAACAATTAGTGTGCGATTAATGCAGAGGTGTAAATCTTGGAAACTCGAGTTGTCACATTATCCCCAACTTAAAAGAAATTTCGTCCCGAAATTTAGCATGCGGTTACTGAGGAAGCTAGGTAAGTTGTATCGTTTACTGGTTTTCCTGGGGTGTCACATAGATGAGCTTTAATGGCTTTGATATCTGCTTGAGTATCTTTGTACCTAGTTTCCATGACATTTCTGACCATTTGAAGTTGAACTTCATGCTGTTGATCTGCATATTGTCTTTGTTTGTGAAGCAGAGGTTGAAATAGATGCCATAGCTCAGCAGTGGATGGAGCAGATGTTGCAGATGGTGCAGCGGTGGGTGTAGCCTTTTGAGCTTGTAACAACTGTTACAACATAGTTTTGATTTCTGCAACAGATGTGTCAAGTTTATCAACCCGCTCCGTCAATTCTTTGTATTTTAAACCATCACCCAAGTTAATGGGATCATTTGATTTCCCACCAGTGGTGGTTGTATCAGTGGTTGACTTAGGAAAAGTTTCCCAAAAATCATCAACTGATGCCCCTTGTTCTCGGTACTGGGGACTTCTTTCTTCAGCAGAGCTTACCATTTTAAGGTCACAGTGTATAATGGAAACACACCAGTGAACACTACGGTTCCCAAAGAAGAAATTGCCTTCAAGGGAGTCTCACTAATGAAACTACTGTCCAGGTGTAAACTAGTGGGTTCAACACCTGTAGTAGCTGCTCCACTTGAACTACTGACAGGAATTACTTGTAATTCCTGTAGTGTAGCCTCCTCAACTGTTGGTGGGTTAGCAGAGATAGAGACACCAGACTCAGTCACTTGTTGTGGTATATTCTCATTGATAGGTGATTGAGAAGAACTGATTTTTATCTGGGCTATAACAAGTGCATCCAACAGAGGTATCATTGATAGTGGGAGTTGTGCAATGAAGATAGGGGTAGAAAGAGAATTTGCCCCGAGAGCTGGGCTGTCAAAGATAGATTCAAGTGAATCCATTCCTTCATATTGTGGTGTCCCTATTGATACAACCTGATCCTTTTGAGAGGATACAGGAGGAGTTTTAGGCTCAGGTTGAGATCTTTCTTCCATCTGCTGTGAGGAAGTAGCAGCAGTGGTTTCAGGTGACTTGTGTGATGTCACATGTGTTACCTCTAGGATCTCATCTTCCAGAGTCACCTTTTTGGTGAGTTTGGGGGGCTTTTGGATAGTTTTCTTTTTGGTCTTTTTGGTGATTTTTGGTGTGGGTTTCACAGCAGGGGTTGTGCTTCTGTGATCACCAGGACCAGTGGGCTCAACAGCAGGGGCCTGAGGAGTAGTTGTTACTGCTAAATTCTGCTTAGGTACCTCTGTTTGTGTTTTTAAAGGTTTTGACAGCCTTGTGAATGTTTCAGAAGTTAGACTGTTTATTTGAATAGGATTTCCTTGGATAAGCACATGTGCATTATCCTTTGAAAATTTCTTTTGAAGATAAAAACTTAAAAACCTTGGAAACAATAAAAATGATTTTTTATTAACATTCTTAACCATATCATTGAAATCTCCTAAGAGTAGTTAAAATTTTCTTCAGCCATGATAGCATAGCCCAGGTATTGGATTTTCAATGGAATTTCATTAAAAGCTGTTGTTTTATTTGACACACAAATGAGGAGGGCATGGAATAAAAACCTCGGAGCAGGTGGAAAATTACCCTTTTGTAAAGTATCCTTTTTCATTTCTTCTTCATACCCTCTCTCAATGAAATCAGTTTGGTACTTTGTTTTTTGGGAAAGAGCTTTTACCTGTAAGATCATTGATTTCAAAAACCTTTGAAATGGTTTGAGGTGTGATGACCACTAGAATTCCCCTTATTGATGAAGTAATAGCTAAGGTCTTTTTGTCCTTAGTTTCAAGCTTTGCATTTTTCCAGAACTCTCGTTGGGTATCCAGGTAGACGGTTTCATTACAGGTCAACAAAGTTTTGTTCTTTGAAGATGAAAGTGCATCAATCACGGAATGAAAACCTATGTTTTGACTTGTTTTTGCAAGTGTACACACGTAGTTATGACGGGTTTTGAATGGAAGATTCATGATAAATCAAAGGTAGTTAAGAACGAAGGAAGAAGATGGGTGATTTGAGAGAATTTGGTGAAAACTACTTTTGAAAGGAATTTTGAATTTGACTCGACAGTCAAATCCCTGTTTGGGGTTTTGATCAGGGTTTTATAGGTGGAAAAAGTGAATGCTGACGTGGTAGCAGTTACAAAAGATCTGATGGCTAAGTACTGTCCACGTGACAACCTTTGATGAATAATGGATGACAGTTGTTAGGAAACCACTAATGAATCAATATCAGTAGTTTACAGTGCTGAAAATGAAAACAGTAGCTGACTATAACTATCAGCGGATAGCCTATCAGTGGATTAAAACACTGAGCTTTAACAACAGTCATTATATAAACAGTGGTTCAAGCATGTTCCTTCTAAAAAAAAACTATATTTTAACCCAACAGCCGTTTCAATCCCCTTCAACCTCCACAAAACACTATTTTAACCCAATAGTGGTTTTAAACCACCATTTTAACCAAACAGTGGTTTCAACCACAGTTTTCTTAACAGTAGTTCCAAACATCGGTTTTCATCCATCTGTTGACCAAAGTCAACAGATGTATCAACCACTGTTTTATTTTCAAATATCTGTTCCCAATAACAGAGCTTTGATCATTTAAACATACCTTTGCCAATATTACAAGCTTTTACACTCTCAAACCTAAATATTTATTTACTTAATTTAAATAACAAACATGGTTAATAATTTTAACACAACAAATTATATAAAAACTACAAGTGTCAAACAGAGGTAACTATATAATAAACAAAGTTCAAAACAGCAAACATCAATCAATAGAATACAACATACTAATTCCAAATCAATAGGCGAAACAACATACAAAGTTCATCCATCTGTTGACCCAAGTCAACAGATGTATCAACCACTGTTTTATTTTCGAACATCTGTTCCCAATAACAGAGCTTTGATCATTTAAACAGACCATCGCCATTATTACAAGCTTTTACACTCTCAAACATAAATATTCATTTACTTAATTTAAATAGCAAACATAGTTAATAATTTTAACATAACTAATTATATAAAAACTACAATTGTCAAAACAATAAACAACATTCAATAAAATACAGCATACTAATTCCTAATCAATTGGTGAAACAGTAGTCTCGATAAGTAAAGCTCCTTTCGGACCATTGTAGTTGTCAACATGTTGGAGGTATTTCAGAAGTTCGTTGCTCAGATCAACTTCAATCATATCCTCTAGATGCTTGTTATCAGCCACTTGTTGTCTTCAATAATATTAGTCCTTCGGCGCCTATCTACATAATCAACTACATGAGGATTATTGAAAACGAACACCTTCATCTAGCCTTCTCTTCATATCTGAGCAAATCAGCAGTTAGCTCAGCAGACTTTCCAATAACAATCAAATGCAGCCTCTTTGCGATGGTCAAAAAATGCCCTTAGCAAGGATTAACTACAATACTATCTGGAAAACAAAGCATTCTGAAAGTCTCACTCAGAACATCAAAAGCAACGATGTTCCTCTCACCTAGTGGATACCAATAATTTGAAACCATAAAATATATGGTTTTATCAGCATAAACTCCTGTAGACCATGAATAACCACTTGAACCATAATTGTTTACGCTACCGAAATTTATTGTTTTCCATGACTCACAACGTCGTGAGTAAACACGAGCAGCAGTTACATTACGGTAACATCTGATATTCAGCACTTTCAGATCATTGAACTGATCAAAATAAATTCCACCAGTATCAGAGTTTCGATCATGATTGTAATTGAAGTAGTCATCAGACAAAACCTTAGCGCCTAGTAGTTGGATTCCAAAGAATCAGCTCACAGCAAATTCCTTCATTGCAAACTAACAACAAACCATTAAATGACGATAGAATACGTAAGAAACTAGGGTGGACATTGTTAGGAAAACTTAAGGTTTTGATTCTAACAACATCCAAATTACCAGCAACTACATCGTCAACGACAATTGACGTGTCTTTAAAGGAGAGTAGTTTCTTTTGTAGTGAATCTCCACTTCGGAGAGCATGCATCATCTGAAATCCATGACTTGACAATTCCCTATAAAAATTCTTGGAAAGACATTTGAAACGGCCAATATCTTCTGCAGAGAGCCTTGTGAAAATCTCGCCAACAATCACTTGAAACCCAAATTTTTCCATGTTGCAGTGAACCAATGCGTCTTTGGAAGTAAAAGAAATTGTAATGATATTGATAAACAAAAAACTTTTGAAGATGATTGAGTAGATGGATGAAAACGGTAATGATCAAAACCTCTGCCCAACGTATTTTATATACCCAATGAAGGCGGTTTTGACTAAATACATTGTCAGACGAAAGAATATGATGCGACACTCGTTAGGCTTTTAATACATTTCCATGGGAAAAATATAAAATTAAACACGTTATTATAATTACAATTAACCTCTTCATTTACCTATAAGACGCCTTTACCATAAGATAGAACTGATTGAGTGACATGCATTAATTGCAAAGTACATATCCCCTGGCATTTTGAATTTGAATTTACCGCCAATTTCAAAACCACTGCTATGGTATGTGTTTGCCAAAGGAAACATCTGCTAAGTTATACTTTCTTGGCTATCAATAGTTTGCACTCTTGAATGTGGGCCAGACCGTTAACATTTAAATATAGAGCAGTAGTTTGAAATTAAATGTATTTTAACTCAGATAAAAAATTGACACATCAGCAATCATCATTTAGTCATAACTCAGATAAAAAATCTATTCATTTGGAATACAAAGATATTGCGAACATCTGTTAAAGCCTCTCCTGTTCGCAACAGTAGCAAGTCAAACAGATGTTGGCAACAACAGATGTTTGGCAATTGAGAGGAGGAAATTCTTCGAAAAGCTTTATTAGGCAACAACAGATGTTGGCAATAGTAGCAAGTCAAACAGCCGTTAGATCAGCAGATGATGATTTAGAGCAGATGTTCTCTTCTGGCAAACTTTAACTTTGACAGATCTATACACTAACAGAAATTGATACAACATCAACATAATCTAATTAAACTCAGAGACAATTTCACTTCTACATCAAAAGTATCGATCTGCAATAATCAGATGATATTAAAAATTACATAATAATACTTATTCATCTTAAAATTAAAACGAAACTTTAAAATCTAACAACAACACCAAGAAATTTACGAACCTAACAGTTCAAATTTATTGCTTTTAGCTTAAAATTTAGTGCTTTTAGCTTTAAACTCCGTCAATGTATATCTTCGACAATCGCCATGAACTCCACGGAAGTACTCAATGCATCAACATCAGGTTTCTAGAAATCTGATCTCTCGTGAACAGACCAAGATGCAGTACATGAAAACACTTCTTCAGCTATTGAAGAGTAGCCCTGTCTTCATATACTTAATCCTTAACTTTGTTCATAAACAACTGCATTAAACCAAACTTTATGCTTCTTTTAATACAAAAAAGGCAGGAAAGACCATTACTCTAGTAAGATAATATCTTATCTTACAGTAATAGCAGATCATTTCTTGCGTTTAGTAGGAACTAATGCAGGTTCTACATCATCATCATCTGCCCAAAGTCATATATAATCATCATTTAGTCATAAGCAAAAATTATTTTAAATATACATTTAATAATTTTTATTTGTGCTTAATTTAACTTTATGCTTCTTTTAGTACAAACCTATAATAACCCGCAGCAGATTGTATGAATTTCAAACAACTGTGATTAGACTGAAATATAAATCGAGAATTAAAGTATATCACTTCAAAATTAAAAATTAAAAATTTCAAAATTGGAGTAGCAAAAAACACATACTTTAAACGATGTTGGAACAATGATACTGGAAACAACCGTAGAACAATCATCATCATCATCTGTAGCAGATCATTCACAATCATCATTTAGTCATAACTCAGATAATAAAACTTCAGTAAAAATCAAAAACAAAAACAAACATAATTATATATATCACATTACCATGATCAAGGCAAACCACATATCCCCAAAATTTTTTCTGAAAGTGGGTCAAAGAGAGCTTCAGTTTTCTCTTATCCTTTATGAACAAATGCCGAGTATTGATAAGAAGGGATTTGAGAGAGAGATGCATTACAAATGTGGTTTGAAAATACAAAAGAAGAGAACACGTTTATATAAGAAGATGATTGACAGAAATGAGTGGGTGACATGCATTAATTGAAAATTACATATCCCCATGCATTTTGAATTTCACATTACCCGCAATTTCAAAACATCCGCTGCTAGGTATACGTTTGCCAAAGGAACCATCTGCTACTTTCTTGTAGATGGGCAGTTGTTTGCACTTTGGAATGTGGGCCAGACCTTTAACATTTGAATACACAAGGCAGTGGTTTGAAATTAAATTAAATCTATTTTAAAGTGATTTATATATTAGACTTTATGATGTAATAATGACATAAGAAAAGCCTTGTTGGACAACCTCTCATGCTGACACATCAGCTTTTCTTATGTCATTGGGATTTCTCCTTTTATAGAAAGTATAGATTTCAGAACATCTGCTGCTAGGTATACGTTTGCCAAAGGAACCATCTGCTACTTTCTTGTAGATGGGCAGTGGTTTGCCCTTTGGAATGTGGGCCAGACCTTTAACATTTGAATACACAAGGCAGTGGTTTGAAATTAAATAAAATCTGTTTTAAAGTGATTTATATACAAGACTTTATGATGTAATAATGACATAAGAAAAGCCTTGTTGGACAGCCTCTCCTGTTGACTCATCAGCTTTTCTTATATCATTGGGATTTCTCCTTTTATAGAAAGTATAGATATCTCATTTCTCTCTCTCGTTCACTACTGTACCACCAACATCAAATGCAACCACCACCACCCTCCACCGATGAACCACCACCTCTGTCGTACGTCCACTATTCTGGTTGCTGCAATAAAAAAATTCCGGCCGACACCTTGGTTGCTACAATCAAAACCACCTCCACCCCTCAGCCACCGCCTCCACCTTCCACTGCAATTCCAACCACCGCCTACCTCCTCCAATCATTGCCTCTTCAGCCAATCAACCACCACTTAATCCGTCACCATCCACTGCCTATACTCCACGGAGGTCGCCACCGATGCGTTATCCGGCGGCGCTGCTTTCGTTGAGGCCCCGAACAAGGTCGCCCCTAACATCAATCCACCAAAGACGGATATTATTCTAGGGTGGTTGGTGCGATGGGGATAGAGGTGGTTAGAGGAGGGAGGTGGCCCGCTATGATTTGCTGAGACACGGTAAGGGGACAAAGATAGTTGGTGCGACGGGATGGTTGTTAGTGATGGTGGTTGGTGCAACGGGATCGCTGATTAGCGATGAAGATGCGGTTGTGTTCCTCAAAATCATATATGCCATCGTTGTGAACGGGTTTAAGTTCAGTCACCGGCGAATTTAAGGCGGTCGCCGACGATTTGGAGCAGGAGGACCGTGGTGTTTCTGGTTTGGGTCTTGGAGAAGATGACGTTTTAGGGATGTGAAGAAGAAAACGTTCGTCCAGGCTGCTAATACAATAGAATCGGTTGTTGTTGTATCAATGGATTATGTGAAATTAAGCTAAATTTTGTGACTTTTTGGTTTTATTGATTGGTTTTTGTCATGTCTGTTTGATTTTATTTGTTTTTAAGTGGGATCTGGTTTTGGGATTTGATGTGGTTTGTGGAAAGTTGCAGAGGTATTTGTAGAAATGAGATTGGTTTCCTAAATTAGGTGCTAGAAGTTAGAATTAGCAAAGTGAAATAAGTGTGTGTGTGATGGGGGTTTAATTGGTTAGCCGGCTGTTTGAAAATTCTCGCCGGAAAAACGAACAGTAATCGGTAACATGTTATGTTCAGGAAAAAGGGTGGGGGTGGGTGGGTAGGTTTTTATTATTTAATGATTAAATTTGAGTGGGAAAGATGGTGGTGGTATGGTGGTGAAAGGTGGTGGTGAAATGTGAAGATGGTGGTGGTGGTGAAATGTGAAGATGGTGGTGATGGTGAATTGTGAGGAAGATGAAGTAGGTAGGGTGGATGATGGAACCCACATAAATATATAAATACAACTATAGTCCCCAACTGTAGTAAGGGTATTTGGGCCATTTCACACCCACTTAACTGAAAAGACTAACCTCCATCCACGGCAGGGACTATCTGGGAACGAAATTGAAAAAGTTGGGGACTATAGCTGTAATTTTAGAAAGTTAGGGACTAAAGGTGAAAAAATGCCAAACCACAGGGACTATCCGGGCATTTATCTCTTTTCTATAAAAGTTTTCTTAAAATACATACATTTTGAGAATATAAAGTGGTGATTTTATTTGATTAAAGATAATATTCCAGAAAATTTAATACAAAATTTAATATAGGAATACTTTATGAATACAAGAAAAATACGTATTCTCGTACGTACAAATACACACCGGAATACACCATAAATACTTGGCAAAATACACAAGAATAATTATACCCATACTTGGGAAATATTCATGAAAGAAGTTACAAAATGAACTAAGGCAAAAATATATTATTTTGGCAATATTCCAAAGAAATGGATGAAAATAATTTAAGTTAAAATATTATTATTTTAACTAACAATTATATACTTCGAAATTATATAATGTACATCAATGATGTAACTCAAAATATACCAAGATTTTCAAAACAAGTCTTAACGAACAACTAAGACAAAGAGTCATTACACGACCTAAACGTCTAATAAGACCTGGCACGTGTGTAGGTAGTTGTACGACTCGTAGGAGGACCTTTGAATATACGAGACAGCTAGACGCAAACTTGTGAGTTCATGTTCCCCTTTTCTCTTAACTGTTTTCGATTTTATAACTCTTGTGGGTGAAGTACATGCTACATATGTTTCAATGGTATGATTTAGCTATGAAATGAACTATTAGATCATGTGAGCATAGGCTAAAACTGAAATGCCAATAACTCTCATAAGAAACATGGACAAATGTTAGATCTAACGGGTACAGCCGAGTCCCACTCATGGTCCTTATGTGACCACTTAGAGTGCTTTAGTGTCCCAGTCGAGGTGATTCGACAACAGTCAAGGGGATTTGACACGGTCAAGGTGATTTGATACGGTCAAGGGAATTTGACACAGTCAAGGTGAATTTGACACAGTCGAGGGGAATTCGATACAGTCGAGGAGATTTGACAAAGACAAAAGCCTACTCATTTTGAGTACTCCCTATGCCATCACATACATTAATGTCCTTGCAAAACATTAATTGATCTGTTCATAGACTCTTTTCATACCTGTTTTCAAATGAGTCTCTCAAATGTTTACAAGCTTATCAGTACTCATACAAAACGCATGAACTCGCTCAACTTTTGTTGATGTTTTCAAAATTACATGTATTTCAGGAAACAAGTTGGATCTTGGGCGCTGGTGTCGTTACTGGATGTAAATTTCAAGTTTAGATGTCATCCACTTTTGTTGATTTGTAACTTAATCAAAGGTTGTGCTGTTTGAAACTTAAATGACTGGTGTTTGTAATGTTTTGAACTTTATGAATGGATGAACATCATTTTGATCATATAGTTGTTTATTATAATCGAATGCAATGAGAACCAATCAAGTCACATGTATACGCTTCCGCAAAAGTCAGGGTGTGACAACTCGCGTCTAGCTCGCCGTTATTGCTTGTTGTCGCCCCTATTGTCGTCGTTGCTAATACTTCGATTTCTTGTAGTGTGTTAGACCGGAAATATTGAAATTGAGATCACATTCAAAACCAATGAAATAAATATGAAAATACCCTAAAAAGCCAAATGAATAAAATGTACAAAATTGAAACAACCCTCCAATAATCTAAACCAAATAAAATGAATTGTAAACATATATGATAAAATAATCAAAATATTTTCACAACCCAATTAAATCCGGAAATATATTTCAATAATCCGATCTGATAAAAAGTCTCTACTGGTATACATGAAAACCGAAAAAAATTAATCTTACAGAGTCAAAAACTTTTACTTCACTTCAGGCTCTCAAAATGGTTGAGTCGCTCTGCAACAAATGTTTTTAAATAAAAAAAAAAAGAGAATTATTCTATAGCTGACTAAAATAGAAATAAGATAAACCTGGAAAATAAATAAGAAAAGAAATCGTCCCGAAAGAAACTTAGCTCTACAGGTTTTCTTTCATATTTTGAATTTACTTGCATATAAAGTATAGGATAAACAAATGAAAACGGCAAATGATCGAGCATGTTTTGAATTTCCTTACATAACTTATGTGGTGGTTACATAACAATTTAAGATGGTGAGCTTCAAACAAATTACTTTATTCTCCATAATGTGGATACCAAGCATTCCGATGCGTATGGGTAATCACTTGATGGAAAATATATTCTGATTGGTGATCAATAACTAACCCTTAAAAGCTAAAAATAAAGGATACGCGTGTACATTTATATGTGCACATTGGTTATTGTTTATTCACGAGTTAACGTTACCCCGTGCATTGCAGCGAGATGTTGATAGTGAAAGTCTTTAGTATGTTGATTATAAATATTGAATTATTATGTCGGATCTTCAGTGAGTTTAATACTTTGTAAAAGCCGATTAATTGATTATAGTTATATACGTAACGTTCTATTTAATAAATAGTATTTAAAAATAATGTATACTTCTCCAATAAAAGTAATTCTGATGATACTAATATTTGTATTAGTTTAATTGGTTATATCGTTTTATAAAACTTTAGGGGTTAGTATAATTATGAGCAAAGCATAGGGTCGTGGTCGTCATCATCATCATCATCATCGTACTCAGTAAATCCCACCAATAACAAAGCTAAGGTAGGGTCTGAGGAGGGTAAGATGTAGACAGTCTTACCTCTACTTCGTAGGATTAGAGAGGCTGCTTCCAGTGAGACCCTCGGCTCGATAGTAGTTTTGCATCAAGCCTTGGACATAAGACACATAACACTCAGCAATTGAGACAACTGTCGATTAGTGCATGTACCCATTGTCTTTCGGTTATCAGCGCCACCACATGATGCATGATTAACCATTCCTCTCTTTTAACGTTATTTTTATGAAATTAGTAAAATAACGTTAAAATTAATACACTTTCACTTTTGCCCCCCCCCCCCCCCGAGCCCCCACACATACATACATCATATGCGCATAACATAAGCGGCGCGTTGAGCAAAGCATAGGGTGTAAGCTGTAATTTCTTAGACGTTGATAATTAATTTTGAAAATTTAAATCAAAAAGCACGCCAATAATTTTGTTCGTCACTTTCGCAACCGCTACATGCGATGTTGATGTTCAATTGGTGGCATTGTTGTGATTGCGGTTAGGGATTAGGATTATTTTATTATTTTAAAATAATAACCAAAGGTGCATGACTTTTCATTAATGAACCGACGTAGTTTTTATATGAACCAACATACCCTTATTTTTTATATTGACAATTAAATAAACGCGTCGCGTAAACTGATGCGATGGTTTGCATAACGATTACAACGATTACAGAATAAAATTTGCAAATAGTGTTATGGTTACATGAAAAAAAGGTTTATTAAATTTGGCCTTTCAATATTGTTTAGTTAAGTAATCAAATAAAAAACAAAGTTAAAAATAGAATGAAAACAAAATCAAAAAAACAAAAGCCATATCTAATTTCACGTCATTTAAATCATCTTTTTAGAAAACAAAAAATGAAAGGGTTCCCATCTACTACTGCAACCATTTGACTTATGTGATTTTTTTTAACTTCAATAACCTTTTCTGATGGACGTGACTTTTAGACAAAAGATACGTAACCCAAATTACTTTTTGTAGGGTTACTAATATACAAAATGCTTAAGCATACACACATATATTTAATATAAATAAAAAGAGAAATTATACAAATGATGTGAGTGAGTTATCTTAATTGAAAAAGAAATATCACCAACCTTAATATCATTGCATGCAGATGAACTCTTCTACAAAAGGGATATATAATTAGTCTACTTCTTTTTAGGCATCAACTATTACAATATGTGACGCTTCCCTTTTCCTTAAACTAACTTCATTACATAACCCCTACTGTGTAATTATATAAATTGACCCCAAAAGCACGATAACCCAAAAGAGGAAAGCCACAATCAAAAAAGAACAAATAAAAGACAAAAGTGAATGACACGCAATTATTTATACTTTGTTTAGACATGAAAATCAGATATTATATGTCTGCAAATTACACCCAATTCAACAAGGTTAACTAACATGCATGATGATAATAATGAAGCATTAAGGGTAGTTCCCTAGCAACAATGCTAAACTACCATGTTTATGTATGGATTTCTCAACTATAAATAGTGGTTACAAACATAATACTAAAACAAAGAGGTAGAATAGTTGATGCAAATCATTAGAGATCGAGTATATATGTTGTAGGATGCATTCCCTAAATAAGTTGGCTTGGAGGATTAGTGGGGATAGAGTTGATGTTTCTGGCTAGGTTGTGCTTATTGTTGTGCATCCAGACCTTGAGGACTCTTCTTTTGATCCCTAGTTCTTGACAGAATTGTTGTACCAGAGACTCCTCTTGCTTTTGAATCTTCCACCCAACTTTCTCTGCAAAATTTAGCATCTTATCTTTTTGTTCTTGGGTGAACTTGGTCCTGAACCTCTTCTTCACCACCTGATGTGCTTGTGGGTGTGGATGCCTACTCAGAAATCCATGACCATGACCACCACCATCCTCTTGCTCATCAGATTCTGATTGCAAAGACCCCAGACCCATATTGTAAGACATTATCATTGGTGCTGGTGCTCTTGAAGGTACAAGGACCCCAGCAGCATTATTGTGGTTGTACCCAAAAGATTCTGTTCCGAGAATACCCCTATTGTGGTGACCTTGCAAGATAACATTTCTACCATTTCCAAGCCCAAATCTGTTAAGATGTGAGGGGGCAGAGTGGTAATTGTAGTCACAGGAGAGTTGATGATTGTGTTGGTGGTGGTGGTGGGCTTCACCTTCAACTTCTTTCCTGTGGAAGTTTCTGTGGCAGTTGCAGGCTGAACAGGTGAGAGCTTCAAGAGTACCCTCCTCACCTGAGGGCATGAACTCACCACACCCATCTGTTGCATTCCCTCCAATGGCGGCTGCATGGTTCTTCAGGCACTCTCTATACCTCACCGTCATCCTGTTGTTGTTTGTGTAGGCTACTACAACACTTTCTTCCATGGATGAAGTGGGTGGTGGTACTGTCAGGGTGGTCCCATTGGTGAATGGTAACTGTTGGTGGTGCTGTTGCTGTACAGGCTCTACTGTTTCTGCTGCTGAAGATGGGACAATGTGATTGTGTTGTGAAGACTCATGATTAGTTATGTGCCCATGCCCAAGCCCATATGCACTGTTAATAGGGAGAGCCATCTCTCCTCCTTCATCAACTTCCATTTCTACCCTTGATCTCTCAACCTCTGATCTAAATGATTAACAGATTTCTATAAGTAACATCCTTCAAAATTTTAAGAGAATAACAAAATCTTTAAGGGGAAAGGTGGAGACTTGCATATAGTTCACTCGAAACTCCATGAAGGAAGCAATATTCTGAACATAAACTCCATCAGATTAAATCAAAGTTGGAAAGTTTTCAGGGATTCAAAAGAGGGTTACATACAAACCTAAAGATTAATAGAAGCAAACATTGAAATGAATAGAACTAGGGAAAGGTGAAGGTCAAGAACAATGAAAAGGGGTGCTTCTGACATTAAGAAAAGATATTATTGGACATGGTTTACTAACATAACTCCTCCCTTAAGCCATCACTATAGACAACACTTAAAACAGTTAGAGAGAGAGAATAAAATTTGCAGGGTGATTTTTTGGCTAGTGAAGCACTAAACATGAGCTTTTACATGTTGCGAATACCAAGAGAGAGAGAGAGAGAGAGAGGGGGGGGTTAGAGAGAGATAAAGTTGATTGCTTTGCTTGCACTAGCAGGCATCAAGTTTACGCCATATTGGATGAGTTTCATCAAGCATTGTGTCAGAACAGATTGGAGATGACAACATGTGCGAGTAGTGGAATATTATTTCAAGTAAAAGTCAATTTTATAATGAACTTTATTGAGAAAAATATACCGATTCAACTTCGTATCACAAGATGATAAGATTACGTACAAAATACTGCTCAGTAAGAAAATCGAAATAGAATACCGATCATAATTTGTACACTCGCTACAATTTAAAAATTATTACCAAAGTACTCAAATACTCTAGCCAACTCGGAGAGAAACGTTACTAGAAAATTAGGAGGTTTTCTACGCCACTTTTCCGTCAGAAATGCGTAGGAAACGGTCATTTCCAACAAAATTTCAACACTGCTTCCACTAAAATATCGGAAATATTTGTAGAAAAATAACGCTTTGTTCTAGTAGTGAAATAAAATAAAATAAAAATAGTAGAAAACATATATATGATAATCAAGTTGCTGGTCCCGAAATTCTTTGTTATGTCTTCAACAAGCCCGCTCAATAGTATAATTGTTTTTCTACAATTTGAAACAAACAATTTTGGGTCACTTTAATAGACTGGTTTTACTACGAACACACCAACTCAACGTCTAAAACCTTGTTGTCACTACAAAAAAACAGGGCAATATGGGCGACAAATGTCGTCGCTAAAGACCCCTTATGTCGCGGCTAAAGGTTGGCCAGTATTGCTCCATATGTCGCCGCTATTGGTACCTGTCGCCGCTAAAGGGTTGACTCAATAGCGACGAGATATGTCGCTGCTAATATATCATCGCTAAAGGTCAACCTCAATAGCAACAACTTTTGGCGCCCCTTAAAGTGTTATTTTTTATTTTTCTAGTTTTTTCATATTTAAACTTGCAAATTTCGGGTTCACAACACACAAAAGCTAAATAAACACAATCTACATAAGCATAAACGTCACAAACGTCACCATCCGAGTTCATTTTTAGTCACAACATATCATAAAACTACTTAACATATAAAATGTCATAATTCTACATCATATCCGTTTCATCATCCACTTCATCACTAGCATCTTCGTTTCCAAACTTGGTCCCCACTATTGTTAGTATTTCCTGTAGTGAGATGAAACAAGATATCAGCCACTTTAACTTTCAAATATCTCTGATTTGAAAGCTGAAAACAAAGATAATTAACATTCGCCATGTATATGAAAGCAGAAGGCAAAAATAAACTTGCCGGCCAACCAAACCAAACCGATAATAGAAATTACGGTATTCAACCTGACACTATCTTGACCCCATCTGTGATAAACGATACAAATCCGGTAACTTCCGTACCATTTATTAATTAATTATTGTCTGCAATTATGTGTTTTAAACGTCAACATTTTATATTTGCAAGTTATACATTTAAATCATGCATGTTATACATTTCGCTCATCGCATTATGAAACAATTTAAGCGTTGCGTCGAAACAATTAGTAACTCACCGGTTAGAAAGGTTGTGTCAGCACAGCCTCAGTACTCAGCTAAATGGTAGATTTAGGACTTAGATGTAGGTCTGACACAAAAAATATATCAAATCCCAAGTTGGAAAACAAGTATAATAGTTGACACTTTCCAGAAAAATTTAACGAACTTTAAGGTGTCCGTTTTGGACCATAAATGACAATTTTTCGCAGGATTCGGAATCCGACAAATTGTACAAGTTCAGAAATATGTTTAAACATCAAAAACAACTTAAAAATTATTGGGAATACTTTTAAAACACAAAAACATATAATACCTTATAAATTACATAACTTAACTTTTTAGCGAACCGACAATGAAACAAGCACCGAACAATTATCCGAACACTACCAAAACACCGAATATGGACTAGTAACATTGTTTTAGTGTTGTAACACTAGTAATGGCCATATGCTACTTAGTTACACATAAAAACACTTAAAAATCACTTAACACATAGTTAAACCCCTAACTTACATCCTAACCCCTTCACTATGGAAACTTGCCATAACTGTCACACCCCCAAAATACCACATGCGGAAACTCCGCGGGACGTGTGACGTACCAGGATCTAGTCACCAATCACATTGAACTTATAACAAGATTTTTAATAAAAACTTTCATTAATTAACATAAGGCATTACAAAACGTTAAATGTATTTCAACATATACAGCGGAAGCATAAATCATTTGTTTAGCGTTTCATAAATCACATGCACAAAAACCATTAGACTTGACTTGCGATTCCATGTATCTCGACCCATGACCACTCCAGCATCCCAGACAGCAAGTTCCAAATGATATCAACCTATAGACCTGCAAGCATGCAGACAAGTGTGTCAGACGATGCTGGTGAGTTCAAAGTTTTGTTAACGTGTTTAGAAACCAGTTACCAGATTAAAATGTTTCACAGATGCATTGTTGTTAATCACACGCTTACCGCCGATGGCTCCAGATTATTTGCCCTAAACCCCATTGCCTCTATCAAAGAAATGGTCAAGATGGGGGTCATTAGTTCACTCCCGACCTCCTCAGTGCAGTGTGAGGGTGCCAAACCTAAGTAGCGCTACTAACTAATACCTCATTGCCTACAAGCAAAAATCGGTAGGAGGGACTTGAATGATAGATACAGACGTGTATTAACCAACAACCCAGGTTTAACATTCCAGTCAAACCCTTTACCCGACATTCCTCCCCGGAACGTTTACCAGATGTCCCAACCCGGGACGTATGCTTGGAAAAAGAGCAGTGAACTCACCTTAGATTGCTCGGTACGTTACGTTATATTACCCGTTCCAAGTTGGTCAACCAACCCTAATGTAGTGACCAATGAAAATCAGTTTCGTATACCCAAAATCACGTAATCTCTATACATCTTATACGAGTAGTATTCACATAAGACATATCTCATCATGCAAGCCGTAATAAGAAGTCGTGTAACACATCAATCTGTCATTAATATATATTTGCATAACAGTTACGTTTAATCCATACTAATTCACATTACAATCCATGTGTCAATCCAGTCATTTAATTGTTCCTAACATTCACATCCATCAATACAATTATTCATACATGTCACTCCCTCTTTACTGTGAACTAAAACAAGTATGACATCCAAGCAAGTTTGCTATTAAATTAAACTTGAGTGACCCGTGAAAGGTGTAGTCCCAATAGCTGGGGTTTGGGCCCAATGAAGTGTGCAATCGGGCCTCAACTACGCGATCATACTTCTACTGTGTGACCGGGCCTTAAACTTATGCGGCCAGGTCCTGGCTTATGGTCCAACACTTCATCTCGACCCAATCTAAGTGTGCGACTAACTAACCCTTTGGTCAATAAGTAACCGCCCCGTTCTTCATTCCTAACACATAAAGTTACAACAACAAATTCTATGATTTCCCAAACCCCACTAACCTCCTAACTATTACAATTAACTTTCATGGTCATCGCCCGCATCTAAGTCGATTCAGCCATTGCATTACACCTTTCAAATAATATGAATCATCAACTAAGTCAAGAACATGGGTAAATACTCTTAATAATCTTCTAGAGCACCATCACAGTTTGTCATCGTTAACTATAGCAAAAAAGTTTTAGGATTCTTGTTTACCATTACTACTTAACATGTCCCTAGATTACTTATTGATATCATCGTTCCATCAATCCTACAAAATCATGCTTGATCACAATTAGATCTGCGCTGATAAGTATTAATCAGATTATTACTTACACGATCCAATCTAAACAGCGTTTAACATGTTTCCAAACAGTCTCGGATTCATTGTTATAAATACATAATAATTAAATAGATCGTCAAACAATCATGGGTGCTTCCATGTACCAAAATAATTAATGGTAGTAAACTTACTAGAAGATGAAGTGCAAAAGGGGTCTGTGTATCACCGAGAGAGGAAAGGCTTCGCTAGAGGGGGGGGTCTTCTACTGCCGCACGCACACAAGGAGGAGAATAGGGTTTTGTTTTGAAATAGTGTTATGAAGAAATAGCACGTACACAATATAACAGAGGTTTGGGCTTGACAAGACCTGGGTCGAGGCCCCCTTTTGGCGACGAAAAACCATCACCCACCGACGAAATACCATGTTTCGTCAATCATGGCAACGACGAAAGAACTATTTTCATCAAACATGGATTATGATGTACTGTTGGGTTTGATTTAGTTAAAAAAAAATTATTAAAACATATAAATAAACTAATCTTAAGTAGTTAATAAATAACTACACATAAAATACTTCAAATATTCAAGCACAAGTTACAATCCAACCCGAATTATGAAGACAGGATTGTAAATAAGTAACACGTAAAGGAAAGATCTTGAAATCCCGGGTTGTCACATCATCCCCAACTTGAAAGAAATTTCTTCCCGAAATTTGATAAGTAATCCAAAAGCGACAAGACGTCAAATCAGGATGGCTGTGGATTTTCCGCAGGTGCCACATTATCTGTGACACCCCAGGAAAACCAGTAAACGATACAACTTACCTAGCTTCCTCAGTAACCGCATGCTAAATTTCGGGACGAAATTTCTTTCAAGTTGGGGATAATGTGACAACTCGAATTTCCAAGATTCCTACTTCGCATTTATTGCACGTTCATTTGTTGTTTAGTTGTTTATTTGCACAATTGATTTGTTGTGGAACTGTAACGTTTTAATACAATGAAGTGTATTGTATTTGAGCATGGTTATGTGATAATTATGAAAGATTTGTTAAATGCATAAACTTGGTGGTGAAACTGTGAAATTGTTTGAGATGGTGTACTATTGTAAAATATGATACTTAGGGATGTATGGGGGAATTAGTGAAACTCTAATCATTTTAACCCTAATCATTCACTAAACCTCACACAAAAATCCAAGCACGTACTTTCACTTTCTTTGGTTCTCTCTGGCAATCATCACCATCATCATTGGCACAAGATATTCATCACCCTTGATTCTACATTTTCTCTAGAATCAGTACAAGGTAATTGTTTATTGATTGCTTGATTATTATCAATTCTTGATTCTTGTGATTCTTGGTAAAACCCTAGTTCTTCATATGATACTCTCTGTGATTATTGATCGGATTCTGATTATGATGATAATGATATTGAATAGTCATTTAATCGATTGCCTGGTGATTAAGAATACATGATTGATTTGATAATTGGATTGATGCTAGACTAATACAATGTAATTAGGGTTTTTGATCGTATGAATGTTGAGGTGTAACTGTTGTGATTCTGTGAATTGTATTGGAAATCACGTATGTTGATATTCCGTGGATTAGGTCAGAGGTTTAATGAATAGGTTTGTCTGAGTTTTATAACACAATGATGTCCGAGTTTCATAGGGGTGTTATGGTCCGAATTTTAACCCCCATGACCCTGTCCGACCTTTAAACTCTAGTAAGGGTCCGAACTCTTAAGGGTTGTTTGGTCTGAGTTTCTTAAACACTTTGTGGTCCGAGTTTTGTTTAAAGGGAGGGTGGTCCGATTTTGTTTGGGCTCAAGGAGGTGGTCCGAGTTTTAAGGGGGGGACACCCCTGTCCGAGTTTTAACCCCCCCTCACTTGGTCCGAATTTTGATAGGGTTTCCTCTTGTCCGACTTTTAACCCTCCCACACCCCATGTCCGAGTTTTAAACCCCTCCCCCCCCCCTTGATTCTGTCCGAGCTTGTGCTTTGGGACTCTTGTCCGACTTTTGAACAGGGGAAACCCCCCCCCCCACACTTGTCCGAGCTTTTAATAAGGGCAAGGCCCTGTCCGACTTTGTGTGGTGTTTTATTTGAGGCCATGAGTTGTATGTTATGTATTGTTGAATCTGTTTAGATACGTATGTTATTTTGCTAGCCACTAACTTTGTTAAACCTGTTAAGCTTATTAACGATGTTAATATGTTAAGTATGTTAACTAAGTTAACACTGTGATGATAACTACGTTATGTGAGTTAACTGTATTATGGTTCTGATTTAACTCTGTTATGCATGTGAACTATGCAAAGTGCATTAATCCAGTTAAGTGCGGATGAAATGGTTAGATTAAATTGAGAAAGCCCTTATGTGAAACGTGGATTCTGTATGAATGTGATTAACTGACGAATGATGCATGATATCGATTGTCAAACATGCTCTATGGTGTTAATTGCATGTGAAACTTTACAAACTTGAACTGATTTACTATACGTGCAATCAATAGGACTTGACTGATTACTTGTGAGTGCATAACCTAGCATACCGAGCAAACCAAGGTGAGTTCACACAGCCAAGGCATGGGTTCCCAGGGTGGGAATGGGTTGGATTATTTATTTGTGATTACCTAGCACATGGAACTTAGTTATATGATCCTCGGGTGAGGAAGGGTTATTGATGAGATACAACTAGACTAATGGTACTAAATTGAACTGATCTTCGCACACACGCCAGGGTTGGCCGCGATATGATGACTAACCTTCGCACACATGCCTAGGAAGGCCGCGAACTATACTCTAGAACTTCGCATACATGCCAGGGTGGCCGTGATACAAACATACCTAGTCTAGAATACTTGAGAACTTTCCCTAATCTTCGCATACATGCCTAGGAGGGTTGCGATACGAACTATTATGATACATGACTTAGTGAACGAATACAAGGCTTACTATACTATTGCAATTACTGAACTATAAACTGTGAACTCGCTCAACTAGTTGTTGATCCTCTGTTACATGCCTTGCAGGTCGTTAGATATATGGAGCTTGCACAGGGAGGAGCAGGTCGTTGTGGAGCATGGATCGTGGATGCCATGTTAAAACATTTAAACATTTGAACTATGATATATTTTGGGTTTTCATACTTATGCTTCCGCTACACTTGATACTATAATTATGTTTGGAACACCTATCGTATTGAATGATTGGTTTGCGCTTATTTTACTTGATATTAATTACATGTTCAATATGATTGGTGGCTTGATCCTGGTCAGTCACGCTCCCAAGCGGTGATACTCCGCAGGTGGATTTTGGGGGTGTGACAGATTGGTATCAGAGCCATTGGTTATAGAGAACTTGGTTTTAATATGGGAAAACGTTTTTATTAAAACTAGACTATAACCAGAACAGTGCTCTCAACGATCCACAACGACGCTTCGCTCCACGTGCAAGACTCAACATCCTAGGTAATAAGGTTTACGTTTATTGCCTACATGCTAGAATTGCATAGAACTTTGCTCGTAGTATGCTTAAATTACATTGCTCACTATTTGTTATTGCTTGAGAACACCTATGTGCTTACACTCTTCTGTCATCGCACTACTCGCGAACCATTCTCACTTACACTACTTTTAATATGAAGATCATGTCTGGACGTGTGAACATGACTCAAGACCAGTTGACGGCACTTATCAATGAACGAGTAGCTGCGGCACTTGCAGCTGCAAACGCAGGAGGTATACCCTGCAGTCGTAACTCCTCCTAGGATCTTCAGATCCTACATTCCTAAACCAACTCTTGTGTTTAACCTCATTCTGTTCTTACACATTAGGTCAACACGTTCAGCAGCCTGTATTTACTTTCAAGAACTTCATGGACTGTCGTCCAAGCACATTCAGTGGCACCGAGGGGGCAGTGGGACTCCTCCATTGGTTTGAGAAGCTAGAATCTGTGTTCGAAATGTGTGAATGCCCTGAGGCTCGCAGGGTCAAGTACGCCACTGGTACTTTGGAAGGAATCGCGTTAACTTGGTGGAACACGCAAGTACAGATCCTAGGGTTGGCAGCTGCTAACGCCACCCCTTAGAATGATTTCAAGGAATTGATCAAAAGGGAATACTGCACACGGGAAGATATTCACAAGTTGGAAGATGAGTTCTACCATCTGAAAATGTCTGGGTCAGAAATCGAAGCTTATACTAAACGGTCGAACGAACTGGCCGTGCTGTGTCCAACTATGGTGGACCCTCCAATTAAGCGTATTGAGTTGTACCTCAAGGGATTAGCGCCAGAGATCCAGAGCCATGTGACATCGGCTAATCTTGATAATATCCAGGCTATTCAGCGCCTTGCTCATCGTATTACGGATCAGCCAGTGGAACAAAACAAGCTGCCAAAACGCATCAGTGCTACCACTACTGCTGTTACTACTTCTGCTACTCCCAGTGACAACAAAAGAAAATGGGATGGGGATTCCAGTAAAGGTTCAGCTTCAGTTCAGTCACAGGTACAGCAGCGAAAGACTGACAGTTATCAGAGTCCCAGTCAGCACTCTTCAGGCAATCAGGGGCAGGGTGGATATCGGGGAATTCACCCATTGTGTAATAGGTGCAACAGGCACCACAGTGGACGGTGTCGTAAGGAGCGTTGTCAGAGATGTCTCAAGTTAGGGCATGAAGCTAAAGACTGCAGGAGTTCGCGACCTGCAAATCAGAATCAGCAACACCCACCACCAGCTCCACAGAACCAGCATCAGCAGCAGCAACAGCGGGGCAACAGGGGATGTTTTCAGTGTGGGGCTGAAGGTCATTTCAAGCGTGATTGCCCCCAGTTGAACCAGAACCAGAATCGCAACAATAACAACAATCAGGGAAACGGCAACAACAACAATGGTGGGAACAACAATGGCAATGAGGCTAGGGGTCATCTTTTTGTGCTAGGGCAGGGAGAAGCGAGAAATGATCCCAACGTAGTCATGGGTAAGTTTATTCTTGACGACTTTTATGTTACTGTATTGTTTGATTCGGGTGCGGATACAAGTTACGTGTCATTGAAAGTTAGCCAAATGTTAAAACGTACGCCAACTCCCCTAAACACCAAACATGTCGTAGAATTAGCTAACGGTAAAAGTCTAGAGGCTACACACATAGTTCAGGGTTGTAATCTTATCCTCGCTGGTCAGACTTTCTCCATCGACCTCATTCCTATAGTTCTGGGTAGTTTTGACATCGTCGTCGGCATGGATTGGTTATCCAAGCAACAAGCAGAGATCCTATGCAAGGAGAAGATCATTCGTATTCCTCGTTCGAGTAAAGAACCTCTTGAAGTTCAGGGCGACAAGAGTGGTGCAGTGGTTGGCATCATCTCTTTCTTGAAGGCACATAAATGTTTGCGGAAGGGTCACACTGCTATTTTGGCACTAGTTACGGATGCATCGACGAAAGAGAAAAGAATAGAGGATATTCCAGTTGTACGTGATTTTCCTCAAGTGTTTCCTGAAGAATTACCTGGTCTACCGCCTCATCGTCAGGTCGAGTTTCAAGTCGAGCTAGCTCCAGGAGCAACGCCTATAGCTCGCGCACCTTATCGTTTAGCTCCAACTGAACTGGAAGAACTGTCTAAGCAACTACAAGAGCTCTTGGATAAAGGCTTCATTCGTCCAAGCTCTTCGCCTTGGGGAGCTCCAGTATTATTCGTGAAAAAGAAGGATGGCACTTTCAGGATGTGCATTGATTACCGCGAACTGAACAAGGTGACAGTGAAGAACCGCTATCCTCTTCCCCGTATTGACGACTTATTCGACCAGTTGCAAGGGTCGAGCTACTACTCCAAGATTGATCTGAGGTCAGGTTACTATCAGCTGAGAGTCCGGGATGAGGACGTCTCCAAGACAGCTTTTAGAACTCGCTACGGCCACTACGAGTTTCTTGTCATGCCATTTGGGTTAACGAACGCGCCTGCCGTATTTATGGATCTAATGAACAGGGTGTGCAAACCCTACCTAGACAAGTTTGTGATTGTTTTCATCGACGACATCCTGATCTACTCCAAGAGTCAGGAGGAACACGAGCAGCACTTGCGACTTATCTTGGAACTTCTTCGAAAGGAACAACTGTACGCCAAGTTTTCAAAATGCGACTTCTGGCTTCGTGAAGTCCATTTTCTAGGCCATGTGGTGAACAAGGATGGGATTCATGTCGATCCATCCAAGATAGATTCGATCAGGAACTGGCCTGCACCGCGTACACCAACGGAAATACGCCAATTCTTGGGCTTGGCGGGTTACTACAGACGGTTTATCAAAGACTTCTCGAAGATCGCACAGCCTCTTACACTACTGACACAGAAGGGTGTCACCTACCGTTGGGGAGATTCCCAGGAAACCGCTTTTCAGTACTTAAAGGATAGACTATGCAGCGCACCTATCCTCTCTTTACCAGAGGGCACGGATGATTTTGTGGTCTATTGTGACGCATCGATACAGGGGCTTGGTTGTGTATTGATGCAGCGGGATAAAGTTATTGCCTACGCTTCGCGTCAACTTAAAGTTCATGAACAGAACTACACGACGCACGATTTAGAGCTGGGAGCTGTTGTTTTCGCGCTCAAGATATGGTGACCCTACTTGTACGGTACCAAGTGCACTATCTACACCGATCACAGGAGTCTCGAGCATATCTTCAAGCAGAAAGAATTGAACATGCGTCAACGACGATGGGTCGAGTTACTTAATGATTACGAATGCGCCATCAAGTACCATCCAGGCAAGGCCAATGTTGTGGCAGACGCTCTCAGTCGAAAGGATACTCTACCTAGGCGTGTACGAGCTTTGCAGCTCACTATTCAGTCTGATCTTCCTGCACAGATACGAAATGCTCAGGTAGAAGCATTAAAACCAGAAAACGTAAGGGCTGAAGCCTTACGCGGCTCCAGGCAACGACTAGAACAGAAGGAAGACGGCGCCTACTATGTAACAGGACGTATTTGGGTCCCACTATATGGCGATTTACGAGAACTTGTGATGGATGAAGCTCATAAGTCTCGCTACTCGGTACATCCAGGTTCGGATAAAATGTATCATGACATCAGAACTACATATTGGTGGCCTAGCATGAAGGCCCACATAGCAACTTACGTCGGCAAATGCTTGACGTGTGCAAAAGTCAAAGTGGAGTATCAGAAACCAGCGGGCCTACTTCAGCAGCCCAAGATACCGCAATGGAAATGGGAAGAAATTTCCATGGATTTTGTTACAGGCCTACCCAGATCCCAGCGTGGGAATGATACTATATGGGTGATCGTGGATCGACTCACCAAGTTTGCACACTTCCTGGCTATTAAGGAAACGGATAAGTTCTCCACTCTCGCAGACGTTTATCTTAAAGAAGTTGTTTCGAGGCACTGGGTGCCCACCTCCATCATTTCGGATCGGGATGCACGATTCACATCAGAGCTATGGCAAGCGATGCACAAATCTTTTGGCTCTAGATTAGACATGAGCACAGCCTATCACCCTCAGACGGACGGGCAGTCTGAGCACACGATTCAAACTCTCGAAGACATGCTTCGAGCTTGCGTTATCGACTTGGGCAACGGCTGGGAAAAGCATCTCCCTTTGGTGGAGTTCTCGTATAATAACAGCTATCACACCAGCATTCAAGCCGCTCCATTTGAGGCATTGTACGGGCGTAAATGCCGGTCACCTCTCTGTTGGGCAGAGGTGGGGGATAGTCAGATCACGGGTCCAGAGATTGTAGTGGACGCCACGGAAAAGATTGCACAAATACGACAACGCATGGCGGCAGCTCGCGACCGTCAGAAAAGCTACGCGGATAAGCGTAGGAAGCCATTGGAATTTCAGGTCGGGGACCGGGTTTTACTTAAAGTCTCACCCTGGAAGGGTGTAGTTCGTTTTGGCAAATGGGGCAAACTCAATCCGCGGTATGTCGGACCGTTCGAAATCACTGAAAGAATAGGCAAAGTGGCCTACAGGCTAAACCTACCAGCTGAACTCGGTGCAGTTCACAACGTATTCCACGTGTCGAATCTGAAGAAGTGTCTGTCAGATGAGACCCTCATAGTTCCTTTTAAGGAACTCACTATCGACGAGCGGATGCAGTTCGTCGAGGAACCAGTTGAAATCACGGACCGGGATGTCAAGGTCCTCAAGAACACTAGAATACCTCTTGTACGAGTTCGTTGGAACTCTCGTCGTGGCCCAGAGTATACCTGGGAACGAGAAGATCAAATGAAACTCAAGTATCCCCAGTTATTCGAAACCAATGCAACTACTGCTGAGGCTGAAGCTACTACAGCAGAATTTCGGGACGAAATTCCAAATCAACGGGGGGATGATGTGACACCCCAGGAAAACCAGTAAACGATACAACTTACCTAGCTTCCTCAGTAACCGCATGCTAAATTTCGGGACGAAATTTCTTTCAAGTTGGGGATAATGTGACAACTCGAATTTCCAAGATTCCTACTTCGCATTTATTGCACGTTCATTTGTTGTTTAGTTGTTTATTTGCACAATTGATTTGTTGTGGAACTGTAACGTTTTAATACAATGAAGTGTATTGTATTTGAGCATGGTTATGTGATAAATATGAAAGATTTGTTAAATGCATAAACTTGGTGGTGAAACTGTGAAATTGTTTGAGATGGTGTACTCTTGTAAAATATGATACTTAGGGATGTATGGGGGAATTAGTGAAACTCTAATCATTTTAACCCTAATCATTCACTAAACCTCACACAAAAATCCAAGCACGTACTTTCACTTTCTTTGGTTCTCTCTGGCAATCATCACCATCATCATTGGCACAAGATATTCATCACCCTTGATTCCACATTTTCTCTAGAATCAGTACAAGGTAATTGTTTATTGATTGCTTGATTATTATCAATTCTTGATTCTTGTGATTCTTGGTAAAACCCTAGTTCTTCATAGGATACTCTCTGTGATTATTGATCGGATTCTGATTATGATGATAATGATATTGAATAGTCGTTTAATCGATTGCCTGGTGATTAAGAATACATGATTGATTTGATAATTGGATTGATGCTAGACTAATACAATGTAATTAGGGTTTTTGATCGTATGAATGTTGAGGTGTAACTGTTGTGATTCTGTGAATTGTATTGGAAATCACGTATGTTGATAGTCCGTGGATTAGGTCAGAGGTTTAATGAATAGGTTTTTCTGAGTTTTATAACACAATGATGTCCGAGTTTCATAGGGGTGTTATGGTCCGAATTTTAACCCCCATGACCCTGTCCGACCTTTAAACTCTAGTAAGGGGTCCGAACTCTTAAGGGTTGTTTGGTCTGAGTTTCTTAAACACTTTGTGGTCCGAGTTTTGTTTAAAGGGAGGGTGGTCCGATTTTGTTTGGGCTCAAGGAGGTGGTCCGAGTTTTAAGGGGGGGACACCCCTGTCCGAGTTTTAACCCCCCCTCACTTGGTCCGAATTTTGATAGGGTTTCCTCTTGTCCGACTTTTAACCCTCCCACACCCCATGTCCGAGTTTTAAACCCCTCTCCCCCCCTGATTCTGTCCGAGCTTGTGCTTAGGGACTCTTGTCCGACTTTTGAACAGGGGAAACCCCCCCCCCCCCACACACACACTTGTCCGAGCTTTTAATAAGGGCAAGGCCCTGTCCGACTTTGTGTGGTGTTTTATTTGAGGCCATGAGTTGTATGTTATGTATTGTTGAATCTGTTTAGATACGTATGTTATTTTGCTAGCCACTAACTCTGTTAAACCTGTTAAGCTTATTAACGATGTTAATATGTTAAGTATGTTAACTATGTTAACACTGTGATGATAACTACGTTATGTGAGTTAACTGTATTATGGTTCTGATTTAACTCTGTTATGCATGTGAACTATGCAAAGTGCATTAATCCAGTTAAGTGCGGATGAAATGGTTAGATTAAATTGAGAAAGCCCTTATGTGAAACGTGGATTCTGTATGAATGTGATTAACTGACGAATGATGCATGATATCGATTGTCAAACATGCTCTATGGTATTAATTGCATGTGAAACTTTACAAACTTGAACTGATTTACTATACGTGCAATCAATAGGACTTGACTGATTACTTGTGAGTGCATAACCTAGCATACCGAGCAAACCAAGGTGAGTTCACACAGCCAAGGCATGGGTTCCCAGGGTGGGAATGGGTTGGATTATTTATTTGTGATTACCTAGCACATGGAACTTAGTTATATGATCCTCGGGTGAGGAAGGGTTATTGATGAGATACAACTAGACTAATGGTACTAAATTGAACTGATCTTCGCACACACGCCAGGGTTGGCCGCGATATGATGACTAACCTTCGCACACATGCCTAGGAAGGCCGCGAACTATACTCTAGAACTTCGCATACATGCCAGGGTGGCCGCGATACAAACATACCTAGTCTAGAATACTTGAGAACTTTCCCTAATCTTCGCATACATGCCTAGGAGGGCTGCGATACGAACTATTACGATACATGACTTAGTGAACGAATACAAGGCTTACTATACTATTGCAATTACTGAACTATAAACTGTGAACTCGCTCAACTAGTTGTTGATCCTCTGTTACATGCCTTGCAGGTCGTTAGATATATGGAGCTTGCACAGGGAGGAGCAGGTCGTTGTGGAGCATGGATCGTGGATGCCATGTTAAAACATTTAAACATTTGAACTATGATATATTTTGGGTTTTCATACTTATGCTTCCGCTACACTTGATACTATAATTATGTTTGGAACACCTATCGTATTGAATGATTGGTTTGCACTTATTTTACTTGATATTAATTACATGTTCAATATGATTGGTGGCTTGATCCTGGTCAGTCACGCTCCCAAGCGGTGATACTCCGCAGGTGGATTTTGGGGGTGTGACATTATCCCCAACTTGAAAGGGAATTTTGTGACACCCCGACCACGTAAAACAACAAATCGTGGCGGAAACGTCGGGGAGTGTTGTAACAGAATCTTTGTTTCATAACACATGCATTGAAGTTTTGTTTTATTGAATTAAATGTATTACATTACAATGAAATTAGAAACAAAACATGAACAAATACACTTTCATTATTATTTAGTCACTAAGGCCTCGTCCGTTCCTATGTGAGTATGCATCAATATCATCATCAAACATCACCAACTATGGTACCTGAAACACATGTGAAAATACGTCAGCATAAAAATGCCGGCGAGTACATAGGTTTTATGTGAGTGTCTGATCCATGGCTAGTTTACATGTTGCAATACCTAATTAAAAACCTCGTTTTGAAAAGTATAGTATTGCGACATAATTAACCAACTCAAATCAAGTTGGTTATATTTTAAGAAATCTCATAGCCATGATTCTTAACCCAATACATTTATTTTATTAAATCAAATTGTAAAACAGCTCGTAAAAACTCGTTAATAAAACTCGTATGGTTTATATTATTAGAAAAACCTTGTAATATAACTTTCTTTTGATAACCTTGCCCAAGTGATCTAGATAATGCAACGATATATAATGTGTTATAATCACTTATATATAGGAAGTACCAGCGGCGTATCCACCATGCTTTTAACACATTACACCTGCCCCGTTACCTAATCACTTCCCAATCCCAACGGTTCAAACAGATTCAAACGGTTCACGTAAATCAAACAGTTACAAACGGTTCACATAAATCAAACGGTTACAAAAGGGTCACAAAATCAATCAGATTCAAACGGTTCACATAAATCAAACAATTTCAACGGTTCAAACAGTTCAAAATGTAAAACAATGTGTTCATATGCTGGGTGAACATATGCAACAAAATGAAATATATAAAAAATCAATGTGCTAGCATGCTAAGAGAACATACATAGCAAAATATAATGAAATCATGTACTATATATGTACTAATGAACATAACAAGCATATGATATAAAAACATGAAAATCATGAAAGAAACAAGTAGGCACATGTGTTTCACCCTAAAACAGTTTGAAAAAAGTAAAAGAGGGGACTATGTACTCACTTGAGGATGCTTAGAAGTCTTGACTAACAACCAAGCAAAGCTAGACGGATCATGGAAATCAAACGGCACCTAATATAGGTAACTATGTTAAATAACGGACCTAACTCGGAGGATTGGATAAAATGGGGTTTCGTAAACCAAATGAGTGTAGGAACTCATGTAATATGGTTTAACAAAGCCTACATTCTAAAACAAAACCTAACCTAAGTGCTTACGACCCATTATGACTCGTTATGGTAGCTTAAGCCACTTTAACGCGTCGTTCACGTAAAACGCGTTCGGACCGCCTAACTAGTCCTATGACAAGTATTATATGCCTTAACACATCTAATAATATTTCCTAATCAGTTTAGATGTAAAAATTTAGGTTACATATGCTTAAAATGAATTTATGCGTAAAAAGGGCATTTTGGTCATTTTACCTAAGGCATATAAACTACCTATCATACAACTACTTAAACGAAGTGGCCATAAGGTATAACCTCGGAAGGTTATTCCCTATACAACTATGGTCAGTAAACATGCTTGGTTGGATCCTAATGATCGACCAAACGGGTCGGGTTCGAAAGTCTAGGCGGTTGCTTAGATCGCTTATCTTACGACCCTACACAAGCACAAATCTAAAAGTGACGAGTTAAACATGTTAAAACATGTTTAACGAAGTTAGAAAACAAGTTTGATATCAAAATAAAGGGTTTTGATACCAAAGAATAGTTTGGTTGCAAAATACGCATAAACGCGTATTTTGACCGAAACTATGACTCGTCACTACACCTAAATAACTTGGTAATCAGTAGGTATAGTCACAAAGGACTATGACCATCGTGATTACGATCACGTTGCGAAGTTTAAACGAACTTCGTGTGGACCATTGACTGGTCAA
This sequence comes from Helianthus annuus, assembly GCF_002127325.2. NCBI lineage: Eukaryota > Viridiplantae > Streptophyta > Magnoliopsida > Asterales > Asteraceae > Helianthus > Helianthus annuus. Next base: position 97,266,982 of record NC_035436.2, on the reverse strand, counting down.
AGCTGAAAGTCAAACACTGTTTGACTTTCATGCTTAAAAACGCATAAAAGACCGAAAGAAGCTTACAAGAGGTCCAAGCGATGAAGAAAATGATCTAGAATGCTCAGGTATGAAGCTAATGCTTCAACTTAGAACATATATCAGATCAAGTGTGAAGATTGCAAATGAAACAAGGGGGTATTTAAAGAATTCGTAGAACCGTTAGGATCGTTTCTTGAAATCCGAGCTTCAATCTTGGCCCTCCATGTGTGTCCATGGTTTTAACATACTAGGGGCATCCAAAACTAGTCCATAGAATGGAAGAAACCATGTGCAAAACAATGGGATAGCTGGGTTTTACAAAAAATAAAGTCTGTTGTGCTGGAGAAGGCTTATGGACCGTAAGCACCTCCATACGGTCCGTATGGCTCTTGTGTGCTGGCAGCAACTTTCAGCAATTGGCAGAACAGGCCCCTGTGTATCCAAACTTGATTTTTGATGCGTTTTGGCACGTTTAAGCCCCGTTACTCTCATTTCAAGGCTCTAAAATGAAGTTAAACTATAGGGAACTTAAAATATGCTCAAAACTATCTCAGATGTCGGTTCCTTTGGTCGTACGGTTGCGTTGTTCGGTTAATTACGACGGAAGTCGTAACGGACGCAAAAATGATCTTAATTAAGCGACGAATGGAATTTTATTATGCCAATTACTAAAATAAAATATTTTAATGATTACATAAATTTTTGGATGTCCGGATATATATAGAACGTAAGATATGCGCGAAAATGCAAACTTATGCACTTTTTGACGCTTTTAGTCCCTATTGATCAAGAAAGTTTATTTTTGCGCACCAAACACCTCAAAGCCTATTTCTAAGCTATGTAAAGGATATTTAGGGCATATTTAACTTATGATCAAGTTCTGGAATGTTCGTCACAGTACGAATCAGCATACTTTGGTAGTTTGTCGAAATTGGTCCCTGTAAGCGAATAAACTTGATTTCGACACACCAAACCCTCCAAAACTTATTTCTAAGTTATGTAAAGGTTATTTAAGGTATGTTAAGCCTATGTCACTGTTCCGGAGTGTTTGTTGCATTAAACTAGTTATTTTTACGCATCAGTTCGCGTATAACCTTCTAGAAAGCGATTTAAAGCTCGAAATCGAACAAGAATTGATATGTGCAAATGGTACACATATTTATACAAATCTCAAGTATGAAACACAATATTTTATTGATTTGGTATTTGTTTGATGGTCGCAGAGGCACAGGTGTCACAAATTTCGTCCCGAAATTTGCCAATGATTTCAGAAGTTGATACAACCGTTTGATTAACTGAGGATACTAGAGTTTACTCCGATCATTGCGTTCCCACGTGAACTCCGGTCCACATCTTGAGTTCCAACGAACTCTCACGATTGGAAATTCGACTATGCTAACGAATCTTGACGTCCTGGTCTATGAATTCAGTAGATTTCTCATCAACTGCAACTTGTCATTAACCTCAGACTCTAAAAGGGTATCACCAGCGTTTCACCGGACAAAGCACTGTCTTAATGTACGTTACCCAATTCGTCTGGTAGCTCGAGTTTGTAGACTATGTTGCCTATTTTTGAATGGCAATCGTGAATTAAGCTTGTCACACTTCCCAAAGCGCACCGCACCCTCCCAGGGCGAGTCTTTCAACATGATACGATCGCCTACAGTGAACTCCCAGTGTTTCCTAAGCTTATCAACTTTTCTAACGGTCACGCATTGTCGTCAAACATTTTCCGATCTAAGCAATCTTCAAGAGTTTCAAGCGCAAGTCCTGGATCTGTGATTAGGTTATCTTCCACCTTAATCCAATAAGGAGATTAGCGTTGTCGTCCATGCAATGTCTCAAACAGAGTTGTCTGAATACTAGAATGGTAACTGCTACGGTAGAACTCAGCCAAAGGTATGTGTCCTTCAAATTTTCACTAAGTCAATCCCACACATGCTCGCAGCATGTCTTCAAGTTTCTGGGGGGGGGGGGTTCGCTTACTCTGACCATTTGCCCTATGGTGATAAATAATGCTCATGTCTAGACGTGGACCAAGAGTGTTGTGTAGTGCCTGTCATAAATCAGGTATAGATCAATGTAGGATCGCATGCTGACCCAAACGAGTCAATCAGAGGTGTTCTAATCCGTTTCAGGTGCGGAAAACAAGAAACGAACACGGATAACAGCTTGTTCTACTAAATATTGCCTTGTATATTGATTTCATAGCTTTTACAAGTCAAATGGCAGTTCGGCAGCAGTTCGGTACCGGAAACAAGACCTCTATAACTGATTTCGCTCAGTAGGTATTTATAGGGTAGGGGTTTCGCCCCTAATGACATAAAACCATTTGGAGCAAAATCAGCTATATGCTGATTTCGCTTGAAACTGCTTAGGACGAAATCACAACCATATTCTGCTAGGAGCGAAATCAACATCCAATAACCCTAAGCTTTGACATTTTTCCATACAACGTGCCCTAATCTAACAATACTAAACTAAGACTCGATACAAGACGAAGTCGACAGATGTATGCACCAACAGACTCCCCCTCAGATGTTGACGAGTCTTAAGTGTCGAGTCTTCGCATCTTCAGTCTTGATCAGTCTTTGGGCATCCAAAATCTTTCTCGAACTCTTTGTTTCACTCTAATTCTCTTGATCAGATCTCTTAAATCTTTAAAAACATCTGCATCTTCACTTTTAGGATCGAAACCTGGCTCTTTGACAATTCAACTCCCCCTCAACTTGTGCTGGGATCATAGTCTAGCTACCAGGTTCACCTGCGGATCCTCTACCCAAAATATAAGATTCACAAGAATAAGATTTCTAACAAATTATCAAATTGTATGCACCAACACTGACTCCTCTACAATCAATATACAATCAGATATTAACAATGATCATTTAACAAATTCTTTTCTCTGAAAAACTTTTCCAATCAAATTCTCACAAACCTGTTCATTATGTTCAACACTCGGAATTTTGAAAATCAGCTATTCAATATCAGTTGTCGAAAATCTTTTTGGATTTTTGTGAAATATTCAAAATAAAATGAAGCAAAGAAATATTTACAAACAATATTTTTGTGAGTTTGTGTAAGAGGATCATATCAGTTTATGAGACACATCACCAACACCGTTAAGATTTATACATTTTAAGTTCTAAACAATTCACTTAGATTGTCAGTATACTGATCCACTTAAATTTTCACACAAATTTCAACTTTTTCGAGATACGAGTTTAATGTTTTAATCACTTAAACTTATTTGCGTGTCCCACCTCAGAATATACTCCCGCATCCAGATCCCAATATTCAGTCTTACAGGTGAGTATACCTAGATGATATTTGTAAGGGGTTAGGTGCGAAACCGTGAGAGCACAGGTCAGAACTTCCGTTCAGCAGAGAGATGACGGCTCGACTTTTGGTGGGTCCCCTTTAGAGGATCTTTTATTTCAACAGCAGTGACTATCAATTTTATTGTTTCATCAACTTGCTGAGGGCGACACTGTATTTCAAGCTTTTTGCAGAAAGCATTATCCGGGGACTAGGTCAGTATTTCCATACAGCAGAAGTCCCGGGATAATACCCTAGATATCACTAAGCATAAAGACCTCGTATCTCAGAATAAGGGACCTTTCAAACAAGATTTCAGGGGTTACCCATATATCCGAGAGATGTTACCCACGAATTAAGCAAGTTTGAAATTTAGGTTTATATCTCGTCACAATTTATTAAATGTGCAAAAACCTACTGACGCATCATCAGTGAGACCGTTTATCACTATTTTAACTTTCCAATTCTTTAGCATGTCGTGATCGTCCACTGGTGTACTATCATTTCCTCTTTTATACAATAAAACTCATTTTTGATTTTATCATGTTTTTGGCTTTTTCAAATTTTCTACTTTTTTTGGATTTTCTGTGAAATTTTTACTCCCCCTAAAATGCAAACACATTAAAAAATTTGGAAACTATTTAAATTCTTGGCCCACTTGAAAAAACAAAAACAAAACAAACTGTACAAATAAAGTGACAACTGATATCAAATCACTTCAAATCGCCATCCACTCGGATAAACGATCAGAACTCCCCTCTCACAACAAACTATTTTCCCATTGTGATTTCAAAACACTTAAGTTTGTTTTAATCAAATGGTTTTTCCGGAAAATTAGTTTTGTTGATTTAAACCATTTGTAGGTTAGGGGTTCATCACATTGTTCTTCAAAATTCCTCATGTAAGTATGGTCCAATCAAGTTCAAATTAATGACCTTGATTAACCACTTTGTCAATGAAAATCTCTTCAACCACTTGCAGGTTTACTTACCAACCACAAACATTTGCAAAACAAAATATAACAAATTAAGTATACCACATGTACTTTACCAACTGTACCACTTGTAAGATTAAATGCTAAAAAGATGCCGATTCCTGCTCTACTCTTACCAATCTGAGAGCTCCGGCAAGTCCACAATTAGTAAAATTTAACAAAACTTTAAGATTCATTCACATAATCAATTTTAAGAAAGATGCTGATTCCTGATCCACGATTACAAACTTGGGATCTCCGGCAAGTCAGGTGTTTAATCAAACATAACATCCACCCAAGCCTGACCAGCCTTGGGTGATTTTGGAACACATCTGTCCCACCAACACGTTGATTTATAAAACTCTTTAGCACCCTTAACCTTCCTATCAACCATCTTCCCGAAAATGTTCTTGACTTTCCGTTGAAAGCTTTCTCAACATCAAATTCTCCCTTATCAACGAAGAATTGATTTGAGATCTCTATTTTTCCCACTTTCTTCATCAAATTTTCCTTTGACAATGGAGGAAAATTCTCATCATTCACTTCTGGAATGGAAACCACAAACTTTTTATCAACCAATGACTCCTCTGATTTTATGGAATCAGATTTATTGTCAGAACTACTTTCTGTTTTTTACAATCCATTTTTGTTTACTCAAATCACCTCTTCTTTTGTAAAAAACATTTTGAACTTTCACCTTTTTCAGAACTTGAATTTCAAAACTTTTTAACAATATTCACAGATTGTTCTTTCTTATCAACACAAATCTTTTTCAAATTAGAGTTAGAAGAAACTCCTTGTTTTTGGTAATTGGTCTTGGGACAATTCGAAGCTATATGACCAACTTCTTGGCATTTGAAACAGGTTCTTCTGTCAACTCTTTCAGCAAACCTTCTCACATTCTTTTTTACTTTAGCAAGAAACTCTTGATTTGACTGCTTCCAGAATGGTTTCTTCTGTTCATCCTCTGAGCTTCCTCCTGAAACAAATTTTGTTTTTGGCTTATGAGTTTTCTGATTTTTATAATTTTCTGACGAACTAAAACTAAGACCTTTCTTTTTGAGATTACCATTATGGTTTGGTTTCTTTTGGAAACTATAACCACAACCGTAACCCATTTTCTTGTTTACTCTTTGTTGGATCCTTGAAGTGTAAGGTTTAGGTTTTGTAGAAAGATTTAAATCTTTTATTTCAGAAATATTAATTTCTGTTAGTTTGAAAACCTTATTGATCATTTCAGTTTTAACACTTCTTATTGGGAATTCCTCATTAGAATATAATTTGTCTGGATCATTCAATGTATATGCTACTTTGACTAATCCGTCATTCAAATTAGATTTTGATAACAGGAATTCTTTATTGTAAACTCTCTTGACTGGTGAACTCAGACTCCTCTCAGATGAACTTGAACTATCTGACTTAGACTCCGACTTTGACTCTTCATCCATACCCAACACCTGATCGACAACTCTCTTAACTAACACAGACTCATGATCAGTGTCAGACGCTGTGAATGTGACATCAATATTGTCTGGTAATTCATCAGTGATTTCAGACTTTAATTTGATGTTTAGAGCCTTGTCTACTTGTTCCTCATTTGGTTTCCTGGGGGAATAACTCTCAAAGATAGGAGGCGGACATCTGTTATATTTAACACTTTTTGTCTTACCAGTATCCTCTTCTTTTTCTTTCTTCTTGAAAGCTTCAAGACCTGCAACAGTAGGATAAACCCGATCAGTTAGATAATCACAAGTAGTATAACTCAAAAGTAATCGGTTAATCCTTTCACTCTCAATTTTCTCAAGTTCCAGCTCCTTCTTCAGCTTACCACAATCTTCAATGTAATCATTAATGACGCTTTGCTTTGTCATCAAAGTTGCACTCATTTTGTCGTTTTCTTTTTCAACCTCTGAATTTGTTCTTTAAACCCATCAACTGTCCTGTTCAGTACATCGTATGACTCTTTCATGTACTTCACATCAGACAGTAAATCTTCCTTAATCTTCTCTAAATCAGCAATCTTCTTGTCTTTTTCTTCACAAACATTGCAAGATTTTGAACATTTCTCACAAGGCTTCGTGATTTCAACCACCTTCTCAATTATCTTTTCAACTTCGACAATCTTTTCAACTTCAACAAGTTTCTCGACCTCAACAATCTTTTCTATTTCAACAATTTTCTCAACTTCAACGATTTTCTCTACCACTTTCTCCACTTCAACAATCTTTTCTATTGCAATCTCATCAGCTGCTTCATCTTTTGTTTCTACAGTTTCAGTCTTCGCCTTTTCATCAGCGAGTAGCTTTGCTGCTTCTAGCTCTCTCTCTACAACTGAGCAATCTTCTTCTGATTCAGCATCTCAACTTTATCTGCACAGAAAAAGTTAAAGTTGTCAGGATCAATGCTTTTTCTACATTTGTTAAGATACTCTTCCTCATCATCTGTATCAACATCACTTCCAAGATCTGGAAATAACAGAATCCTTTTCTGACAATCCTCATTTTGATCCAGAATTCTGGTAACAAGTGCCACATCAGGTCTAGTTCCACTCGGTATATACTTATCCCAGCTGAATCCCTTAACAACAACCTCATCACTTTGATCTATAATCCCAAAATAAGCTTTCCTATTAGCTTCTTCAATCATTTTCCCATGAGCAGTTTTCTGATCTTTTTGCGGAGGTTGTTGATCGATCTGATGAAAGATTGATTTTTGATAATAATTGCTTTTATCTTGACCCCGCGTTGATTCTTGGTTTTTACACTCCCGTTTAAAATGGCCTTTTCCTTTACACAGAAAACAGGTAACCTTTGACTTGTCAAAACCAAGTGGAGAGGTAGCCATTCCTCGAAACTCGTCTCTGCCAGTAATCTGTTGAAATTTTTCAGCTCTCCTGCAGGCACTAGCCAAACACCACTTTACATCCATTAGCTTAAGCTCTTCTGCATCAATTTGGTCGTAATCTTCTTTTGTGAGCATTGGATTACCAATTCTTCCAGCAATCAAACTTTCATACGACTCTAACATTGCTACAAGAGATGCCATGTGTTGCTTTGTCACTTCAGGAGAAAGATGTTGACCATTCTGAATGTTCAAGGTCACATTACACTGCAGATTTGTAGAATTTTGCTTCTGAGGGCTAGGTGTGTTACTGTTTGGATCAAAGCTTGAGAATGATGAAGTGTATCCACCACTTTGAGTTGTAGTACTTTCAGTTGGGCTTGCAGAACCATCAGCACTAAATGCAGTACTAATCTTTGGACTTTGACTGGGGGTGGCCTCAAACTTATTCCCTCTATAGTACAAACTAACATCCTGTTTTGCATTTGGATTTGTCATGATAGCTGTCTTTTGAATATCCAGCTCCTGTTCTTCAATCTTCTGGATAAACTGAGCCAAATTCATACTTTCAGACTTCCTCATGAGTTTCACAACCATCAGATATGTTCCCCACTTCTGTTGGGGTAAAGCCTCAGCTAACTTATCAACCCACTCATCATCTTCTTTCTGAATATCCAATCTTCCCATTTCTAGAACCAGATGACAATATCTATCTATGGTCTGTTTGGTTGTTTCATGATCAAATGCAGTAAACATATTGAACGATTTCTTCAGTAAGGCCTTTTTGTTTTTGATCATATCAGCACTCCCTCTGAATTTCTGAATTAAAGCCTCCCAGATTGATCTAGCTGTTCCGTTATGTTGAAGTAAGACAAAGATGTCTTCTTTAACTGCTTGCTGTAAAATGCTGATCATCATCTTTTCACTTGTGTATTTCAACTTGTCAGCTTCTGTAAAGTCATTAAAACCCTTTTCCAAACCGCGTTCATTCTTTGGCCTCTCGTAGTCTTTTAACAAAGAACACCAAGCATCGAATCTGTAAGCTTGAACCCAGTTCTCAAACGGGTTTTTCCATCCCTGAAAATCCTCAATATACATCAACTTTGGTGGTTTCTGATAAGTACCCGTCTCATTCTCACTGTACACTGTTTCAGCAGCAGTCACCGGGGCAACAGGTGTAGCGAATGCGTTGTAAAACTCTTCGGCCATGATTTGATAGCACGTTTTTCAATAACAGACACTTTCGACCGAATTTAACAGATTAATCTTCAGAAGCAAAATCACCAATGAACAGATTGGAGCAAAATCACCAGATTGCACACAGAAGCGAAATTAGAACTAAGCTTTTGGAGTGAAATTAAACTGAATGACAGCCTGGAGCGAAATCAATATGCAGTTTGGAGCGAAATTAAACTGAATGACAGCCTGGAGCGAAATCAGGATGTTCTCAGGAGCAAAATTAACAGAATATGGCAATTTGGAGCGAAATCAGGGTAATGCCAGGAGCAAAATCAGATGTTCAGTTCGAGTGAAATCAATTCGTAGGTCAATTTTGTCCATTTTTACTGCGAATTTTAGTGTCAAACTTTCAGGGATTTTATTTAATGTCCAATTGTCTATGATCTTGTGAAATTTTGAGCAGGTTTTGACCGGTAAAACTCGTTCTGGTGAAGAAAGAAGGTGTAGAAGTAAGAAATCTTGATGAATTCCAGCAAATCTCTGCAGAACTCCTCCTCCTGAGCTCTGATACCACTTCTAGGATCGCGTGCTGGCCCAAACAAGTCAATCGGAGGTGTTCTAATCCGTTTTAGGTGCGGAAAACAAGAAACGGACACGGATAACAGCTTATTCTACTAAATATTGCCTTGTATATTGATTTCACAGCTTTTACAAGTCAAATGGCACTTCGGCAGCAGTTCGGTATCGGAAACAAGACCTCTATAACTGATTTCTCTCAGTAGGTATTTATAGGGGTAGGGGTTTCGCCCCTAATGACATAAAACCATTTGGAGCGAATTCAGCTATATGCTGATTTCGCTTGAAACTGCTTGAGACGAAATCACAACCATATACTGCTAGGAGCGAAATCAACATCCAATAACCCTAGGCTTTGACATTTTTCCGTACAACATGCCCTAATCTAACAATACTAAACTAAGACTCGATACAAGACGAAGTCGACAGATGTATGCACCAACAATCAAAATCAGAGACACAGGAGTTGGCACCTCGTGCCTAAATAGCCGCATCTCTCAGAGGAATGTCCACAAGCTGAGGAGACTCGACAGTATCCCTGATTGCAAGAAAGTGTGCTGGTAACGTGAGACAATCAATGGTCACGCAGGTGATATTGCTTCCATTTCGAGTTGTAAGTAGACTAGCGACAAAATCCATGGCAGTCTGTTCTCATTTTCATATGGGCGTTTCTGGTTGCTGATACTCCACATTGACTTTCCCACAAGTCAAACATCATTCACATACGTAACTAGGTGGGTCTTCATGCCCAATCACCAATACAAGATTTATAGATCCTAATATCTCTTCATCAAAATCCAGACGACTAGAATATCGATGCTGATGTGCTTTGGTCAACATGAATTCCCTACAGTTGCCATATAATGAGATCCACATTCGTTCCATGAGATAGCGAATATTGTCCTACCTGCCAAAGGTTGCTTCTCCATGCCCCACATGGGTTCAACTTGAAAATTCTCTTTCTTCAGTTCTCCAATTTGAACAGAGAGAGTCTGATAAGGTAGGTTAGAGTCGATATTGAGTTGTAAGCTTTTACGCATTTAGGTTCCGTAGTCGAAGTCGTTCAAAGGTTCCATCCAGCGATGCCATCACATGTTTAGCTCTTTCCAAAACCAGGGTACACGGGAGGCCCTTGTGATCGGTCTAAGTAGTGCATCCGGTACCGTCCAAGTGATGCCTCCAACGTAAATCCAAAGACCACGGTTTCCACCGCAGGTTGTGTGTCGTGAAGTTCCTCCTCGTAATTCCATTACGTAAGTCTTCACTCCCTCGTGCTGCATCAGTGTGTAACTGCGACTCTGATTTGAACCATCATTGTATACCGCTAAATCACCCGTACCCTTAGGTAAAAACGATGCTCAGTGCAATTGCAGAGTTGGGATTCGAGGGCTGAAAAGACATCCTCCTGTTTCGTCTTCCACGAACACAGTACCCTGCTGTGCTAAAGAGGTTAAAGATGCGCAATCTTCGAGAATTCCATGATGTATCTGTGATAGTATCTAACTAGACCAAGAAGTTATTGTATCCCCGATGGATTCTTTGGTGCCGATCAATATCTAATAAAATGGATCTTTAGCGAGATCCACGTGCATTCCCAGTTCGTTGATTACATGACCAAAAATGTACCCCTCGAATCTAGAAGTTACATTTAACAAGACTTCGCACGGAGTAACTCCTCCCCCTGGAACTCTAAAATAGATGCAAATACCACCCATGATGTTCCTTTCTCCTAGAATGATTTGAAACGTCATCAATAAACATGGTCGATTCATGTGATCCATATAGCTGCCAGTGTGTTGGTTAACCCCAAAGGTCATGGAATACCAAGTCGCAATGACCGCATTGCGTTTGATATGCCGTTTTAGGAACATCCTCCCCTTGGACTTCCCTCTGACGATAACTCGTTCGTTAGCCAATCCTCGAATGAAGCTTGTCCCTCGCACTAGTCGACAGGTTGTCAATACATGGTCGAGGCAAACGGTTCTTCACTGCCACCTTGTTAAGTTGTCGATAATCAGAACACATACGAAAAGGCTTATCTTCATGGGTATAACTGGGGCTCCCCAAAGTAAAAAAACTAGATCCGCCAAAACTCCTGTTCAACAGTTCCTGTTGTTGATTAGACAACTCTTGCAACCTTCCTGGTGCAAGACGGTAAGAGTACGAGTATTCGGAGCTGCATCTGGTATGAGATCAAACTGAGACTATGCCTAACAGTTGTGGAAGTAATCCTGGGAGTTCTTCAAGTAGCTCATCAGGAGAAATCACAAACAACTGGTGGATCCTCGATCCTCTCCTCCTTAGCCTTAACATTAGTAACGGTTGCTAACAATGGCGGGATAATCCCTCCGTAGACACTTCTGGGCTTTCATTGCAGAATTGGTGCTAACCTTTACACAACTCTGATACTCTGGAACAGATGACGATTCTCCACTAGGGAGAGGGATACGCAAAGTTTTCTTCTCACCGGGTATATCTGCGCGATGTATGGATAACCAATCACTTGTCCCACAAGGTCGAGTTTACATCCTAATGGACATATGAGGTTTCATTTGACTTGCCATCAGCTGCTTCCACAACAGGTTCGGTTTCAAGAAGCATCAGGGTTAACATAACAGAGATGAAGCGATTAGCTACTCATACTAGCTACCATGTTGCTAAAATCATGGCGTTGCCCACGCCAATCCTAAATGCCCTTCCATGAGTATCATTTCCAGTGTTGTTGTTATCGTTACGAGAATTTCCAGTACTGACGTCGTTTCCGTGGTTGTTGTCGTCTTGATTTAACCATGGCCAATCCATGTTGTTGACACCTACATTTCCATACTGTTGGTCACAATTACGAGTATCTTGATGTTGCCGTGACTGTTACCTCTTACGTCATTGCCTGAAACAGAGTCCTACGATCTTTCACCGACCAAGCCCATCTTTTCACATTCTGTGCCACACTCTAACGCGCTACTCGTTGTGCTGGTAGACATACATTCCACACTATAATCTGTTGTCATTGCTTATGTCCCGATTGATTCCTAAGAACTGACTCCCATGAGTCGCTGACTAGGGTTAAGAGTTCGATTGAAGTCAATTTGCTGCTGTTCATTGCCAGTAGCCAAGGTCGTCCTGATACTGAGGTTGGTAAAATACTACGTTCACTCTCTTGTCCATCGTTCTTGCAACTCGACTGAGTAATACACGGTGTGTTTCCAGGGTGTTGTAGAAGTGACCGCACTTTGGGAGCTATGACGTCAACACATTGAGTTTCAGTCACTGAAGTTGAGTGAGAAAGGTATTGACCAATCATTCGACGCTGCGACATCCAATCTAGGGATGTTCGGACTAGCACCTAACCTTCTACACAGTTCGCTAGGCGTTCAAATGGGTGTTCATGTAATACTCGATAGCATCAAGATTCGTAAGAATTCAGAGAAAGGTTGTGACACCCTGTTGAAACGCTCTCACTCATACTAGCTTGACAGTGGCTGCCTTAACTTTCGGGACGAAAGTTCTTAAAACTTGGGGATAATGTGACACTCTAGGTTTTCCCGAGTAACCCTTTTGTATTAACATTGTGTGTATATACGTTATTAAATGAAAGTGCGTGTTACCTTGATGTTCTATGTGATCCTTTTGCTATGTATGTATGTGTAGTATATATATAAATGTATAAATACTAGTGAACCGAGACTACGAACCCGACTCGAGACCATTCTCGGTCTCGAGTAAACAGTAACGGTTGGGCCGGTTGGGCCGCAACCTCCCTTAGCCCACTCGAAACCCACTTAGGGTGCACCACCTTATACATATACCCGAAAACCCTCACACTCTCCTCTACACTCTCTCTCACCTCATCCTCACTCCCTCTCTCTAGAAAACCTTAAACCCTAACAATCAAGCAAGCTCACCTCTCCTCTCCTTCCTCTCGGATTCAACCGGCAACAAGGAATCTCGGTCAAAGCTCATCATCATCACCGGATACTTCATTTTCTCACCATCTTCCTTGACTCGGTGCCTTTTCATCAACCGGTTAGTGTTAATGTGGTTAAGAGTTTTGGTGTCTTAATGAATAAGAAATATGTCTAGTCTAGAGGTCTTTTGTATGATGTTTGTTGGATTGGTGATTTTGATGTTGTGTGTGAACTATTCTATGATGATGCTTGCTAAGATGATCAAAATGACAAAAGAATGATAGTTTAAAGAGTGTTTAGGACCATCCGGATTATGTTCAATGTTATAAAACAAATGCTTCTTGCAAGATGATCTTGTTATCTAAGTGATTTTGTTCATAGAATGCATGGGTATGTAGGAGGAACATGTTTGTTAGAGAGAAATCCTAAAGATGAACTAGATGAACATGTCATGAATATGTGTTGAATGTGTTTGAATGTTGTTGGAAAGGTTTGAAAAACTTGTTGTTTGATCCACTTTGGTTAAGTGTTAGACAAGGGAACATGTTTGTGAAATCTTATTGGATAGTACATAAGGGCATGAAATCAGAATTCTGTTGCATAGTACAATTCGGGCAGACGTATCAGAATCAGCAGGTAAACGACTCGAGACCAACGGTTGCGACTCGAGACCATGGAGCCACAACTCGAGACCGCAACGGTTGCGACTCGAGACCTGGGCCAAGCAACTTCAAAACAGGCTTCAGGGACTCGAGACCCTCAAGGTCTCGACTCGAGAACACATCGTGACAACTCGAGACGGGACTCGAGATCTCCGGGGTTACGAGTCATGCCTGCACCACTCGAGACTAACCATTACAAGCCGAGACCTCCTGGTTGCGACTCGAGACCGCATGTTCTCGAGTCGAGACCACCTTGTCTCGACTGGGCTGTTCACTTTAGTTATTGGGCCACAACATGACTTGTTTGGGCTGCCTGTTTAACTGAACTATGTGTTAGTTGATACTGTTGATTGATCCAATAGTAGAACAGGCCCAATAACTCAACATGTAACTGTATACATGCTATGTGTTAGATTATGTGTAAATATACGTGACATTCTCTGTACCCAAACCTGACCTATACTGGTAACCATATTAGGACGTGGGGACCAGCGTGTTTGACAAGTAACCTAATCTGCCGAGCAACCCAAGGTGAGTTCACACACTAAAAGCATGCGTCCCAGGGTGGGACACGGACAACTGCCAACTTTGGGAAAAATACTTTTGAACTATTATTTCCAGGGGAAATCCGAATGGGTATTTACTATCTCCGGGGGAGATACGTTTGGATATTATTTATAAATCACAACTAGCCAAGCTAAACGAAACTCTATCACCTTAAGTCCCTGCTTACAGTACCGATTAATCGCCGGGGGCGAACGGGTTATTAGTTGATAGCGCTATTAGGTTTGACAACCTCACACCGTGACCGGGGGAGATCGGGCGTGAACTAGTAGACCTTGCATCTTGGTCAATGACGATAGACATTGATTCGGGGCACAACAACTTTCCGTCAACAGTTTCGGTATCTACAGTTTAGTGAGCTTACAGATGGGGTAGCTCCCCACAACGTGTTTATAAATGCTTTATCTAAACGACTTATATTTTCGAAAACTAAAACTGGACAACTAGTGAACTCGCTCAACTTTACGTTGACACCTTACTGCATGCTTTGCATGTACCCAGTGATTCAGGAGCTTGCAGCTTGCGGATGTGTAGTGGTCGTCTAACGCGTGTGTTGGGTTCTAAACAAACTTGAACTAAGAATCTTGTTCTAAGCTATTTTGTCTATGCTTCCGCTACTTACCTGAACTATTACTTAAACTTAAATACTTTTGAACTTTGATTATGATATTTGCCAACCTTGTGGTTGGTAAGTATTACTTATGTTATTAATTAAATTGCTCAGTATAATTGGTGGCTGGATCCTGGTCAGTCACGCCTCCAAGCGGTGGTGTTCCGCATGTGGATTTTGGGGGTGTGACAGATTGGTATCAGAGCCATTGGTTATAGTGAACTTGGTTTTAAAAAGGGGAAATCTTTTTGAGAAAAACCAGACTATAACCCGTGACTCGCGACGACACTACACTCCAAGTGCAAGACTCAACACATTAGACCTCATAGCTCGGACTAGTGTTTACTTGTTGGGTTGCTTTATGTTTTCTGTTTTGCTATACGTACTAGTGTGCCTAGTTAGATAGATACACCTCCCTCTTCTATCTCATTCTCGCTACATTACGACATCACACTCATACTATGTTTTCTGATTATGAAGACAATGAGTGGACGTGGAAGAGGAAACATTAACATGACTCAGGCTCAATTCACTAACCTGCTTAACACGGTGGCTGCAGCTTTCGCAGCTCACCCTGGAGGTAAACTCGTTATCCTAGGATGTTTAGATCCTACCGCCGTTTTACCCCTAAACCTATTCGCTTCGCTTCTCACAACAGGTCAGCATGCACCTGCGCAACCACACGTGTGTACGTTCAAAACTTTCATGGATTGCAAACCTCTCCCATTCAATGGTACTGAGGGTGCCATAGGTCTTCTGCACTGGATTGAGAAAGTCGAAGCTGTCTTTGCTGTCTGTGAGTGTCCCCCTGCGAATTGGGTGAAGTTTGTTACTGGTACGCTTGAAGGAAACGCGCTTTCCTGGTGGAAGGCGCAAATTCAGATGTTTGGTTTGGAAACCGCTAATGCTACTGCGTGGGAGGATTTCAAGGACATGATTAAGGAGGAGTATTGTCACAGGGATGACATCCACAAGCTCGAAAACGAGTACTATGAGCTCAAGATGGTTGGATCAGAGATCGAGGCATACACCAACAGTCCAACGACTATGCTGCTCTTTGCCCAAACATGTCTCGACCCATTTACCGAAGAATCGAATTGTACATCAAGGGTTTGGCTCCAGAAATTCGAAGCCATGTGACTGCAGCCAACCTCAATACCATTCAGCCGGTCGTTCGTCTTGCTCACAAACTCACTGATCAGGCCGTGGAACAGGGCAAGCTGCCCAAAAGGATCAGTGCTACTGCTGGAACTTCTAATGACAACAAGCGTAAGTGGGAAGGAAATCAAAGCAAGGATGCTAACCCCACTCAGGCCCCGACACAGCAAAGGAAAACTGACAACAACAAGGGCCCTCAACAACAGGGTGGCTATCGCGGGAACCACCCCAAGTGCAACAAGTGCAATCGACATCACAGTGGGCCTTGTGGGAAAAGTCAGTGTCAGCGATGTAACAAGATGGGGCATGAGGCCAAGGATTGTAGGAGTCCACGTCCCGCGGGGCAGAACCAGCAGCAGCAGCATCATGGGAACGTCAAGGGTTGTTTCCAGTGTGGAGCTGAGGGGCACTTTAAGAAGAATTGCCCTGAACTGATCCAGAACCGCAACAACAATCAGGGAGCTGGAAACAACGATCAAAACAACAACGCTGGGAATGGTGCAAGGGGAAGGGCTTTTGTGATTGGAGCTGGAGAAGCGAGGAATGACCCCAATGTCGTGGCGGGTAAGTTCCTACTCGATGATCGTTATGTTTCTGTATTATTTGATTCTGGAGCCGATGCTAGTTATGTGTCCCTACGTATTAGTAAGAAGCTTAAGCACCCGCCTTCGTTACTAAGTTATAAACATATCGTCGAGCTAGCTAATGGTAGAAACATCGAGGCCTCACATGTTATCAGCGACTGCAAACTAGTACTGTCTGGTCAGACCTATAGTGTCGATCTTTTCCCTATTGCTCTTGGAAGCTTCGACGTCGTTATCGGTATGGATTGGTTATCCAAACATCGCGCGGAAATCCTCTGTCAAGAGAAAATGGTTCGCATTCCCCGCCGTTCTGGCAAACCCCTCATCGTGCAAGGTGACAAAGGCGGAGAAGTCACAGGCATCATCTCGTTCTTAAAAGCCCAGAAATGTTTACGAAAGGGGCACACCGCTATCTTAGCACTTGTGACCAACACACAGGAAAAGGAAAAGAGGATTGAAGATCTCCCTGTGGTACGCGACTACCCCGAGGTATTCCCTGAAGAACTTCCTGGACTCCCTCCCCACCGTCAGGTCGAATTCCAAATCGAGCTGGCTCCCGGAGCAGCGCCTATAGCTCGTGCGCCTTTTCGACTAGCCCCCGCTGAACTGAAGGAACTTTCTACACAACTACATGAACTATTGGATAAAGGATTTATCCGTCCTAGTTCGTCGCCCTGGGGAGCACCAGTACTCTTTGTTAGGAAGAAGGATGGCACTTTCCGAATGTGCATCGACTATCATGAGCTGAACAAGGTTACCATCAAGAATCGCTACCCTCTCCCGCGTATCGACGATCTATTCGATCAGTTGCAGGGATCGAGCTACTACTCTAAGATTGACCTACGATCGGGCTATTATCAGCTAAGAGTCCGTAATGAAGACATCTCCAAAACTGCATTCAGAACTCGTTATAGTCATTACGAATTCCTAGTCATGCCCTTTGGAATGACTAACGCGCCTGCGGTTTTCATGGACCTCATGAACCGAGTGTGCAAGCCTTACCTCTACAAATTCGTGATTGTGTTTATCGACGACATCCTAATCTACTCGAAAAGTCAAGAAGAGCATGAACAGCACCTACGCCTTATCCTCGAACTCCTTCGCAATGAGCAACTGTACGCCAAGTTCTCGAAATGTGACTTCTGGCTTCGAGAAGTCCATTGCCTTGGGCACGTAGTCAATAAGGACGGGATTCACGTCGACCCAGCTAAGATCGACTCTATAAAGAATTGGCCTACCCCTAAGACTCCGACCGAAGTTCGTCAGTTCTTGGGATTGGCAGGATACTATCGTAGGTTTATCAAGGGGTTCTCAAAGATCACTCAGCCTCTCACGGCTCTCACTCAGAAGGGTATTGCTTATAAATGGAATGAAGCTCAGGAATCCGCATTTCAGAAGCTAAAGGATAACCTCTGTAGTGCTCCTATTCTCTCGTTACCTGAAGGTACCAACGACTTTGTGGTTTACTGCGATGCGTCCATTCATGGGCTTGGTTGCGTGTTGATGCAACGCGAGAGGGTTATTGCCTACGCCTCTCGACAACTTAAGACTCACGAAAGGAACTACACTACGCATGACTTGGAACTGGGAGCAGTGGTTTTTGCGCTTAAGATATGGAGACATTACCTGTACGGTACCAAGTGCACTATTTACACCGATCACAGGAGTCTCGAGCATATCTTCAAGCAAAAGGAATTAAATATGCGACAACGTCGATGGGTCGAACTCTTGAATGATTATGAATGCGCCATCAAGTACCATCCGGGCAAGGCCAATGTCGTGGAAGACGCCCTCAGCCGAAAAGACACTACGCCCAAGCGCGTGCGAGCGCTACAACTTACCATCCAATCTAACCTCCCTACTCAAATTCGAAATGCTCAGGTTGAAGCCCTGAAACCGGAGAACATCAGGGCTGAGTCCCTGTGAGGATCGAGGCAGCGTTTAGAACAAAAAGAAGATGGCGCTTATTATGTAACAGGGCGCATTTGGGTTCCACTCTATGGAGATCTACGTGAACTTGTGATGGACGAAGCCCATAAGTCCCGTTACTCAGTACATCCTGGTTCGGATAAGATGTACCACGACTTAAGGACTACGTATTGGTGGCCTGGCATGAAAGCCCACATAGCAACATATGTCAGCAAATGTATGACCTGCGCAAGAGTCAAGACTGAGTATCAGAAACAAGCAGGCCTACTCCAACAACCAGAAATCCCGAAATGGAAATGGGAACAGATTTCCATGGATTTCGTCACTGGCCTACCTAGATCCCAACGCGGGAATGATACTATTTGGGTGATAGTAGATCGATTGACCAAGTCCGCACACTTTTTGGCCATTAAGGAAACAGATAAGTTTTCTACTTTGGCGGAGGTTTACTTAAAGGAAGTAGTTTCGAGACACGGGGTGCCAACCTCCATTATTTCTGATCGAGACGCCCGTTTTACTTCGGAGTTGTGGCAAGCTATGCACAAATCCTTTGGCTCACGTTTGGACATGAGCACTGCTTATCACCCACAAACGGATGGGCAGTCTGAACGCACCATCCAAACCCTGGAAGACATGCTTAGAGCATGTGTGATCGATTTTGGCAAGAATTGGGAGAAGCATCTACCGCTAGTGGAATTCTCCTACAATAACAGCTACCACACCAGCATTCAGGCAGCACCCTTCGAGGCATTGTACGGTCGTAAATGCCGATCACCTCTTTGCTGGGCGGAAGTTGGTGACAGCCAGGTCAGACCCAGAACTGGTGGTAGACACAACGCAGAAGATTGCCCAGATTAGACAACGCATGGCGACAGCTCGTGACCGTCAGAAAAGCTACGCTGATAAGCGTAGGAAACCGCTAGAATTCCAGGTCGGGGACCGGGTTCTACTTAAAGTCTCACCCTGGAAGGGTGTGGTTCGGTTTGGTAAACAGGGCAAGCTGAATCCACGATATGTTGGACCATTCAAAATTACCAAGAAAATCGGTAAGGTTGCTTATAGGTTGAATCTGCCTGAAGAGCTGAGTGCGGTGCACAATGTCTTTCACGTGTCTAATCTGAAGAAGTGTCTGTCAGATGAAACACTTATAATCCCTTTCAAGGAACTCACTATTGATGAACAGCTACACTTTACTGAGGAACCGATTGAGATCACGGATCGAGAAATCAAAACCCTCAAACGTAGCCAGATACCTCTCGTGCGAGTTCGTTGGAACTCGCGACGTGGCCCAGAGTTCACCTGGGAGCGGGAAGACCTGATGAAGTGAAAGTATCCCCAGGTGTTCCCAAACGAAACCCCCAGCACTGAAGCTACAACCGAATTTCGGGACGAAATTCCAAACTAACGGGGGGATGATGTGACACCCTGTTGAAACGCTCTCACTCATACTAGCTTGACAGTGGCTGCCTTAACTTTCGGGACGAAAGTTCTTCAAACTTAGGGATAATGTGACACTCTAGGTTTTCCCGAGTAACCCTTTTGTATTAACATTGTGTGTATATACGTTATTAAATGAAAGTGCGTGTTACCTTGATGTTCTATGTGATCCTTTTGCTATGTATGTATGTGTAGTATATATATAAATGTATAAATACTAGTGAACCGAGACTACGAACCCGACTCTAGACCATTCTCGGTCTCGAGTAAACAGTAACGGTCGGGCCGGTTGGGCCGCAACCTCCCTTAGCCCACTCGAAACCCACTTAGGGTGCACCACCTTATACATATACCCGAAAACCCTCACACTCTCCTCTACACTCTCTCTCACCTCATCCTCACTCCCTCTCTCTAGAAAACCTTAAACCCTAACAATCAAGCAAGCTCACCTCTCCTCTCCTTCCTCTCGGATTCAACCGGCAACAAGGAATCTCGGTCAAAGCTCATCATCATCACCGGATACTTCATTTTCTCACCATCTTCCTTGACTCGGTGCCTTTTCATCAACCGGTTAGTGTTAATGTGTGTTAAGAGTTTTGGTGTCTTAATGAATAAGAAACATGTCTAGTCTAGAGGTCTTTTGTATGATGTTTGTTGGATTGGTGATTTTGATGTTGTGTGTGAACTATTCTATGATGATGCTTGCTAAGATGATCAAAATGACAAAAGAATGATAGTTTAAAGAGTGTTTAGGACCATCCGGATTATGTTCAATGTTATAAAACAAATGCTTCTTGCAAGATGATCTTGTTATCTAAGTGATTTTGTTCATAGAATGCATGGTTATGTAGGAGGAACATGTTTGTTATAGAGAAATCCTAAAGATGAACTAGATGAACATGTCATGAATATGTGTTGAATGTGTTTGAATGTTGTTGCAAAGGTTTGAAAAACTTGTTGTTTGATCCATTTTGGTTAAGTGTTAGACAAGGGAACACGTTTGTGAAATCTTATTGGATAATACATAAGGGCATGAAATCAGAATTCTGTTGCATAGTACAATTCGGGCAGACGTATCAGAATCAGCAGGTAAACGACTCGAGACCAACGGTTGCGACTCGAGACCATGGAGCCACAACTCGAGACCGCAACGGTTGCGACTCGAGACCTGGGCCAAGCAACTTCAAAACGGGCTTCAGGGACTCGAGACCCTCAAGGTCTCGACTCGAGACCACATCGTGACAACTCGAGACGGTACTCGAGATCTCCGGGGTCACGAGTCATGCCTGCACCACTCGAGACCAACCATTACAAGCCGAGACCTCCTGGTTGCGACTCGAGACCGCATGTTCTCGAGTCGAGACCACCTTGTCTCGACTAGGCTGTTCACATTAGTTATTGGGCCACAACGTGACTTGTTTTGGCTGCCTGTTTAACTGAACTATGTGTTAGTTGATATTGTTGACTGATCCAATAGTAGAACAGGCCCAATAACTCAACATGTAACTGTATGCATGCTATGTGTTAGATTATGTGTAAATATGCGTGACATTCTCTGTACCCAAACCTGACCTATACTGGTAACCATATTAGGACGTGGGGACCAGCGTGTTTGACAAGTAACCTAATCTGCCGAGCAACCCAAGGTGAGTTCACACACTAAAAGCATGCGTCCCAGGGTGGGACACGGACAACTGCCAACTTTGGGAAAAATACTTTTGAACTATTATTTCCGGGGGAAATCCGAATGGGTATTTACTATCTCCGGGGGAGATAGGTTTGGATATTATTTATAAATCACAACTAGCCAAGCTAAACGAAACTCTATCACCTTAAGTCCCTGCTTACAGTACCGATTAATCGTCGGGGGCGAACGGGTTATTAGTTGATAGCGCTATTAGGTTTGACAACCTCACACCGTGACCGGGGGAGATCGGGCGTGAACTAGTAGACCTTGCATCTTGGTCAATGACGATAGACATTGATTCGGGGCACAACAACTTTCCGTCAATAGTTTCGGTATCTACAGTTTAGTGAGCTTACAGATGGGGTAGCTCCCCACAATGTGATTATAAATGCTTTATCTAAACAAGTTATATTTTCGAAAACTAAAACTGGACAACTAGTGAACTCGCTTAACTTTACGTTGACACCTTACTGCATGCTTTGCATGTACCCAGTGATTCAGGAGCTTGCAGCTTGTGGATGTGTAGTGGTCGTCTAACCCGTGTGTTGGGTTCTAAACAAACTTGAACTAAGAATCTTGTTCTAAGCTATTTTGTCTATGCTTCCGCTTCTTACCTGAACTATTACTTAAACTTAAATACTTTTGAACTTTGATTATGATATTTGCCAACCTTGTGGTTGGTAAGTATTACTTATGTTATTAATTAAATTGCTCAGTATAATTGGTGGCTGGATCCTGGTCAGTCACGCCTCCAAGCGGTGGTGTTCCGCATGTGGATTTTGGGGGTGTGACAGAGGTGAAAAGGTCACATTCAAGTAGGTGACATTCACTATTATGACCCCTATAGACTTGTTACGTTTCACATTGATCAAATAACAGAGCAGGACCCCCTTTTTCACTTGTTAAGCCTCACTGGGACTCACATGCACCCCACACTATTATTATGTGTGGAGCCACAATAATATTGTGAGTTTCATGCTCATCTCAGTTCCTCCTAACTCATGTCAAATGGTTCCTCAAATTCAGATGTCAAACAAAGAATATCACAAAACAGAGGTCACGAATCTCTAGGGTAACACCACACTATCAATCACTTAGCACATGCAAGTAATACGTGAATTCATATTGTTGTGCTAAACGTGCAATCACATGCAATATCATATGTAAATGTTCACTAGTTATGTCGTGCAATGAGTAAACGAGAGACGAACCTTGCTATCTAGAGCTGAGTGTCATGGTCGTATTCTTGTTTTCAGAACTGTTCGGTTATTGTCTGGTTTTATAAAAAAACGTTTTAAAACCAAGTTCACTATAACCAGTGGCTCTGATACCAAACTGTCACACCCCCAAAATACCACATGCGGAAACCCTGCGGGACGTGTGACGTACCAGGATCTAGCCACAAATCACATTGAACTTATAACAAGATTTTTAATAAAAACTTTCATTAATTAACATAAGGCATTACAAAACGTTAAACGTATTTCAACATATACAGCGGAAGCATAAATAATTTGTTTAGCGTTTCATAAACCACATGTACAAAAACCATTAGACTTGACTTGTGATTCCATGTATCTCGACCTATGACCACTCTAGCATCCTAGACAGCAAGTTCCAAATGATATCAACCTATAAACCTGCAAGCATGCAGACAAGTGTGTCAGACGACGTTGGTGAGTTCAAAGTTTTGTTAACGTGTTTAGAAACCAGTTACCAGATTAAAACATTTCACAGATGCATTGTTGTTAATCACACGCTTACCGCCGATGGCTCCAGATTATTTGCGCTAAACCGCATTTCCTCTAACAAAGCAATGGTCAAGATGGGGGTCATTAGTTCACTCCCGACCTCCTCAGTGCGGTGTGAGGGTGCCAAACCTAAGTAGCGCTACTAACTAATAACCCGTTGCCCTACAAGAAACAATCGGTAGGAGGGACTTGAATGATAGATATAGACGTGTATTAACCAACAACCCAGGTTTAACATTCCAGTCAAACCCTTTACCCGACATTCCTCCCTGGAACATTTTGTTGGACCGGTTTGCGACCCTAAACAGTCAGTATAAGGTAGTTCATCTCCAAATACAAAGGCGGAATCAATGTAAATGAAGTAACACAACAATTCCTTTCAATTGATTTTGACAGAGTTTCATTACACCGCATATGACTAGGTTTCGCTCCAAGTTACAACTAAAATCACACATGAGGGTATTTATAGTGTGACAGATTTTGCTCATATGACATTCCTTATGAGCGAAACCCCCATGTTAACAGATAAGCGAAACCCCCATGGTACATAAGAGCGAAACCCCTCACTAATTGACCTAATGAGCGAAACCTATACTATCTAATGTACATATAAGCGAAATAGTCAAGATAAACCCTAATTCAACTTTCAATCTCCAATCTTGACCTATCTTGACCTAAGACTTAATGCAAACGTAGTCAACAGACATCTCATGCACCAACAGACTCCCCCTTGTATGTTGACGAAGTCTTCAGCTCCGAGTCTCCAGTCTTGGTCTTTTCTCCAACGCTGTCTTCACATTGTAAAAACTCTATCTTCATAGGTTCAGGATCTTGTCCTGGCTTCATCTTCAGACTCCCCTTTGACTTGTTGATCCAGACTCCCCCTTTCACAGACTCCCCCTCTCAGTATGCTAGAATCTGAGGACTTGATCTGGTTCAAGCTTTGACAATTAGCTTCCGTGGGAATAATGAAGTCCAAAACCTGTGTCTCAAACATCAATCATTACAAACTTATCTTTTCACAAAATCACACAATCTATCAATACTAGAAATCCACTCAAGTATTCAGGTCCAAGTTAATGACCCTGATTACTCAATTAATCTACCAAGTCCAATTTAATGACCTTGGTTGATCTTTTGACAATACAAACTGATTTTGTAAAAACAATTTCAAACATTTTCTGAAAAATGTAACAAGCGTCAAATTAATGAACTTGTTTTAACTTTTTAATATCTCAAACTCTATCAAACTAAGCTCTCCTCATTCTTCAGCTCAGAACTTTTCTTGCATCTGCTTCAATCTTCAAGAATCCAACGATTAACTCTCCACTTTGATTTGTCAAAAATAAAGCAGAAATAAAATCTTTTTGGATTTTAATAAAGTGTTCTAAACTAAGAAATAAAATACAGAAACTTAAATTGCAGAAATTAAACAAAGTAAACTATTTACAAACTTATTTTTGGTGAGCGTGTCAGGGAATCATAACAGCTTTTCAGACAAATTACTAGTACCGTTAAGCTTCATTACATGCTCAGACTTAAACAATTCACGTCGATTGTCGATATACTGATCCATCTTAAATTCTCACACAGATTTCAATCTACTCAGGATACGACTTAGGTGTCTTATGAACTTAGCTCATTCATGTGTCCCACCTCTTGAATATACTCCTGTATCCAGAATCCCAGATATTCAGTCTTACAGGTGAGTATACCACAGATGATATCTGTCAGGGGTTAAATGCGAGGGCCATGAGAGCTCAGGCCGATACTTCCGTATACGCAGAGAGATGACGGCTTCGACTTTCTGGTGTGTCCCCTTTAGAGGATCTTTTAGTTACAACAGCACACGATTAGCATTTTGCAATGTTTCATCGTTTTTTATGCTGAGGGTGGTGCTATATTTCAAGCAATGCGGAAAGTATTATTCAGGGACTAGGTCAGAACTTCCATTCAGCAGAAGTCCCGTAATAATACCCCAGATATCACTGAGTATAAAGACCTAGTATCTCAGAATATGGGATCTTTCAAACAAGATTTTAGGGGTTACCTATATATCCAAGTAGTGTTCCCCACGAATTACGCAAGTTTGAAATTTTAGGTTTATATCCCGAATAAATCTACTAAATGTGCAAAAACCTATCAACACATCATTAGTGAGACTGTTTAGCTCATTTAAACTTTACAAATCTTTAGCATACTGTAATTGTCTAGCCGATGTACTATCATTTTCCCTTTTTACACAAGCTCTTTTTCAGTTTTATATTGTTTTTGGGTTTTGAAAATTTTTATCATGTTTTTGTGTTTTTGCATTTTTTACTGTTTTTTGTATTTTCTAAAAAATATCTATATACATCTACTCCCCCTAAATACCAAAACAAGTAAAAAATCGACAAACCATTGCAGATTGTTTCTCGTCTTCATCCGCAACAGTACTCTCATCAACGCCCACAATTCCATCCAACACCGAAAGAAGCTTCATACCATTCAGTTTTAACAAATATTTAAACCGATTTTTATCAAAAGCTTTGGTATGTAAATCAGCTTTCTGTTCGTCAGTGTGGATTTTCTCAATTCGTATCAACTTTTTCTCGAAGCAATCCCGAATAAAGTGATGACGAATTTCTATGTGTTTAGTTTTAGCGTGATGTACTGGATTCTTTGTTATATTTATAGCGGCCTCATTATCAACAAAAAGAGATGTGTTAAGAAACTTCAACCCGTAGTCGCACATCTGTTGCTGTATCCACTGGATCTGAGAGCAGCAACTGCTAGCAGAAACATACTCCGCTTCACATGTAGATAGCGCCACAGACGTTTGTTTCTTACACTGCCAGGTAAACAATCTAGGTCCAAAGAACTGGCATCCTGCAGTTGTTGATTTTGTATTGACTTTGCAGCATCCGAAATCCGAATTGTAATACCCTTCGAGCGTAAAGTCGCCTTTTCTAGGATACCACAACCCCAATGTAGGAGTTCCCTTCAAGTAGCGTAATATCCTCTTCACAATAATCATGTGCGAAGCTCTCAGGTTAGATTGATATCTTGCTGCGAGGCACGTTGGGTACATTATATCAGGACGTGAAGCAGTTAGGTACATCAAAGAACCTATCATGGAACGGTAGAACGTTTCATCTGCCCTGTCTCCGGTGAGATCTGGGTGAATCCCATGATTTGTTGCAAGTGGGGTAGCAGCTGTAGTAGAACTTGACATCCCAAATTTCTCTAGAGTATCACGAACGTACTTCGTCTGGTGAATGAAAATTCCCTCAGGTAGTTGTTCAACTTGTAGACCCAGAAAGAATTTCATCTCCCCCATTGATGACATTTCGAATTTTTGCTTCATTACCTGTTCGAAGTCTTTGCACAGACTCTCATTCGTGGACCCAAAAATTATATCGTCCACATAAATCTTAACTATCAGAAGATGTCCGTCGACCTCTTTCGTGAAGAGAGTGGCATCCACTTTTCCACGTATGAACTTGTTGGCTAGTAGGTGTTGAGACAAAGTCTCGTACCAAGCTCTCGGGGCCTGGTGTAAATGATAAGTGGTAAAATACACATATTTGTCCCGTGTAAATTGTATAATTTTTGTATAGTTTTTATTTGTTTTATTTGGTTTTAGTGTTCTATTATATTATATTGTGTTTTGGCTAGGTCCTGGTGCAAATGGAGCAAAAACGAGTAATATGGAAATGACCAGCCAGTTGGGCAGAGTGGAGTGCCAGAGACCGAAGGAAATTCACCGCTATTTTCTATGAGTAGGCCGAGCCCGCTATCTCTAACAATAAAAAGCTGCATAATATAAATTAGACAATGAAATTATAATAATAAAAAGGGCGGCTACTGTTGTTGGCTATTAATATAAATTTCGATAATATCAGTAGGGGATTTGGGCCATTGTTTTAATATTGTCAATCAACATCGTCTGTGACCACATCATTGGGCCGCGAGAGAATTAAAGTCAGGCACCGACTTGAGAAGCCAACGGCAATTATTTTACTTGGAAACAAAGTAACTTGATAATATATATTCGATAGAACCACGAATTGAAAGGGGCAGCCGCACATCGATAAAGGATATAATACATCACGGCTGGGAGGCGTAGAACGGGAGATCAGACGGCAACAACATCAGACGAACATCAGAGGGACGATCAGCAGGGAAGAAAAGACTATTTGAGGGTTTAAGCCGCGATCAAGATTCAAGTCCGGGTTTGCAATTTATTAGTATTCGGTTTTAAAGACTTTGTGTTTTTAACTTGGTTCTATGATTTGTTATTTATTCGAGACTTGTTTCTTGTTCTTGACCATGTTTTCCGGCTAAAACGCTTAAACTACCTAGGCATGACAATAGTTTAAATAAAGTTTGGTTCTTTATTCGATTTTTGGCGTAGTTGTGGATTTTTCTTGTATTGTAAAAGCTTCGAGAATTTAACTTGGTGCATATGTGTGCTTGACGATTATTTTATCACTGTTTATTGCTTCGTATAATCCTTGGTGACGGTCTTTATCACATAATAGGGTTGTGCTAGGGTTCTTGATTTAGGTGACGGTCTTTATCACGTAATAGATCATTAATCCTTTAGGGTGAAAATCGAGTAAGTAACCTTAGAAACAATATTCGGTAATTTAATAAAATCAAGTATGCTGCTAAACTCGTCGCTGTGAGGCTCGAGGGTATTAATAGGTCTCGGTTTGGTTATAAGTCCTTAACGTTCCATTGTCTATTAAACCAAGATTAAAACCCGTAGTTGCTTTAGACATTCGCGCGGCAAGGTAGAGCGTCTTACATAGGCACTTTCAAGAAACTAGAGGACTGAAAGGAAAATCTAGAAAACCGGTAAGTGTAACAGCCTAGGTAGTGCCACAAGAATCGCCTTGAGAGTGTTTAAGGGGCTTAGTGGTGTCTTAATAGGTTTAGTATCTAAAGATCCCGGTTCCACACCACAAAATTATCGAATAGAAATCCATTCTGAGTTTAGCTTGTGTCTAGCCTAGGTAGTCTTCATCATCTCTGGTCAAAGTCTTCATTCAAGTTTAGCTTGCGTCTAGCCTAGTTATTCGTTATTTGCATTATTAGGATTTTTAGAAACCCCCCCCCCCCCAATCAAATAAACAATTAGTTAAAGTCCGTGTCAGTCTAAGTCTAGATAGAGTCATTAGCGTAATTAGTAGAGTCTCGTGGGTTCGATACTCGGACTTCCTTAGGCTATACTGCATCGGTCGGTACACTTGCCGGTCGTGTGGTTTAGGGTTTAGAGAGTCTTAGTTTTATAAATTTAAAGCTTAGAAAGTCTAGAATTAGGGTAATTTTAGTTGATTTAATTGAACCACTTTTAGCACATCAAGTTTTTGGCGCCGTTGCCGGGGACTCTTGGCGATTGCGTTGATTACTTTGTTTGGACTTAATTGACACATCCGTGCTATTTGTTCGTGTGTTTGAGTCGTAGGAGTCTAATTGTCCGTGTCTTTTATTTTTCTTGAGTCTTGTAAATATGTGTGAAATTTGTGGAGGACCTCATTTTACTGTTAAATGCCCCCCAATATGAGGGGTCCTCTACGCCATATTATGCTAACCCTTTTGTGCAGCCGCAACCATATTTTTCACAGGGGTATTCTCTGCAAGGTTATGATCATCGGCAATATTACAATGATCTGTATCAGCAGCCGCAACGTAACCTGGTTCAGACGAGCGATAAAGGTTTTGAGGGTAGTATGAGTAGGATAGAAGAGATGTTCGCTCAGACAATGACACAAATGGCGTAGTTCATAGCGCAAAGTCAAGCTACCCTGGAAAGCATGGATGAATATGTGGAGAGAAATAAAAAGAGAGTAGAGGAGTTAGTTCGAGAGCGGGGTGAGCTAGAGGAAGTAGCAGAAGAGTCAGATGAGGAGATCATTCCAGTCACGGAGACGATAATGGACGACGAAGTCCCACCTCCGGTCCAGAAGGGTATTATATATGACTTCGGGAGTGACTCTGATGATGAAATAGACGAAGAAGAATGGGCGGCGTATCAGAGATTGTTAGTGAAGAAAGAAGTAATTGAAGAAGAAGTAGAATTGGGGGATTCCACTGGTTGGATGTTTGATAAAGTGGAAAAAGAAAAAGTGATGGAGGAGGAAGTAGAGTTAGGAGATTCAATAGGGTTAATGTTTGGTGCAGAGGAAGAAATTGAAGAGATAGAAAGTATGTCGTCTGGAGAGGATGAGTTTTTAGAGTTAGAATTAAAGGGTTTACCGGTCTATGAAGAGGTAGGAGTGTTGGATCCTGATGGGGACATAGCTTACTTTGATGCTCTACTTGAAGGTGAACTGAGAGAGGTAATCAAACCTACACCAGACGAAGAAACTAAGTGTGGGGATCATCCTGAGAGAGTGGTGGAAGAAGAAGAACACCGCAACTGGCCCATGGTATTAGTGATAGGTGAACCTGAAAAATCAGAAAAGCCACGGGAGAAGGCAAAGAAAAGAAAGAGAAAGGATCTAAACCGGAAGAGGATCGAAGGTTGGGGCGAGATGGAAAAGAAGAAGCCATTACAATTCACGCACGATCAGTCTTCTCGCTACATGTCATGCATTCGGTTTCTTCCAGGTAAGTATAAATTTTGGTGGTCTGACCCGTTTGAAAATTTTAAAATATTTTATAATTCCACCATTAAATTTTTAACTATTTTTGAGGACCGGATGGAATTAAACGGGTTGGACAGGGTCCAGGTCAAAGAGAAACCTCCTGATTGAATTCAAGTGTGGGGAAATTTTGTAGAGTTTGTAATTTTATATATTTGGTATATTTTCGGTAGTTTATATTTTGAGTCTTTTATTTTGTACCATGAGTCTAAGTTAGTAGTTTTTGAGTCAGTCGTTTGTGTCGAGTCGGTATTGCTTTGGTGTTTGCTTGTTTTTGTTTATGCAGGTTTGAATATGTACCACCCGTACTCAATCTCCATTCGGGTGATTTTGGAGCTGCTTATCAGAGTTCAGGCATTTATCAAGTATACCAGTTAGAGTCAAAAGCCGATCGCGAACGAAATGCTATACGATCGAGCTGGATTGGACGAGAGTTTTGGAGCATACGCGAGAATTTAACCAGCTAAGTCCTTTCCATTTATGCCCTTGTGTTTTTTTTTTCTTATTTATTTTTAGTTTTTTTTGAGTCGGTTTCCATCTTACATTGAGGGCAATGTAAAATTTAAGTGTGGGGATGGGAACTATCGTTTAGTGTCGTTTAGTTAGTGTCTTGAGTCATAAAAAACCGAAAAATACACAAAAAAAAAATTAAAAAAATGAAAAATCCAAAAAATTAAAAAAAAAATTAGAAAATGTCTTTTGAAATAAGAAGTTTGCAAAAATAAAAACGGAAAATGATAGAAAAGTTGGGTTTTTGTTCGGGTTCAATAATATTAATATGAGATTAAATTAATTGAGCTTGTGTCTAGTTTGGGATATGCGGGTAGGCCTGTTCGGTTCTGGGTTCCTTTGATCTTAATATACCTAAATGTTGGTTTACTAGTGGGTTCTCATTTAGGAAAAGTGGGGAAATTGAAACCGCCAATAATAACATAAGGGATACCGTTATAAGTTAAAACCGTTAGAATTTGTGATCATAAAAAAAAAAAAATAGAATAAAAAGTGAGCTAGAAACTAAATGAAAGTAGCCATTCCTATGTAGTCTGGGTTGGGGATAGCGACTCTACAGCCGGATTACCGCTAGGGTGTGTGAAATCGACTGTGCAAAGCAAAGAAAAGAAAAAATAATAAAAAGTACCGAAACTAAGTAGTCTGTGGTTGGGGATAGCGACTCTACAGCCGGATTGCCTTTTGTTTTGGGAAAGCACCGTCTAGACTCACGAGAAAAAAAAAAAGAAAAAAAATTGAAAAAAATGGAAAAAAATTTGATCGTGAACTCTCCTGGTTTTGATATAAAACGGTTGTGAATTGGTCCAGTGATCGTTCCTTTTGTCCTATAAGTTTGAGGTGGGAGTAGATGGGCCTGCGATTTTTAGTGTGAGACCCTAGGTAGATTGACCGTACTTGAACTTAAATTGCATGATAAGTGCTTGGAACCGGGTTTGGGTTTAAGAGGATCGAAATACTTGCAATCGCGGCTAACACACGTTTTAGTTTTAATAAGTAATTTAAGCTTTTGTCCCGAATGATTATTCCGACTATGATTCCGTTTCGCATAATTCTTTTTCGGGGACGAAAAAAGGTTAAGTGTGGGGATATTTGATAAGTGGTAAAATACACATATTTGTCCCGTGTAAATTGTATAATTTTTGTATAGTTTTTATTTGTTTTATTTGGTTTTAGTGTTCTATTATATTATATTGTATTTTGGCTAGGTCCTGGTGCAAATGGAGCAAAAACGAGTAATATGGAAATGATCAGCCAGTTGGGCAGAGTGGAGTGCCAGAGACCGAAGGAAATTCACCGCTATTTTCTATGAGTAGGCCGAGCCCGCTATCTCTAACAATAAAAAGCTGCATAATATAAATTAGAGAATGAAATTATAATAATAAAAAGGGCGGCTACTGTTGTTGGCTATTAATATAAATTTCGATAATATCAGTAGGGGATTTGGGCCATTGTTTTAATATTGTCAATCAACATCGTCTGTGACCACATCATTGGGCCGCGAGAGAATTAAAGTCAGGCACCGACTTGAGAAGCCAACGGCTATTATTTTACTTGGAAACAAAGTAACTTGATAATATATATTCGATAGAACCACGAATTGAAAGGGGCAGCCGCACATCGATAAAGGATATAATACATCACGGCTGGGAGGCGTAGAACGGGAGATCAGACGGCAACAACATCAGACGAACATTAGCGGGACGATCAGCAGGGAAGAAAAGACTATTTGAGGGTTTAAGCCGCGATCAAGATTCAAGTCCGGGTTTGCAATTTATTAGTATTCGGTTTTAAAGACTTTGTGTTTTTAACTTGGTTCTATGATTTGTTAATTTATTCGAGACTTGTTTCTTGTTCTTGACCATGTTTTCCGGCTAAAATCTTAAACTACCTAGGCATGACAATAGTTTAAATAAAGTTTGGTTCTTTATTCGATTTTTGGCGTGGTTGTGGATTTTTCTTGTATTGTAAAAGCTTCGGGAATTTAACTTGGTGCATATGTGTGCTTGACGATTATTTTATCACTGTTTATTGCTTCGTATAAACCTTGGTGACGGTCTTTATCACATAATATGGTTGTTCTAGGGTTCTTGATTTAGGTGACGGTCTTTATCACGTAATAGATCATTAATCCTTTAGGGTGAAAATCGAGTAAGTAACCTTAGAAACAATATTCGGTAATTTAATAAAATCAAGTGTGCTGCTAAACTCGTCGCTGTGAGGCTCGAGGGTATTAATAGGTCTCGGTTTGGTTATAAGTCCTTAACGTTCCATTGTCTATTAAACCAAGATTAAAACCCGTAGTTGCTTTAGACATTCGCGCGGCAAGGTAGAGCGTCTTACATAGGCACTTTCAAGAAACTAGAGGACTGAAAGGAAAATCTACAAAACCGGTAAGCGTAATAGCCTAGGTAGTGCCACAAGAATCGCCTTGAGAGTGTTTGAGGGGCTTAGTGGTGTCTTAATAGGTTTAGTATCTAAAGATCCCGGTTCCACACCACAAAATTATCGAATAGAAATCCATTCTGAGTTTAGCTTGCGTCTAGCCTAGGTAGTCTTCATCATCTCTGGTCAAAGTCTTCATTCGAGTTCGTGTTAGTTATTTAGCTAATCTAGTTATTCGTTATTTGCATTCTTAGGATTTTAAACCCCCCCCCCCCAATCAAATAAACAATTAGTTAAAGTCCGTGTCAGTCTAAGTCTAGATAGAGTCATTAGCGTAATTAGTAGTCTCTTGGGTTCGATACTCGGACTTCCTTAGGCTATACTGCATCGATCGGTACACTTGCCGGTCGTGTGGTTTAGGGTTTAGAGAGTCTTAGTTTTATAAATTTAAAGCTTAGAAAGTCTAGAATTAGGGTAATTTTAGTTGATTTAATTGAACCACTTTTAGCACATCAGTAAACCATACAGCGCTTTGTCCAAGTAGACCTTGTTTTTGTGGATTGGGTCAGTAAAGCCCGGCGGCTGACCGAAATAAACCTCCTCTTTGACCTTCCCATAAAGAAACGCCGATTTTACATCCAACTGATATACTTTGAAGTTCTTCCAAGACGCAAATGCAAGGAAAATTCTGATTGCCTCTAGTCGTGCCACAGGAGCATAGACTTCTACAAAATCAATCCCCTCCTGTTGACTAAAGCCCTGAACAATGAGTCTAGCCTTGTTTCGCACAACAACTCCTCTGTCGTCTCTCTTACACTTAAATACCCATTTTGTATTGATTTTCCTGTGACCATCCGGCAAATCCACTAACTTCCACACTCCCAACTTTTCAAACTGACTTAACTCTTCTTGCATCGCAATGACCCAAGAGTCTTCAGTAAGCACCTCTTTGTAAGTTCGCAGTTCGATCTGCGAAATGAAACAACTTAATGCAATTCTCCTATGATCAACTCATCTGGATGATATGAAAGAGTTCGCGGCATTACTTCTCTTGGAACATCCACAGCACCTTCCAGATTAGTAACATTTTGATTTGCACTTTGTTCACCAACTTGGTTTGATTGACTTAAATCCTGAATCTGCTCCCCCTCAGAATCTGAATCTCCATGATCAAATATCGGCTTGTTCTCAGATTCTTGATTATCATTCTCAACCGTCTGATTATCTTGAGCAACATCATTCTGTTGGACATCATTGTGTTCACCAGCATTACTCGGACCTGGTTCATCGTCATTCGAAGTTTCCCGTGGTCGCCTTGAATAGTCAGCTGGGAACCTTTGCTGTGACTTGTACTCACGCAAAATATCCAATTCATCAAATAAATCTTCTTCTTCCTCTTGTTCTTCCATCATGTCAAATGATTCCCACAACTTGTCATAATGATATCGCCATGAATCTCCTGGACATTGTGGCGGCATAGTATAACCTTGACATTCAACATTTGCAGCTTCAATAATCCGCTTCTCACTTGGAACGAAGACACGTCGCATAGGACTTGAATATCCAACAAATATACCCTCAATGCACTTCGGACCAAACTTTCCATAAGGCTCAAAGCATGTTTTGTTGAACTTCTTGACAGTGAGAACCCTGTTGAGCGTATAGCATGCTGCGGAAACAGCTTCAGCCCAAAAATTAATCGGTAACTTTGAATCTGCGAGCATTGTTCTGGCTGTCTCGATTAGCGTCCGGTTTTTACGTTCTGCAACTCCATTCTGCTGCGGAGTATACGGAGCACTAAACTCATGCAATATACCTCTTTCATCACAAAATTCTTCCATCTTGCTATTCTTGAATTCAGTACCATTATCACTACGAATTCTTTTGATACGCCTTTGGTACAGATTCTCAATCTTCTTGAACAACGCCATCAAACTGTCAAACGTTTCGTCTTTCGTCTTCAAGAAAGAAACCCACGAAAATCTGGAATAATCATCAGTAACCACAAGACAATATTTATCTCTCGTAATACTCTTGACATTCACCGGACCAAACAAATCCATGTGAAGTCTCTCCAGAGGTCTTGAAACTGAATTGACTTGCTTTGTAGGGTGTGACTTTTTCTTCTGCTTGCCTTTAACACAACTAATGCGGTCCCCTTCCAGATGAAAACCTTTGACATGAACTCCTGTAACCAAATCATTATGCACCAAATGATTCATTTTTCTAAGATGTATATGCCCCATCTTCTGGTGCCACAATCTCGATTCTTTTTCAGTTGCTCTGGACACGAAACAATGAGCTTGACCCGTGGTTGTAGTAGCTACGCTCATGTCCAACACGTACAGATCATTAACTCTTGGTGCCCTCATGATAATCCATTCCTCAGGGATAACAAATCCTGGTTTCAAGATCAAACATTCTTTATCAGTGAAGTGAGTGGTATACATCCTGTCACAAATCTGCGAGATACTCAGCAGATTGTTCTCCAGCTCAGCAATGTAGTTAACTCTTTCAAACGAAACAATCCCGTTGGATAACGTTCCTTCACCAATAATCCTTCCTCCTTGATTACCCGCAAAACCAACATATCCTCCATTGATATTCTTCACATCATATAACAATGCAGTCTTCCTTGTCATATGTCGAGATGCTCCACTGTCCATAATCCAGCGTGAAACTAATCTCGGAAGATCCTGCACATATAACAATCATGATTTAAAACTTCAATAAGGATGCCGATTCATGCTTCGCGATCAAGGAAGCTCTGGCAATTCAAACTGCTTAGTCAAACATAGTGTCCACCCAAGCCTCATCAGTCTTGGGTGTAACCTTGACAGTTTTAACTCTCGCAACTTGAATTTTAAAGTTTTCAGCCTTCAAAGGTGGAAAATTTGCATCGTAATCAATTTGAATTGAGCCCTCAGAAGGTGAAATCTTTTTCTCAGTTTTCGGTTTCCAAACTTGTTGAGATAATGCAACCCGTTTGTAAAATTTGTCATTTTTAGTTACCGACTTCTTTACGGGTTCATTTTTCACTTTGGTGTTGTCATTTTTCACACTCTTTTTCTCAACAACCATTGGTGCTTTACCCTTCACATCAACTTTCTTTTGTTGAGTCTTCACAATTTCAGTATTAGGCTTCACATTGGTACACTTTCGTGCAATGTGACCAACTTGATTACATCTGAAGCATGTTCGAGTATCAACCACTCGACTTGTGCCTTCAGACTGAGCCTGTGAAGCTCTCTTCTCAAAGAACTCTTCATTCGATTTTGAAAAAATCTCTTTCTCTTCATCAGCAAGTGAACTCGAACTGTTCACAAACTTTTTCTTCTCAACAAACCTCTTGTTTTGAACATTTCTTTTCTGATAAGACTTACCCCCTGATAAACTCCCAACCAATTGTTTCGATTCTTGTTGTTATTAAAACGTGGTTCAATAACAGGTTTCTTGTAGTAAGTTTTATTTTTCTCAAAATTCATTTTTCTCTTTGTTCGACTTAGATTTTTCACTTCTGACAACTCAACTTCGACCAACTTGAAAACATTTGTCAATTTGTTCACATTAACATTCTCTATCGGAAACTCTGAATCCGAAAACAACTTATCTGAACCCAACATCTTGTACATGACAAGATTTGATTCTTCATTTAAGTTGTTCTTGGACTTTTGTTTCGGAATGTATTTGTCCAAGAAACATCCATCTTCCTCAGTAGTGTCACTATCAGTTTTTAGCACATTTTCAACAACACTTTTTACAACATCATTTTGGACACCATCGTCATTGGAAGATGTAAACGTGACATCAATTGAATCCGGAAGTTTCATTTCACTTTCTTCTCCAATTTCAACCAACCACGATTGCTTTTTCGTGTAATTATCCAAAATCGGCGATGGAACTCTATGAAAACACACGCCGATTCCATCAGAATAAACATCTTCGCCAGCTTTGTTTTTCCCGATGGGTTTGGGAATAATGTGTTGCAAAACAAAGCTTGCGGAGCTGTAACTGTTAAGCTTCAACTGGATTCGCTCGTTTTCAATTTCAGCCTCTTGAAATTTAAGTTTCAGTTTAGCGATTTCATCCAGTTGTTGGTTGATTGATTCTTCTTTTACTCTAAGCACTAGTTTTAATTGAACATTTTCTTTATAAGTTTTACCATTTCGATCATCATTATCTTTCATTGTGCTTTTGAGTTTTTCAAACTTCTCTGAGATCTGACGGTTTTCAAGAATTAACTTTTCATTTTCTTGTTTAATTTTGTCATGATCAATTTTATCATTTTCAATTTTGTTAGTTAACTCTTTTATCCGTTCAGTTGAAGCTTTAATCATCTTGTCACGATCCAGAATTTGATTCTCAACGCTTCTGACTTTTGCTGTCAGATCATCAACTTTCTTTCCGTTGAGATACGTGACTGTATTACAAAATTTGCATTCTTTGATGCAATTTTTGCAATCAACATTTCCATCAATTTTCTTACCTGACACGTTTGTTGACAAGTTTGAACTGACCTGGCTTTTTGACTCAGACACGGAGTTAGAGTCTACCTCAAGTGCCTTAGTAGCCAGCACTTTGTCAGCCATTTTTCCGAGGTTTTCAGCAGTTAACTCCTGCGTTGTGTCAATAACCCCAGTATCAATTTTCTTTGACTTCTCATTCTCTTCTTTCTCCTTCTTCTCTTTCTCTTCTTTCTCTTTCTCATCTCCAGTTCCCCACCATTTATTCTGCCAATAATCATCCTCATCTTTGAGCTCCTTGATTATGGCTTCCAGATCAAGAGTTTTGTCATCAATCGCAGTATTTCCATCTTGATTAAGATAACACTCCCTGTCCGGATCCCATCTTCTTGCTCTCCTCGCTTCTAGATAGATACCAGATATTTTAATTATTCTGTTTTCAGCCAACATTTTTCTGTATTTATACTTCTGCTCTTCAGTTCCGTTATCTTTCCAAGGAATAGGTTCGTTTTTCGCCATAAACGCGTAACCAACCACATCTTCCTCCGGTAGAACCTCTTCACTCTAATCATAACCCTCATCATCATAAATCATCGCAAGAGCTCTAGATTTCTCTTTGTTATCTTCAACCTGCTTCAATCTAGGCGGCTCTGATTTATTTTGATGATATATCGCCTTCTTGTAATAGTCTTCTCTGAAAGGGTTATCCGACTCATCAGCATATGCGTTTCTGCATTCTCGCTTGAAGTGACCTTTCTGCTTACACTTGAAGCACGTCACCTTGGACTTATCAAAACCCAGCTTGGTAGATGGACCACCAATTGTCTTCCTACCGGTTATTTCCATGAAACGCTGTGCTCGACGAACAGCACTGGCCATGCACCAACGAATGTCGATTAATTCCATTTCTTCAGGATCTATTTGATCATAGTCCTCTTTCGTTAGGTTGGTGTTGCCTATCTTCCCTGCTACTAACCCTTCATATGACTCCAACACTGATGCTAACAGAATCATCTGTTGTTTAGCAGACTCCTCGTCGAAATTCTGAGCATTCTTTAAGTCTATTGCGATGTTACATTGAAAACGATTCTTTGCATCAGAATGGCTTGCAGATGATGAAGATCTACTGTGATAGCCACTGTGATTTCCACTACTTTGATTGCTTTGACTTTCTTTGCTAGTTGTGGACACATTCTCAGCAGAAAATGCCGTCTTGGGAGAAGTTGCTTTTAGCATCATGCTTTTTGGATAATACAAATCCAAGTTCTGCTGGTAGGATGAGTGATTGACTTTAAATGTCTTCTTTAGTTCCAGCTCGTGACTTTCAAGTCTCTCAATCAATAAATCCACAGTAAGATCTTTCGGCAAGATAGTGTTTCTTAGCATGAGAGCATAATATCTCCAATCCATCTCGTCTGGCAATGAATCGAACAACTTGTCTACTAGCTCATCGTTAGAATACGTAATTTCATGTCTAGTTAGCTCCAGTTTCAAATGCCCAAACCTCTCTATCATCTTTGACACTGATTCATCCTTTAGACATCCAAATAAATCAAATTCTTTCCTAAGAAGTTTCTTTTTACTTTTCATAATTTCAGCACTTCCTAGACATTTTGTTTCCAGCTTTTTCCAGAGATCTTTTGCATTTGAATAATCGATCAATGAGATTATGTCTTCCCGGACGGACTGAAATAACAATGCCACACATTTTTGCTCAGCTACAAATGAATCAATCTCCTCAGCTGATGTTAAAGTTTCACCATTTTTGTTACCATTGTGATAACCGTTTTTCAGACTCTTCCAGCCGGGAAATACAAATGCCATCAACCAATCTTCAAACTTTTTTGACCACCGACTATATTC
The DNA here is from genome assembly GCF_002127325.2 of Helianthus annuus. NCBI lineage: Eukaryota > Viridiplantae > Streptophyta > Magnoliopsida > Asterales > Asteraceae > Helianthus > Helianthus annuus. The sequence goes on along the minus strand of NC_035436.2, from coordinate 97,227,937 downwards.
CTCGATAGCCATTTGCTTTGGAGGTTTATTGAAGGTTCCAAAGGCACTTTCAGATTCCCAAGCTTCCTTTTTCTTCGCATTCGGCGGATTCTCATTCTCTTTGCTTGACGAAGTATCATCGTTTCCAGAATTTCCAGAGAATGCATACATGTCGTTAAACGGGTTCAAGAATATGTCATCCATCTTGAATGTACCTGAAAAATCAGCAAACACTTAGAAAAATTTTCGAAATTTTGGAAAACAGTGACAAATGAGCGAAATCAACAATTTGTGACAAATAAGCGAAATCAGTCAATGACTGATAAGCGAAATAGCAGTATGTTGACACATTAGCGAAATAGCAATATATCAAATAAGCGAAATCAGAAATGTGACAGATAAGCGAAATCAGACTTGACAAATAAGCAAAATCAGTCTGAAAGTGTCCGTATGAGCGAAATCAGATAGGTTCCAATTAACGAAATCAGATGATTATGACCATATAAGCGAAATTCGACTGTAACTAAAAGCGAAACCCCTTCGATGTCCGAATAAGCGAAATCAGGTTTTTAGTATATTTTTACCATTTTAAGCCGTATTTTAATCTGATACTTTCTAGGGTTTGTTATTAATATGTTTCACATGTTATGTTCAAAATTCAGGTCATTTCAACCGTAGGAACTAGTTCAAATCGAAAAAGTATGAGAGAAAGTGAGTAGAAGTAAGAGAATCTGGTAGAATCAAGCTGTAGTAGTATGAACTCCTCATCCTGAGCTCTGATACCACTTGTTGGACCGGTTTGCGACCCTAAACAGTCGGTATAAGGTAGTTCATCTCCAAATACATAGGCGGAATCAATGTAAATGAAGTAACACAACAATTCCTTTCAATTCCTTCTCTTTTTATGCTTTCTGAATTGATTTTGACAGAGTTTCGTTACACCGCATATGACTAGGTTTCGCTCCAAGTTACAACTGAAATCACACATGAGGGTATTTATAGTGTGACAGATTTCGCCCATATGACATTCCTTATGAGCGAAACCTCCATGTTAACAGATAAGCGAAACCCCCATGGTACATAAGAGCGAAACCCCTCACTAATTGACCTAATGAGCGAAACCTATACTATCTAATGTACATATAAGCGAAATAGTCAAGATAAACCCTAATTCAACTTTCAATCTCCAATCTTGACCTATCTTGACCTAAGACTTAATGCAAACGTAGTCAACAGACATTTCATGCACCAATACGTTTACCAGATGTCCCAACCCGGGACACATGCTTGGAAAAAGAGCAGTGAACTCACCTTAGATTGCTCGGTACGTTATGTTATATTACCCGTTCCAAGTTGGTCAACTAACCCTAATGTAGTGACCAATGAAAATCAGTTTTGTATACCCAAAATCACGTAATCTCTATACATGTTATACGAGTAGTATTCACATAAGACATATCTCATCATGCAAGCCGTAACAAGAAGTCGTGCAACACATCAATTTGTCATTAATATATATTTGCATAACAGTTACGTTTAGTCCATACTAATTCACATTACAATCCATGTGTCAATCCAGTCATTTAATTGTTCCTAACATTCACATCCATCAATACAATTATTCATACATGTCACTCCCTCTTTACTGTGAACTAAAACAAGTATGACATCCAAGCAAGTTTGCTATTAAATTAAACTTGAGTGACCCGTGAAAGGTGTAGTCCCAATAGCTGGGGTTTGGCCCAATGAAGTGTGCAATCGGGCCTCAACTATGCGATCAGACTTCTACTGTGTAACCGGGCCTTAAACTTATGCGGCCAGGTCCTGGCTTATGGTCCAACACTTCATCTTGGCCCAATCTAAGTGTGCGACTAACTAACCCTTTGGTCAATACGTAACCGCCCCGTTCTTCATTCCTTACACATAAAGTTACAACAACAAATTCTATGATTTCCCAAACCCCAGTAACCTCCCAACTATTACAATTAACTTTCATGGTCATCGCCCGCATCTAAGTCGATTTAGCCATTGCATGAAACCTTTCAAATAATATGAATCATCAACTAATTCAAGAATATTGGTAAATACTCTTAATAATCTTTTAGAGCACCATCACAGTTTGTCATCGTAAACTATAGCAAAACAGTTTTAGGGTTCTTGTTTACCATTACTACTTAACATGTCCCTAGATTACTTATTGATATCATCGTTCCATCAATCATACAAAATCATGCTTGATCACAATTAGTTTTGAGCTGATTAGTATTAATCAGATTATTACTTACACGATCCAATCTAAACAGCGTTTAACATGTTTCCTAACAGTCACGGATTCATTGTTATAAATACATAACAATTAAATAGATCGTCAAACAATCATGGGTGCTGCCATTTACCAAGATAATTAATGGTAGTAAACTTACCTGAAGATGAAGTGCAAAAGGGGTCTGTGTATAACCGAGAGAGGAAAGGCTTCGCTAGAGGGGGGGGTCTTCTACTGCCGCACGCACACAAGGAAGGAGAATAGGGTTTTGTTTTGAAATAGTGTTATGAAGAAATCGCACGTACATAATATAACAGAGGTTTGGGCTTGACAAGACCTGGGCCGAGGCCCCCTTTTGGTGACGAAAAACCATCACCCACCGACGAAACACCATGTTTCGTCAATCATGGCAACGACGAAAGACCTATTTTTGTCAAACATGGATTATGATGTACTGTTGGGTTTGATTTAGTTAAAAAAAATTATTAAAACATATACATAAACTAATCTTATTTAGTTAATAAATAACTACACATAAAATACTTCAACTATTCAAGCACAAGTTAGAACCCACCCGAATTACGAAGACAGGATTGTAAATAAGTAACACATAAAGGAAAGATCTTGAAATCCCGGGTTATCACAATAACCCCCCCCCACCCTTGCTTTTGACGGTTGTAAGGGGGCCCGCAAGCCCCCTAATTGTCTCAAGTTATGGAGAAATGGATGATGGACAATTGGACGTCTAAAGTGAGATGTATGCATATAATTATAACAAGAAACCCCTATCTTCACTACTTACCAAATTCACCAACGTTCAAAAACTACAACTTCTTCCTTTCTTCTCTACTTTCGGCCAAACACACCCAAGAATGACCTCCATCTTGCATTCATTTTCAAGCAATTCCAAGGGTTCTCCAAGGTGTAAGAAGGTTAGCAAAGGAAGGTTCAAGTGATGGATGCTTAAGGACCTCTCAAGGAAGCTATTAACCACCATCTTCATCTTCTACTCATCTTCTTGTTCATTTTGCCACTTTCCTAGCCTCTAGAACTAGTTGTGAGTCTTCTAAACCCGTGTTTTGATGTTCATTAGTAGTGTAATGATAATGTACAAGTTAAACCATCAAGAACACTAAACTTTAAAATATGAACAAGTTAAGAAAATGCAAGATCTAACATGAACAAGTAATTTTTAGTGTTATGTGAAGGTTGTGATGAAGTTGTTGTTTGTTTTGTGATTTTGATGAAATCCATCACATGTATGCTTGTTAGAAGCATATAACAAACAAGTACACACATGGATCTTGAAAGATCCATGATTAACATGTTAGTAGACTTGAAGATCTTGAAAAAAGAACTTGTACATTTGTTAAAAATGAAATGTTTATGTTTATAAACCTACTAACAAAGTGCATGAACAAGTTTTCAAAATAAAGTTTCAACAAAGTTTATAAAATTTAACAAGAAAGCCTTGTTTCAAGTAGATTTACATGTTTAAAGTATGGATTTAAATGACTACAAGTTCATCTGAAGATTCAAGTATGTTAACATAAAAAGTATGGATGATTTTGGTGATTATTACTTGCAATGTTTGTTGTTGAATAAGTTTTGGAATTGAAAAAAAAATAAACACATGTTTTTAAACATGAGAAAACCTCTATTTTTAGGGTAAACTATGACAAAAAAAAATTAGAATTTAAACAGTTACAAAAATATATTTTTCAAGACTTTTTACAAGAAATAAGTTCAAAGTGTTTAGCTATAATTTTCCCTAATTTTTATACAAGATATAAATTAAGAAAATAGTGTTTTTCTTAAAGATTATAATGGATATAAATATATATAAATAGGGCAACTTATATATATTTAGTGGTCACCCAAAAATTTGTGTGTTTCTGTGTATAATATATGTAATACTTATTAGTATACAAGTAGGATCAAAAACTACAAAATACATACACAACAATACAAGTATAAAATACACCCAAAAATACCACAAAATACAACTGAGTATAAAAATACTTATACTTGCTCAAGTAGGTGTATGGAACAAAAATTTAACACCCCGACCACGTAATACAACAAACCACGGCGGAAACGTTGGGGAGTAATGTCACAGAATCATTGTTTCACAACACATGGTATTTGAAGTTTTGTTTTATATCATTGATAGATTCATTGGTTTAAAACAAACCAAACAAGCACAACAATTGTCTTTCAAGTTTTTAAGTCACTAAAGCCCGCGTCCATTCTAAGTGAAGTAAGCATCAACAATCATCACATAAAGAACCTGAAACACATGTGAAAAACAGTCAGTAAAGAAAGCTGGTGAGTACATAGGTTTTGTATGTCAAATTCATGGCGTTGAATTCATATTGCAATACCTCGTCAAACTTCGAGAGTCGACGAGTATGAACCTTAAAATCAAAAAGTGTTTAATATTGCAATATATATTTAATCAACTTTACAAGTTGATATAAGTAAAACAAAACCTTGTAGCTATGAATCTTGACCGAAAACATTTGTTTTTGTAAAATCGGGTAGTAAATCGTCTTGAAAGAACACTTTGCATGGTTTATATCTTTAAGTGAAAATCATGACATTGTTCAAAAACCAATCGTCCTTGTTATAAACCAATCGTTCAAATCGTCCGTGTTATCAATTGTTCGTGTTATAAAACCAATAGTCATTCGTCCGTGTTATAAACCATTTGTCATTCAGCCGTGTTCTAATTGTGAAAACTTTTGGTCGTTCTTTAATGAATACATTCGAACCTGTGTGACTCGACTATACCACCCATGGGGTATCTTTAATAGACCATGAAAGGCCTCTTTAACTCGACTAATAAATCAACACATGATTTGTTAAAATAACAGATTCTGTCGTTACCCCAAACTATCCACCGAATCCAGTGGATAGCCCGATAACAGGATTGTCAGTCCTATAGTACCATAACATACTACGTATTGGTCAGCTTGATCAAAGATAATGAATGTCATTCGTGTTATGAATTAACGCACCAACAAGTTCGTTCACATTATTGAAATTGACATGTTTTATATAAACCATAGTCTTTATTTTTGAAAACTTGAAAAGCATTTATCGATGATATTTTGAAATACTCACGAACGAAGGAGAAGCATGAGCAACATCTGAGAACCATTCTGGAACTATTAAAGTAAGAGAAGCTTCACGCAAAGTTCTCTAAGTGCGAATTTTCGATTTGCGAAGTGCAGTTCCCCAGGCATGTTGTGAACGAAAATGGTATTGATGTGTGTCAGTGTGAATATATTTTTAGTTATATTTTAAGCCTTTTTTAACACTTTAGTCAAGTTTTAAATTTATAAATAACGATATTTTACTAACACTAAACACACATATGGGCAAGTGCACCATCGTGAGCGTAGTATAGGGTTGGTAAGATACCAAGGTCGTCCAAGTACACAAGAGCTTTTAGTACTGATTTATCCTCAACGTCTAATCAAATCAAAAGTTTAGAAAAAAGTTTTAAACATGAAAATAAAAACTAAAAATTCTGAAAAATAAAATAAAAATAAAACAGATAGACAAGATAAATCACTTGGATCCAACTCGCCTTTAGTTTAACCTTTGATGATTTCCGCACTTTTGCACTTTTTAAGAGATTATCTTAGTTATAGTAGTAGGCCCTTCTTTTGAAGGTGACGTTACCCTCAACCCAGTAGTTTGATTCAACAAGTATACAATCCTAAAGGGTCGGAATATTGAAAGATAATTAATTAAGTTATTCATGCGTAATATGGTAGGCCCTTCTTTTGAAGGTGACGTTACCCTCGGCTAAGTGGTTTGAGTCAGCAGGGATACAATACCAAGTGGCCGGGTTAATGTATTAATAGTAGTTTGCATATGAGGGGATCAAGCCATTCGCACCCCCGCCATCCAATACCAGTGGGTATTAAAGGAGGTCCTAGTAAGCTTGACCCAGCTCCTTGCAGGATCTATACACTGAACAAGGCAAGAACCTTACCAAACCATTTCCTTAACCCCTGACCAGGTAGCCAACATATCTCTATATAGACCGTAGAGATATGAATGGTGTAAATGTTTTATTATATATAGACAGTAAATAACGCCAAGACACCATGGACAAATGAAAAGGAAGTTTCACCTTCAACATAAGAAACTAGTTATTAAAGTCATTAATACAAAACCAAATAAAATGTGCGAAAAGATTAAAAATAAAAAGTATTACACTAAATGCTTGTCTTCACCAAGTGATGTAAGTGACTTACGTAAACATAGCCTTTGATTGTCAAGAACTCTTACTATCAATCTTGGATCCCGAGACTACTACACACACTCTATGATGGATGATGGATGATGGTGGTGGATGTGGGTTGTAGTGGTGGGGAAGTGTGGGTAAAGTGTGAGAGATGTGGTTTGCCAAGGGATGCCTTTAAAGTGAACCAAGCACCTCTATTTATAGCCTGCACAGAAGCCCGGACACGGCCCCGTGTCCATCCATTTTCTCTTTCTTCATTAATTGCAATTTGCCTACATTAGCTCCACACGCCATCGTGTCTGCTGGGCACGGCCCCGTGTCGGGAATAGAAGCTTCTATAGCTTTGTCCTTTCTGCAGACACCTGGCCACTCCCCTGTGTCCGCTGGGCACGGGGCCGTGGTCAGACTTCTGTTCTCTTGTTTTTTCTTGGGAAGATGCTGTCGAGTGGTCGGGCATGCCACGTATACTCCTTTTCTTATAATTATGTTAGATTTTGCTGCATATTTTCTCCTTTTGTTCATTTACGCTCATTTAATCCTGAAAATACAAAAGGAAGACAAAAGAACACTTTTTCCAACATTAGTACTAAAAAAGAGTTAGTTTTATGCCTCAATTGATGTAATTTATATGTTGCATTTTACACACATCAAATACCCCCACACTTGAATCTTTGCTTGTCCTCAAGCAAAACTCTTTATAATGTGGCTTACACTCCCAAATGGAATGGGTAGAAGAGAAGTTTTGGGCTTGTCTTGAGTGTCGGGATTCTAAGATCTTTATTAGGCTTTATTTTTATGTTATTTACAATCCTATTCGTTATGATTTATTTAGAACGTTTCATAAGAGAAATTACTTATTTGGGCATAACATGCCTCTTAAAAATCCCATTTATATACAAGTTCACATACCTCACGGGGGATCACTCAACACTCGGCCGAAGATGTATTTTGTGAAACACTCGAGACCGGCATGAAACTTACTTTTACCATATGCTTGCCAAGCAATCAATCCTCCTCCTTTTTAACTATAAACCTTTGTAAATATCAAGAGGACTTGGGGAAGGGTTAGGCTTGGGTTAAAGGTAGGTGGTTTTGGGTTAGTGGTTAAAAAGGGAGAAAAGGCGTAAAATGCGTCGCTCGTCGTAAAACTTTTTATTTTTGTGACTTTCTTTCAAACAAAGCCTTTTCAAACAAAGTTTCTTTGAGGAACTTGTTTGTTTATTGCTAGACTTCATTTTTTTTATAAAGAATGTCACATGAAAACCGAGATTTTTACTAAAATAAAGGGTTAAAAATAAAAAGGGTTTTGGTGGGTAAAGGGTGTTAGTTTTGTAGGTTTAGAAACAAAAAGGTTTAGGCTCAAAGGGGTTAACTAGGGGGATTTTGGGTAGGTAGTAAAAAAATGAAAAATAATGGTGTTGAAGAGAAAAAGGGTTAGTCCAAATGCCTCCATCATTTACTTACTTGGGTTTAAGTTGGTAAGGACCGGGAATGTATCGTCATGGCAAGTTCTAGAGTCGTAAAAAACCAAGCTGCTATTCACACAAGAAACAAAAAATGAGCATTTAGTTTAAAGATGTGTATTTGTATGCTCAATAAAGGCTCAAAACTCACTTTTTGTGGGAATGGGTTTTTAATGTGATCAAGTATATACAATCAAATTTTAACTAGATTTGTCATGTCGTTTCATAATTTTCTTATGTTGGTTCTTTTTATCACGATGCTATCAGTTGTAAATTTGTAAAAATATAACCTTTTTAGAACTTGTTATTCCCGAATTAAACCAAGACAAGTAAAAAATTGAAAAGTTTTTGAAAAAGTTTGGGGTGATTAGCAGTTGCAATAGAGTTTTGTGTAAGGCTTGTTATTAGGACTTGCAAAATTCAAGGTTTTAGCATCCCCCCTACACTTAAATTACACATTGTCCTCAATGTGTCACAAAAATAAGTTTTTAGGTTGATTGAATGTGTAAAAAGGTGTTTAAAAACAAAAGTTTATGTTACTGGGCGTCTGGACACGGGCCCGTGTTGATCCGGGCACGACCCCATGTTTAGATTGCTAGTATCATAATTAACAGAAGGCTGGGCACAGGGGCGTGTTCAGTGAACACGGCTCCGTTTCCAGTTACCTAAACTGGGCATTTTCTGCAGAACCATGGGCACGGGGCGTATAGGCTGAGCACGGCCCCGTGCTGAACTTGCTGTAATGAAGAAAAATTGTCGGGTGGCTCTGTTTTTGTGCATGGGGTGTGGGTTCAAGTTTCCCTTAGTAACCTTCATCATCCCGATTGTGTTTTACCCAATACAACATCATCCAAACACCATTTAATAATTAAAACCATCATTCATTGAAGAGTGAAATACAATAGTTCCTAGAAAAATAAAAGCATAAACTAAATCTTAGATAAGTAGGTAAGGAAACACAAGAAATCTAAAACTACAAAGAAGTCCTAGCCTATAGTTTATTTTAAGAGCAAAATTTCCGAGAAAGATAACTCTCGGTGAATGGGCTTGAAGAACTTCTTCTCCGGGAATGGCTCCTCATACTTCGTTGAGCCATTCCTCTATCTCCCGAGGGAGAAGAAAGGCAGGCTCATTGGCATCCTCGTTTTGATGGGGAGTGACTTCCACCGGGACTTCTTGTAGATTTTCAAGAGGAGGTTCCACAGGGATGTCATCCCACCCGGTGGGGTTAACGACTCCAAGTGCTAGGTTCCAATCCTGTTGGGGAAGGATTGGTTCCGTAGGAGGTGTTACAAGAATATTCAACCTCTGGTGCAAGAGATTGATTTCTTGAAAACTGATTTCTAGCCCCACTGTGAGATAATTAATATGGTCGATTAGGACTTCTTCTACGGGTGTCATTTCATCGAGAGCTTCCCGTAGTGCCATCACGTAGCGCACAAGAGTTGCTTCGATGGAAGGCCTTCGTTCCCTACGACTGTTCCTTGAATGTGCTGAAGAGGTTCCACTATTCTGGCTTGACATTCTACAAAAAACAAGTCGAAAAGTTCGATTTAAATGAAACAGTACCTCGGACACGGCCCCGTGCTCAATGAGCACGGACGCGTGTTCACCTCTCTGTAGGTTTTTAAAACAAGGAGTATTTGGCTTTAAATTATTTTTCTGACTTTTGAAGCATTTTTAAGTAGAAATAACTTAAAATAGTGTTGTAAAACTTATTTTTAACATGATTCCTTGAATAAAAACCAAACAAATATTACAATAAAGCTTGAAAACATAGAGAATTCAAACTTTAATGGAGGTATTGAGGAGAAATGAAGAAGAAGGCAATGGACAAAAGTAGAAAAGACAAGATGGTTGTTGAGAAGCTTCTTTAGAATATACCTAGTATGGTATATGTGAAGATCCCACCAGATCTTTGTCTTTGGAATGGGTCCAAGAGTGCAGGAATCTTGCTGCATTTATAGAAAACGACAGCACGCTGGACACGGCTCCGTGTCGGCTGGACACGGCCCCGTGTGCAGACAAAATTCTGACAGTTTTTGTCCGTATTCTGACCAAAAGTCAGACGGGAATCTTTTGGTGGACACGGGGGTGTGCTGACCTGGACACGGCCCCGTGGCTAGAAGTTGCTTATGAAGTGCGGTCTATTTTCAAGGAGTTTATCCGGATCAGGTGGTTCTTTACTAGACGGAACAACACCGAAGTGCCTGTGATACCTAATTTGCCCTAGTTTTAGACATGAACGCAAGAGGTTATCGGAAAGGGTGATTCCTAAGCTAAATACCGTTGGGCAAAACCAACCTTTATTTCTCTAATCTGGGCTCTCGTTAAAGAAGGTGTATGCCGAATCGCTCAGGTCTATGTATGCATCGGCGGGCACCGATGGGGAGTCCTTTACGCGACAGTCGACACAGGGACGACTATCGCTCAAGTCCTCGCAAGAGTTAGAGGTGATTTCGGGAGCAACGATGTTGTTATAATTCGAATGCGATCTCACTAATTCTCCTTGATCGTCTTCTTGAGATAAATTAGTTATATCCATCTCAAGTTCTTTTATCCATCGGAGAATTAATTCTTCCATTTGAAATATTCTTCAAGAATCATTTCATCTAGAAGGGATGATTGAGAGCATTCGAGGGAGAGATAGGGATTGTTTTTACTTCCGCCCACCTTAAGGCTACAGGAAAACAATGGGTCTATATAGTGGGGATTGTAATTTGAAAAATAACATTTTAAATCTTCATGAGTTCCGCCACATATTTGACACCACGTACCATAAGAGGAGCGAGAGTGAAAATTATCAGTATCACTCATGTTTGCGTCAGAAATTACCAACCGTCAGGATCCTGCGGTTCTGTTTTCAGTATCTGAAGCTTGGGCACGAGGCGTGTTTAGTGGGCGCGGCCCCGTGTTCAGCTACTGTTTGACTTAAAACAGGATTGGCAGTACCAAAGATTGGGCGCGGGGGCGTGTTCAGCGGGCACGACCCCGTGCTGAGCTTCTGCAGAAATTGAAAAATTAAGAAAAATCCAAAAAAACAGAAAAATAAGAAAAACGATAAGGCCGTTGATTCCTAACTTTCCTAAAATCCTTGTGTCCCCGGCAACGGTGCCAAAAACTTGATATGTGTCGGTGTGAATATATTTTAAGTTATATTTTAAGCCCTATTTAACACTTTAGTCAAGTTTTAAATTTATAAAACACGATATTTTACTAACACTAAACACACATATGGGCAAGTGCACCCATCATGAGCTTAGTATAGCATTGGTAAGATACCGAGTTCGTCCAAGGACACAAGAGCTTTTAGTAGCGGTTTATCCTCAACGTCTAATCAAATCAAAAGTTTAGAAAAAAGTTTTAAACATGAAACTAAAAACTAAAAATGTTGAAAAATAAAATAAAAATAAAACAAATAGACAAGATGAATCACTTGGATCCGACTCGCCTTTAGTGTAACCTTTGATGATTTCTGCACTTTTGCACTTTTTAAGAGATTATCTTAGTTATAGTAGTAGACCCCTCTTTAGAGGGTGACGTTACCCTCAACCCAGTAGTTAGAGTCAGCAAGGATACATTCCTAAAGGGTCAGAATATTTAAAGATAATTAATTAAGTTATTAATGCGTAATGTGGTTGGCCCCTCTTTTGAAGGTGACGTTACCCTCAGCTAAGTGGTTTGAGTCAGCAGGGATACAATCCCAAGTAGCCGGGTTAATGTATTAATAGTAGTTTACATATGAGGGGATCAAGCCATTCGCACCCCCGCCATCCAATACCAGTGGCTATTGAAGGAGGTCCTAGTAAGCTTGACCCAGGTCCTTGCAGGATCTATACACTGAACAAGGCAAGAATCTTACCAAACCATTCCCTTAACCCCCAACTAGGTAGCCAACATATCTCTATATAGACCGTAGAGATATGAATGGTGTAAATCTTTTTTTATATAGACAGTAAAATAACGCCAAGACACCACGGACAAATGATAAGGACGTTTCACCTGCAACATAAGAAACTAGTTATTAAAGTCATTAATACAAAAACAAATAAAAAGTACGAAAAGATTAGATATCAAAAGTATTACACTAAATGCATGTCTTCACCAAGTGATATAAGAGACTTAGGCAGACATGGCCTTTGATTGTTAAGAACTCTTACTATCAATCTTGGATCCCGAGACTACTACACACACTCTTTGATGGATGATGGATGATGGTGGTGGATGTGGGTTGTAGTGGTGGTGGAGTGTGGGTGAAGTGTGAGAGAGGTGGTTTGCCAAGTGATGCCTTTGAAGTAAACCAAGCACCTCTATTTATAGCCTGCACAGAAGCCCGGACACGGCCCCGTGTCCATTGGGCACGGCCTCGTGTCCATCCATTTTCTCTTTCTTCATTAATTGCAATTTGCCTGCATTAGCTCCACACGCCCCCGTGTCCGCTGGGCACGGCCCCGTGTCGGGAATAGAAGCTTCTATAGCTTTGTCCTTTCTGCAGACACCTGGCCACTCCCCTGTGTCCGCTGGGCACGGGGCCGTGGTCAGACTTCTGTTCTCTTGTTTTTTCTTGGGAAGATGCTGTCGAGTGGTCGGGCATGCCACGTATACTCCTTTTCTTATAATTATGTTAGATTTTGCTGCATATTTGCTCCTTTTGTTCATTTATGCTCATTTAATCCTGAAAATACAAAAGGAAGACAAAAGCACACTTTTTCCAACATTAGTACTAAAAAGGGTTAGTTTTATGCCTCAATTGATGTAATTTGTATGTCTCATTTTACACACATCAAATACCCCCACACTTGAATCTTTGCTTGTCCTTAAGCAAAACTCTTTATAATGTGGCTTACACTCCCAAATGGAATGGGTAGAAGAGAAGTTTTGGGCTTGTCTTGAGTGTCGGGATTCTAAGATCTTTATTAGGATTTATTTTTATGTTATTTACAATCCTATTCGTTATGATTTATTTAGAACGTTTCATAAGAGAAATTACTTATTTGGGCATAACATGCCTCTTAAAAATCCCATTTATATACAAGTTCACATACCTCACGGGAGATCACTCAACACTCGGCCGAAGATGTATTTTGTGAAACACTCGAGACCGGCATGAAACTTACTTTTACCATATGCTTGCCAAGCAATCAATCCTCCTCCTTTTTAACTATACACATTTGTAAATATCAAGAGGACTTGGGGAAGGGTTAGGCTTGGGTTAAAGGTAGGTGGTTTTGGGTTAGTGGTTAAAAAGGGCGAAAAGGCGTAAAAAGCGTCGGTCGTCGTAAAACTTTTTATTTTTGTGACTTTCTTTCAAACAAAGCCTTTTCAAACAAAGTTTCTTTGAGGAACTTGTTTGTTTATTGCTAGACTTCATTTTTTTATAAAGAATGTCACATGAAAACCGAGATTTTTACTAAAATAAAGGGTTAAAAATAAAAAGGGTTTTGGTGGGTAGAGGGTGTTAGTTTTGTAGGTTTAGAAACAAAAAGGTTTAGGCTCAAAGGGGTTAACTAGGGGGATTTTGGGTAGGTAGTAAAAAAATGAAAAATAATGGTGTTGAAGAGAAAAAGGGTTAGTGCTAATGCCTCCATCATTTACTTACTTGGGTTTAAGTTGGTAAGGACCGGGAATGTATCGTCATGGCAAGTACTAGAGTCGTAAAAAACCAAGCTGCTATTCACACAAGAAACAATAAATGAGCATTTAGTTTAAAGATGTGTATTTGTATGCTCAATAAAGGCTCAAAACTCACTTTTTGTGGGAATGGGTTTTTAATGTGATCAAGTATATATAATCAAATTTTAACTAGATTTATCATGTCGTTTCATAATTTTCTTATGTTGGTTCTTTTTATCACGATGCTATCGGTTGTAAATTTTTAAAAATATAACCTTTTTAGAACTTGTTATTCCCGAATTAAACCAAGATAAGTAAAAAATTGAAAAGTTTTTTGAAAAAATTTGGGGTGATTAGCGGTTGCAATAGAGTTTTGTGTAAGGCTTGTTATTAGGACTTGCAAAATTCAAGGTTTTAGCATCCCCCCCCCCCCCACACTTAAATTACACATTGTCCTCAATGTGTCCCAAAAATAAGTTTTTAGGTTGATTGAATGTGTAAAAAGGTGTTTAAAAACAAAAGTTTATGTTACTGGGCGTCTGGACACGGGCCCGTGTTGATCCGGGCACGGCCCCATGTTCAGATTGCTAGTATCATAATTAACAGAAGGCTGGGCACAGGGGCGTGTTCAGTGAACACGGCCCCGTGTCCAGTTACCTAAACTGGGCATTTTCTGCAGAACCATGGGCACGGGGCGTATATGCTGAGCACGGCCCCGTGCTGAACTTGCTGTAACGAAGGAAAATTGTCAGGTGGCTCTGTTTTTGTGCATGGGGTGTGGGTTCAAGTTTCCCTTAGTAACCTTCATCATCCCGATTGTGTTTTACCCAATACAATATCATCCAAACACCATTTAATAATTAAAACCATCATTCATTGAAGAGTGAATTACAATAGTTCCTAGAAAAATAAAAGCATAAACTAAATCTTAGATAAGTAGGTAAGGAAACACAAGAAATCTAAAACTACAAAGAAGTCCTAGCCTATAGTTTATTTTAAGAGCAAAATTTCCGAGAAAGATAACTCTCGGTGAATGGGCTTGAAGAACTTCTTCTCCGGGAATGGTTCCTCATACTTCGTTGAGCCATTCCTCTATCTCCCGAGGGAGAAGAAAGGCAGGCTCATTGGCGTCCTCGTTTTGATGGGGAGTGACTTCCACCGGGACTCTTGTAGATTTTCAATACGAGGTTCCACAGGGATGTCATCCCACCCGGTGGGGTTAACGACTCCAAGTGCTAGGTTCCAATCCTGTTGGGGAAGGATTGGTTCCATAGGAGGTGTTACAAGAATATTCAACCTCAGGTGCAAGAGATTGATTTCTTGAAAACTGTTTTCTAGCCCCACTGTGAGATAATTAATATGGTCGATTAGGACTTCTTCTACGGGTGTCCTTTCATCGAGAGCTTCCCGTAGTGCCATCACGTAGCGCACAAGAGTTGCTTCGATGGAAGGCCTTCGTTCCCTATGACTGTTCCTTGAATGTGCTGAAGAGGTTCCACTATTCTGGCTTGACATTCTACAAAAAACAAGTTGAAAAGTTCGATTTAAATGAAACAGTACCTCGGACACGGCCTCGTGCTCAATGAGCACGGCCGCGTGTTCACCTCTCTGTAGGTTTTTAAAACAAGGAATATTAGAGATTTAAATTATTTTTCTGACTTTTGAAGCATTTTTAAGTAGAAATAACTTAAAATAGTGTTGTAAAACTTATTTTTAACATGATTCCTTGAATAAAAACCAAACAAATATTACAATAAAGCTTGAAAACATAGAGATTTCAAACTTTAATGGAGGTATTGAGGAGAAATGAAGAAGAAGGCAATGGACAAAAGTAGAAAAGACAAGATGGTTGTTGAGAAGCTTCTTTAGAATATTCCTAGTATGGTATATGTGAAGATCCCACCAGATCTTTGTCTTTGGAATGGGTCCAAGAGTGCAGGAATCTTGCTGCATTTATAGAAAACGACAACACGCTGGACACGGCTCCGTGTCGGCTGGACACGGCCCCGTGTGCAGACAAAATTCTGACAGTTTTTGTCCGTATTCTGACCAAAAGTCAGACGGGAATCTTTTGGTGGACACGGGGGTGTGCTGACCTGGACACGGCCCCGTGGCTAGAAGTTGTTTATGAAGTGCCGTCTATTTTCAAGGAGTTTATCCGGATCGGGTGGTTCTTTACTAGACGGAACAACACCGAAGTGCCTGAGATACCTAATTTGCCCTAGTTTTAGACATGAACGCAAGAGGTTATCGGAAAGGGTGATTCCTAAGCTAAATACCGTTGGGCAAAACCAACCTTTATTTCTCTTATCTGGGCTCTCGTTAAAGAAGGTGTATGTCGAATCCTTCAGGTCTATGTATGCATCGGCGGACACCGATGGGGAGTCCTTCACGCGACAGTCGACACAGGGACGACTATCGCTCAAGTCCTCGCAAGAGTTAGAGGTGATTTCGGGAGCAACGATGTTGTTATAATTCGAATGCGATCTCACTAATTCTCCTTGATCGTCGTCTTGAGATAAATTAGTTATATCCATCTCAAGTTCTTTTATCCAGCGGAGAATTAATTCTTCCATTTGAAATATTCTTCAAGAATCATTTCATCTAGAAGGGGTGATTGAGAGCATTTGAGGGAGAGATAGGGATTGTTTTTACTTTCGCCCACCTTAAGGCTACAGGAAAACAATAGGTCTATATAGTGGGGATTGTAATTTGAAAAATAACATTTTAAATCTTCATGAGTTCCGCCAAATATTTGACACCACGTACCATAAGAGGAGCAAGAGTGAAAATTATCAGTATCACTCGTGTTTGCGTCAGAAATTACCAACCGTTAGGATCTTACGGTTCTGTTTTCAGTATCTGAAGCTTGGGCACGGGGCGTGTTTAGTGGGCACGGCCCCGTGTTCAGCTACTGTTTGACTTAAAACAGGATTGGCAGTACCAAAGATTGGGCACGGGGGCGTGTTCAGCGGGCACGGCCCCGTGCTGAGCTTCTGCAGAAATTGAAAAATTAAGAAAAATCCTAAAAAAACAGAAAAATAAGAAAAACGATAAGGCCATTGATTCCTAACTTTCCTAAAATCCTTGTGACCCCGGCAACGGTGCCAAAAACTTGATATGTGTCGGTGTGAATATATTTTAAGTTATATTTTAAGCCCTATTTAACACTTTAGTCAAGTTTTAAATTTATAAAACACGATATTTTACTAACACTAAACACACATATGGGCAACTGCACCCATCATGAGCATAGTATAGCATTGGTAAGATACCGAGTTCGTCCAAGGACACAAGAGCTTTTAGTAGCGGTTTATCCTCAACGTCTAATCAAATCAAAAGTTTAGAAAAAAGTTTTAAACATGAAAATAAAAACTAAAAATGTTGAAAAATAAAATAAAAATAAAACAGATAGACAAGATGAATCACTTGGATCCGACTCGCCTTTAGTGTAACCTTTGATGATTTCTGCACTTTTGCACTTTTTAAGAGATTATCTTAGTTATAGTAGTAGACCCCTCTTTAGAGGGTGACGTTACCCTCAACCAAGTAGTTAGAGTCAGCAAGGATACAATCCTAAAGGGTCAGAATATTTAAAGATAATTAATTAAGTTTTTAATGCGTAATGTGGTAGGCCCCTATTTTTGAAGGTGACGTTACCCTCGGCTAAGTGGTTTGAGTCAGCAGGGATACAATCCCAAGTAGCTGGGTTAATGTATTAATAGTAGTTTACATATGAGGGGATCAAGCCATTCGCACCCCCGCCATCCAATACCAGTGGCTATTGAAGGAGGTCCTAGTAAGCTTGACCCAGGTCCTTGTAGGATCTATACACTGAACAAGGCAAGAATCTTACCAAACCATTCCCTTAACCCCCAACCAGGTAGCCAACATATCTCTATATAGACCGTAGAGATATGAATGGTGTAAATCTTTTTTTTATATAGACAGTAAAATAACGCCAAGACACCACGGACAAATGATAAGGACGTTTCACCTTCAACATAAGAAACTAGTTATTAAAGTCATTAATACAAAAACAAATAAAAAGTACGAAAAGATTAGATATCAAAAGTATTAAACTAAATGCTTGTCTTCACCAAGTGATATAAGAGACTTAGGCAGACATGGCCTTTGATTGTCAAGAACTCTTACTATCAATCTTGGATCCCGAGACTACTACACACACTCTTTGATGGATGATGGATGATGGTGGTGGATGTGGGTTGTACTGGTGGTGGAGTGTGGGTGAAGTGTGAGAGAGGTGGTTTGCCAAGTGATGCCTTTGAAGTGAACCAAGCACCTCTATTTATAGCCTGCACAGAAGCTCGGACACGGCCCCGTGTCCATTGGGCACGGCCCCATGTCCATCCACTTTCTCTTTCTTTATTAATTGCAATTTGTCTGCATTAGCTCCACACGCCCCCGTGTCCGCTGGGCACGGCCCCATGTGCAGAAGCGTATCTGTACTATCAGGATTTGCTTGGATTCTGCAAATCTTAGCGTTGACCACGCCCCCGTGTTCGCTGGGCACGGGGCCGTGGTCGTCCTTCTGTTCTCTTGTTTTTGCTTGGGAAGATGCTGTCGAGGGGTCGGGCATGCCACGTTTACTCCTTTTCTTATAATTATGTTAGATTTTGCTGCATATTTGCTCCTTTTGTTCATTTACGCTCATTTAATCCTGAAAATACAAAAGGATGACAAAAGCACACTTTTTCCAACATTAGTACTATAAAAGGGTTAGTTTTATGTCTCAATTGATGTAATTTATATGTTGCATTTTACTCATATCAGGTATACATGTGGATCCATCGAAGATAGAAGCAATCAAGAATTGGGAAGTGCCCAAAACTCCAACCAAAGTACGACAGTTTCTGGGATTAGCGGGCTACTATCGGAGAGTTATTGAGAATTTTTCAAAAATTGCTCAACCGCTAACTTCCCTCACGCAGAAAGACAAGAAGTTTGATTGGGGAGAAAAACAAGAGGAATCATTTCAGCTTCTCAAGGATAAGTTATGCGATGCACCGATCTTATCACTGCCTGAAGGAACCGATGATTTTGCCTGAAGGATAAGCTATTTCAGCTTCTCAAGGATAAGCTATGATTCGCGTCAAGGTTTGGGTTGCATGCTTATGCAGCGACAAAAAGTCATCACATACGCATCACGTAAGTTGAAGGTTCATGAGAAGAACTATACCACACACGACCTAGAGTTAGGTGCAGTGGTATTCGCTTTGAAGATTTGGCGGCAATATCTTTATGGTACTAAGTGCACTATCTTCACGAATCACAAAAGTCTTCAACCATATTTAATCAAAAGGAATTACATATATGTCAACTACGATGGGTTGAGTTGTTGAACGATTATGATTGTGAGATTAAGTACCATCCAGGAAAGGCGAACGTAGTAGCAGAAGCCTTGAGTCGAAAGGAACGAGTTAAGACACTAAGGGTTCAAGCTTTGGAGATGACGATTTAAACGAACCTTACCACGCGTATCCATGACGCTCAACAAGAAGCACTCAAGGAAGAACATCTCAAGGATGAACTTCTCTGGGGTATGGAGAAACAATTGGAGCCAAACGAAGATGGAACTTTGTACTTCATGGGACGTATTTGGGTTCCACTCTTTGGAGGTATTTGGGAGATTTTCTTTAATGAAGCCCATAAGTCGAGGTACTCTATCCACCCGGGATCGGACAAGATGTATCAAGACTTGAAAGAGTATTATTGGTGGCCTCATCTCAAGAATGACGTTGCTGCTTACGTTGTAAAGTGCCTAACTTGAGCTAAGGTTAAGGCCGAATACAAGAAACCCTCGGGCTTGCTGCAATAAACCAAGATTCCTGTTTGGATGTGGGAGCAAATATCGATGGATTTCATAATGAAATTACCCAGGACCCCCAAAGGACACGATATGATATGGGTAATAGTCGATAGATTGACCAAGTCTGCGCACTTCCTACCGATATGGGAAAAGGATAGTACTGGAAAGCTTACCGAACTGTATCTCAAGGAAATAGTGGCATGTCATGGAGTGCCTGTTTCGATAATTTCAGATAGAGACGGCCGCTTCGTGTCAAGGATTTGGCAATCTTTTCAAGAGGCCTTTGGATCCCGCTTGGATCTAAGCACGACCTTTTATCTGCAAACTAACGGCCAGAGCGAACGAACCATACAAACACTCAAAGACATGCTTCGTGCATGTGTAATGGATTTAGGCGGCAGTTGGGATACTCACCTACCATTGGTCGAGTTTTCCTATAATAATAGCTATCACGTGAGCATATAAGCCGCACCGTTCGAAGCTCTTTACGGTCGCAAGTGCCGCTCTCCACTATGTTGGGCGGAAGCTGGAGATAAACAATTGATCGGTCCCGAACTAGTCCAGGAAACAACTAATAAAATCTTTTAGATCTGAGACTGTATCAAGGTGGCTCGTGATAGACAAAAGAGCTATGCCGACAGAAGACGGAAGCCGTTAGCTTTCGAGGTAGGAGACAAGGTTTTGTTAAAAGTCTCGCCTTGGAAGGGTGTAGCAAGATTCGGGAAGCATGGAAAGTTGAATCCACGATATATTGGGCCATTTAAAATCTTGGAAAAGATTGGTACCGTTGCGTATAAATTGGAACTACCGGGGAACTTAATGGTGTACATGATACGTTCCACGTGTCAAACCTCAAGAAGATTCCAACACAGGAAGCAGTTATCATCCCTGCGGATGAGGTACAACTTTACGACAAACTCCGATTCACAAAAGAACCTACTGAGGTTATGGACTCTAGAAAACAAGGAGAAGTTGCATTAAGCTGGTCAAAGTCTGTTGGAACTCTCGA
The DNA here is from genome assembly GCF_002127325.2 of Helianthus annuus. Classification (NCBI taxonomy): domain Eukaryota; kingdom Viridiplantae; phylum Streptophyta; class Magnoliopsida; order Asterales; family Asteraceae; genus Helianthus; species Helianthus annuus. Next base: position 97,207,519 of record NC_035436.2, on the reverse strand, counting down.
CACGGACCCGAGTAGACTTCGGAATGTGAGGATCAATTTAAAGCCAAGTACCCCCATCTGTTCGAGGAAACTCCTGCAAAGGATAACTCCGCTTGAATTTCGGGACGAAATTCTTTTAACCGGGGGGGGGGGGGGGATACTGTAACAATTGGCACGAAACCGGTAAGTTTTGTACTACTTTAATAATTATTTATTTCCTGTATTTATGTGTTTATAACGTCAACATTATATGCTTGCATGTCATACATTTAAATCATGCATGTTACATATTTCATTTATCACATTGCGAAATAATTAAAGTGTTGCGTCAAAACAATTAGAAAACTCACCGGTTAGACAAGCTGTGTCAGCACAGCTTCAGTACTCAACTAAACGGTAGATTTAGGACTTAGATATACATCCGACATAAAAAATATATTAAAACCCAAGAGGGAAAATAAGGGTTCATATTAACACTTTCCGGAAGCCTAAATAAGCACTAAAAACTGTTCGAAACGCACTATAAACAACGAATTCTGTAGAAATTCAACAAAATTCAGCATTTTAAGTTAAAATAACATGCAGAAAGGAGTATAAAACATCCAGAAAAACTTCTAAAGTGTCGGGAATGAAACCATGGCACAAAAGGTACTTCATGCCTTATAAATTACACAATTTAGCACCTTAACGAACCGACAACCGAACAATTAACCTTACACTACCAAAACACTAAAAATGGACTATAAACATAGTTTATGATTTAAAGCTAGTATTGGTCATAACACACCATAAAACACTTAAACACACTTAACACTACATTTAACCCTCAAGTTACCTCCTTAACCCCCTTAAACTTCCAACATTTAACATTCCCCCCCCCCCCCTCATGTATAACCGGCACCAAGGGGACCCACCCCCATTTCTCACATTGACTTGTTTCAAATTTGGTCAAAGATGCTTATTTAGAAGTCTATTGTTTAAAGGGTTGGTGAAAGATAATAAGTATGAGCATTAGATACAACTCATTATCATAATCTCACTTTTCATCACATTTCTAAACACCAAAACCTCTCTTCCTCTCCCTCTTACTCTCGGCCAACAACACCCCACCGTCACCATCATTTTTCAACCATTATCAAGCCATTCCAAGGTTACTCAAGGGTGTATGAAGACCATCTAAGAAGGTGTCAAGCATTGGAAACTCAAGGACCTCCTTGTGGAGCTTTTAACCACCATTTCTTCATCATCTTCTTTTTCTTGGTGTTCTTGCCACTTCCCTAGCCACAAGAGCTAGTAGTAAGCCTCCTAATCTCCATATTACTTCATGTTAGTAGTATGTACAAGTTACACCATCAAGAAAGTTAAACTTTAAAAGATGAACATAAGAAGAACTAACATAATCTAAAGAAAATCAAGTGCTTCTAGTGTTGTTTGATGTGTGTTATGAAGTTGTTGTTGATCTTATGTTTTTGTTTAGATCCATCATATGTAAGCTTGTTAGAAGCTTAGATCTAACAAGTTTAAGCATGGATCTTGAAAGATCCATGAAGTAACATGATGTTGAACTTGAAGATCTTTAAAGTGAACTTGAAAGTGGTTTTAAAATGGATTTCTCATGTTCTTGAACCTACTAAACTCATGGATGATCAAGTTTATAAAATAAAGTTTCACTAAAGTTTACAAAAATTTACAAAGAAGCTTGAATCTAAGTAGATCTATATGTTTAGTGTATAGATATAAATTACTACACATTTTTATGAAATTTCAAGTTCACCACACGAAAAAGTATGATGATATTAGTGACGATTACTTGCAAAAATTGTTGAATCTTGAGTTTTGGGGATTAAAAGAAAATACACACATTTTTAAAACATGGGAAAACCTCCATTTTTAGGGGAAACTATGTCAATTTTTTATAAATTTTTGACACTTAGAAAATATAAAGTTTGTGAAACTTTTTCTACAAAAAAATTGTTCAAGAATGTTTACCAAAGGTTTCCCTAATTTTTTTTGGGTAAAGGGTTACCCCGGTGAATCTATTATAAACAACCGCAAATAAGTACAAGTAGTGTGGATGAGTTCCACAATAGTTCATATACAGGACATGCCCCATATATGTAAGCCAACAAAACATAAAGGTACCTATGACAACTCATCAACCTAGCTTACTATACATCATAAAAGATATCTAGCAGACAAAACAATAATAACCAAAATCTTTATCCTCCATCATCAAAAATGAAGTTGCCACGAAACGGCAGCCCCTCTAGACGAACCAAAGACAATCTATCCATTAGAGAACTTTGTGGAAGTGGTGCTTGCCCCTACTCTTGAAGACGAAGGATACGTACCCGAAGTCATAGACTCATTGGTTTCATCATAGACAACTTCAACCTCATCCTCATCTGAATCCTCATGAATCTGTCTACCACCTTTATTTCTCCCTTGAGGTGAATCACCATGTCCCCCAATAGAATCAAGAGCCGAAAACGGATTATGAGTTTGAATTTTAGGGGAAGTAGTAACCTGCTTAGTTGCAACAGCCTTTTTCTTCCTATCCACCGGTCTATACTCAAGTTTGGGCTTCTGGTTATTAACTTGAAAGCCATTCTTTTTTGCACTCTTCTTAACCTAAACTTCAGTGAAACCATCCTCATCTACTTTCAGTCTGTTAGTAGAAGGTTTGGATGTTGATCCAATACGTTTAGGGCATCCCTCAGAGTCGTGCCCAAACACATAGCAGTGAGCACATCTCGGGGGTTCCCATTCATACTCCACCCGAATAGTCTCCGTAACATATTTGTTTCCATCCAATTCAGGAATAGCCATGGTTAGAATCCCTTTCAAATCCTGATCCGCCGATATTTCAATTAGAGCCCTAGCATAGCTGCTCCGTCCCCAAGCCTCATTACACATATTAATAGTATACGAATCCAGCCGCACTGGAGACCCAATTTTTGAAGCCAGCATGCTTAAACCATCATCAGAATACGCCACTAAAGAGACATCATGCAATTTCACCCAAACTGCGACCTTTTTAAACTCTTCTTTTTTAAGGTTGTTTGTAGGGGACCAAATGTTGAGAAACATAGGTTTGTTACGGATCATCCAAGGTCCCCCTTCAAGAACAGTGTCCATTCCCTTTCTGTCTTCAAACTTGAAGAAAAAGAACCCATTTGAATTCATCATCATTTTCTGAAGTCCATGTTTCTTCCAATGTGTTCTCACAAAATATTCAACTACTGGATATGCAATTCTATTCCCCAAGAAATAACCATAAAGAGTGTTAGCTAATCTATTGTTAACCTGGCGAACAGAATCAATCGGTAGCACAACATCCACACCATCCAATGAGGCATCTGAGTTTAGCGTTCGAAAATTGACTTTCGGAACTTGATTAGCCGCATCATTGGCCTTCCTAGCGTTTTCATCATCATTTTGATTCTGATTTGGATTACCAGTCCGCTTAGTACCTCCCTGCTCTACCTGTTTGTTTAGGACCACATCAGCATACAATTGCTGTTGTACCTGAGCATTATCACCTTGTTCCTGCTTTCGAACACGAGCAGGACTGATGTCACACCCCCAAAATCCACCCGCGGAGTACTACCGCTTGGAGGCGTGACTGACCAGGATCCAGCCACCAATCATACTGAACAAGCATATGAATAGTTATAAAAGTTTAACCAATACGATTGGTGTTTCAAACAAACAAAGTTTAAGTTGCAAGCGGAAGCATAGGTCTTAAAGTTAAAACATAAGTTCACATGGTTTCAAGTTTAACATAGTACGCAGCAATCCATGTCCCACAACGACTCTCCTCCATGCAAGCTCCAGCTGAGTACCTATGGTCCTGCAAAGCATGTAGTGACGAGTCAACAACTAGTTGAGTGAGTTCACAGTTGGGTGTTCGTTTTAGTTGTTTCGAAAACAGTTTCCTTTAGCTGGCATCCTGCCGTGGGGGTTACCCCATAGTTTAAAAACGTGACTTGTTCATTCCCAGTTACTCTGGCATTCCAGCCGTGGGGGCTACCCCATGTTAGTTATCAGGCATTTCGGCCGTGGGGGCTACCCCATGCGTACACTAGACTCGTTACCATATCGACTGCTGACTGTAGTCATGTTTATGTGCCCTGAAACTGTCAATGTCTATCATCATTGACGTGCCCCAGATCCATTAGTTCACGCCCGTCCTTTGCGGCACGGTGTGAGGTTTGTCAGACCTAAATAGCGCTATCTAACTAATGACCCGCTCGCCATTGGCCCGGCGATTAAGTCGATATAAAAAGGAGGGACTTCGTGATAGAGTTTTGGTCTAGTACGAGTTATCCGTCCACAAGGACGAGGAATCACATTCCTGAACCATTGCTGTCCTACCCAAGGAGGACGAGGAACCCACGTTCCTTAACCCCATTCCCAACCCAGGGAATCCCATGCTTTGTAGAGGGTGTGAACTCACCTTGGTTTGCTCGGCAGTTAATCACAGAAAGGTCAATCAAGTTGCAAGTAGTCGACTATGTCCTAACATAGATACCATTTATATCAGATTCAGACCAAGCAGTGCACGTATAACTACACGTATTCACACGCATGCAACGATCATGGCATACAAGTTCTATCATGGAAGTTTCAACAACAGTGCACAATATATCCAGTTAACGGTAGCACGTATAGCCCATATGTTCAGCCCAATTACTTAAGCCCAAAACATGCATTAAACAGTAGCACAAGGAGTCCATAAGGCCGGCCCATTAACTTAGGCCCATAACTAAGCAAGCCCACTAAGTGTGGTCTCGAGTCGCAACCGGACTCGCAAGCGTGGTTTCGAGTCATGCTGTTTGTGTTGATCATAGGTGGTTGCGAGTCGCAACCTATGTCGCTACTATGGTTTCGGCTCGTCATGCTATGGTTCCGAGTCGCAATCTATGTTGTAACTATGGTCTCGGCTCATCATGCTGTGGTTTCGAGTCGCAACAGGACTCGCAACCTGTGGTCTCGGCTTGTAAGGCTGTGGTCTCGAGTCGCAACCAGAGGTTTCGACTCCCCAGCAGTTGCTGATCCTTCGCAGATTGTACTATCCAATGGAATTCATGCAGAATTATGTACTATCCACTAAACATGTTTTGTTGTCTAATTTTTACCCAAAATGGATCAAACAATTCAGATTTCAATTATTCAAAGCACCTTCAAAGCACATTCAAGTTGTTCTTCATATATTCATCATGTTCTTCAAATATTCAAATCACAAACAACCCTTATTCAAACACATTTTGCATCAATCACCAACATAATCATGAATAACAAATCAACACATTTAACATAACACTACAAACTCGGTTCTATACTAAGCCGATTATATGACACATGTAAATCGGTTTCATGAACATCAACAACTAGTGGTTTAAGCTTCATTTAGACACAAATATCATAACTCTACATGCAATATATCCGAAATCAAGACATGTTAACCGATTTATCACAATCATGCATATAATATCATCATTTGACAACAAGTAGCTATTTTCTATCAAGCAAACAATCATTTCTCATGTGAAATCTTAGCAAGCAAACATAATGTCATACTCATCAACCCAAACACAAAAACACAACATGGATCACTAACATTCAACAATAAACATCAAGAAACACTAACCGGTTGATGGGTTTCGAGGATGTGTGTGAGCTTCCAACCGATTGTGTGTGTGAGCCGATTCCAAGAATCCAAATCCGAGAATGAGGGAGTGTTTGTGAGGGAAAGTAGGAGAGTGTGTGTAGAGGAGTATGGGTGTTGTCAAAAGAAATGGTAAGTGTGGCCATGAGTGTAGCATATATACTAGTTCAAGTGGTGCACCCTAAAGGGCTTACAAATCGGCTAAGGGGTTTTACGGCCCAAATGGCCCAACCGATTACTGTTCACTCGAGACCACATGGTCTCGAGTCGGGTCCTTGTTGTTTCGGTTCATATACATACACGCATACACATAAGATGTTCACATATATCATTGCACCAAACATGTCAACTAATCACATAACGTACAAGTATGTTACATCAAGACACAACGAAAGGTTCTAAATTTCGAGTTGTCACATCATCCCCAAGTTGAAAGAAATTTCGTCCCGAAATTTGATGGCACTCACTGAGGAAGCTAGTTAAGTTGTATGGTTTTCCCGGTTTTCCTGGGGTGTCACAACTGACATCATTTAGCAGTAGCACAAATGATACCTTCCGCTTATCAAAAAGCACTGCATAATCCTCATCTGGGGAATCAGAACAGCCAAGCACGTAATCTGTATCATTCAGCGGTAACATGAATCTTACCTTCTTATTACCCACTTCTGAAATCGTAGGCATCTGTGAAGTTTTTCTTGGCTCAAACGGTTTTCCATCAATGTTCTTAATTCTAGTAGCAAACACCTTGGAGTTATCTGCTGAATCATCCATAATAACAGTCACAATAAAATTTAGGACACCACCAGTCGAAACCCTAGATCCGAAAGAACTCGGGACTGATTGCGACAATTGAATCTGATTATGATGTGACTGAGCTTCAATCAATCATCGAAAGAATGAACCTGAACCTGCCGAGACTCTAACCAGCAAACAGAAATGATAAACCACACCCGTGCTGAAACCCTAATGCGAATCAGGCTGAGATTGGATCACAAAATCTCCGAAGATGAAATTAAGAATCAGCCGTTCAATCGGAACCAATACTCAATCTGACTAATTAAGCAAACGAGAAACAAAACAATCTGAAACCCTAACAAAACCCTACTCACGAAGGAATCCGATTAGATTCAATGGTAGATACTAACCAGATCCAATCTAGCGGAGGAAGGAAGATCGAACTAGGGTTTCAAGTTGTTCTCCAGGAATCGCCCAGATCGCCCATGTCGCCCAAGTCTATGATAGGTTTCCCTAATTTTTATTCAAAATACAAGCTAAAGAAATAGAGTTTTCTTCATGAAATAAAACAAGTATAAATATGTATATTTCTAGAGAAAAATATATATATTTAGTGGTCACAAATTATATGCTATATGTATATTATGTGTAATATATATTAGTGTATATTTAGGAACATAAAAATACACTAAATACTCCCAAGGAGTATAAACACCAAATACACATAAAAATACCCAAGAAAATATTCATAAATAACATACACAAATCACCCATAAATGGGTGTATGGACAAAATACCCAAAATATATATTTACATATATACTCCTTATCAAAATCTATGGACTTGGACACTTGGACAAATACTTGGACATATATATATATATATATATAGAGAGAGAGAGAGAGAGAGAAAGAGAGAGGGAGAGAGAGACAAATATATAACATTACTATAATTAATGGAAATTATACAAAAATCGGACAAGTTATAAAAATAAATATATATATTTAACAAGCATGACAAAATATATATATATATATATATATATTACAAACAAACCTTAAAAATATGTTATTTTTAAGAAAAATAATTCCAGAAAGTATTAAAAATTATAAATGATTTTTTGACAATTAATACAAAATACATAAATATTTATAATTAAATACACGTATACTTGCCTAAGTATACTTATACCAAAAATAATATTCAAAATATAATTTAACAAATAACCTATATTTATTTTGGGAAATAATATAAGTATACATACACGAGGACAAGTTAAAAACAAATAATTTTTAAGGGGTATTGGATTTTAATAATCCCAAGTTTCACTAATTGGCCGGTAATAATCCCAACTTCAAAAATTGCCTACAACAGTCCCAACTTGTAAGATTTTGGCCACCAATGATCCTTGTCTAACTGGGTTATAACCTTGTTGGGTTGGTGACCTGCAACTTATTCCGGTGACCCGTTTTACCCCTGAAACCACCAAATGAGACCACCACCAATCATCACCGACCTCCTGTAATCTTCTCCGCTTCTCAAAAGTTTAAAATTTCCACCATCTACACAACTCCAGTGACCTGCAACTTATTCTGACGACCTTCTTTACCCCTGAAACCACCAAAGGAGACCACCACTTGTCATCTCCAACCTCTAGTGACCTTCTCCGCAGCTCAAAACTTCAAAAAACTAACTGGGTTATAACCCAGTTAGACAAGGATCATTGGTGGCCAAAATCCTACAAATTGGGACTGTTGTAGGCAATTTTTGAAGTTGGGATTATTAAAATCCAATACCCTTATTTTTAAAACATATCGTTTTAAATACTATATTATATATATATATATATATATATATATATATATATATATATATAGGTAGAGGATCCTGTAAAAAGTGCTCAAAGTGTGAGAAGTGTATTATAACACTATATATAATACTATATAACACCATATAAACACCGTATAACAATATGTAACACCATATAATACCATATAACACTATGTAACACTATATATCATTATATAACAAATATAACACTATAGGTTGTCTGATAGCATGTCTATGATAGATGTATCGTGTTATATTTGTTACATAATGATATATAGTGTTACATAGTGTTATATGGTATTATATGGTGTTGCATATTGTTATACGGTGTTTATATAGTGTTATATAGTATTATATATAGTGTTATAATACACTTCTCACACTTTAGGCCCTTTTTACACTATCCTTACCCTATATATATATATATATATATATATATATATATATATATATATATATATATATATATATATATATATATATATATTTGAGGAGGGGATGGTTCAAATGAAAACCACTTTTATCCCGAAAACTCGCAAAATTAACTAAAAAAGCCTAAAAAAACACACAATTTTTTTTTTTTGTTTTTTTCAACTTTTTTATTAAAAATCATAGGTTTTTTATATAAAAAGAAATTTTTTTCAAAAAAAAATATTTTGTACTGCACATGTGTCATAATTCACATGTGTAGTACACATACACATGTGTAATATCATATGTGCACTACAAATATTTTTTTTTTGAAAATAAGTTTTTTTATATAATTTAAATAGCGAAAATTGGTATACAAAAAAAATTTTGGTATATTTTTTTAGGTTTTTTTAGTTAGTTTTCGAGTTTTCTCGATAATTAGTGGTTTTCATTTGAACCTTCCCCTATTTGAGGATTAAAAAAATATGTATATATACATATATATATATATACACAAATAATAAATACAAAACTATATGTATATTTGTAAAGTTATATTAACAATTCATGAGCATATACATCTAAAACACAACAAATACATAAGACAAGATGGTAACTTGTACGTAGTGAATTACAAGTTTAGGTGATTAACATACGTAGAACATTTATAGGTTACGTCATAAACAAAGAAGATACCGGTGAAGTTAGATGCTGAAGACGCAAACCAGTGAGTTCATGTCCCCACTTTTAAACATTTTTCTTGTTTTCTAAACTTTGGGGAAAATACATGTACAATTGTATGTTAAGGAAAACTAAGGAATGATATATTAGATCATGTAGCGAATAGGGTATCTGTAAGCACCATTAATCTAAGTTTAGACCGAAGAACAAAGGTTAGATCTAGCGGGTATTGGCAGCCTTACTCTTGGCCCACGTTTGCCCATGCGGAAGAGGGCTTTTGGGTCACATTCGAAGGGTGATCGATGTAAAAGTCGCCTAGGTTTGGATGCTTCCTACGTCGTCACACATGTTAATGTCCTCGCGAAACATTAGTGATCACGATTTCCTTACATTTACACTTACGCATTACATCTTAAAACATTTTCTCTTACATTTACATACCATACTTTATACAAATATAACTCATACATTTTATACAAACTGCACGAATTCACACCAACTTTTTTAACGATTTTCAAATTTACATGTATTTCAGGAAATTAGTGAAAGCTTTGCGGGTATATGTTCAAGAAGTCATGTGTCTACGCTCCTTTGCCACTTTTGAAGGATTTGTTCATTATATCCCGCCTCCTTCCGGCGATATAGGAAACAAAACCTTGATCTTTTAATTTGAAACTATGTTGTAAACTTTTAAACAAATGTCTTTTGAAGAGATGTAAACTCTTATATTTAACTTATGTTATGACAACCCTCACAATTACAGGTACCGTACAATTAACTAATTTTAATTATGTGCTTAATGACTGTGCTTGATTACAACTGACAACTTAAACTACTTTATGATTTTTGTATCATACATACATATGCATCATACCTCATACAGTCACTCCATTCATTACATACAAACATTAGTGACATACTTGATGCACATAGCACAGTTAGCACACTGAGCGGATAACTCATAAATATGCTGACAATGCCAGCACATAGACAGACAATGGTTTGAGGCCAATATGAGCCAAAGACAGGGTACTACACTAGTATGGAGTGTAGGGAAGTGAGGACCACAAAACTGCGTCACTAGGTGATAGTTAAAGTACCGGGAAGTGCCTAAAACCCACTAATAATGCAGAATTCTGCATTATTTATCAGAAATTCAGCATTTAATATGCTAGTAATGTACCAAAAATATGGCAGAATAGTCCTGTATGCTTTCCTAAGTGCCAGGAAATAAAAGTGTTACAAAAAGACACATAACGGACACTATAAGAAATAATTAAGCACTTTAACGAAACAGTATCTAACCGAACAACCGGACATTGCCCGGAACACCAAAATTTTACCAAATACCTTGTTTAATTATTTCTTGGCTAGTTATGATCCCCGTTCACCATAACACCTACTAAAATACCCACTAACTAACATATGAAATCATATACTTGGATTTGAACTTACATTTACCAACTATCATCAAAATGTTACAATTAACCCCCCCCCATGCTTGTTTACGGTCCAAAGGACCCACCAAATATCACCACCATACTTCACCACTTACCTCCTTGATTTGTTTCATATTTTATTAGATATTACTTGATCTTGTGGCCAAAATATTAGAAGGACAAGATCATAAGTATGGTGCCTTAAGATCACTTCATCATTCCATATCTTCACCCCACTCCCTCACATCTCTCCCTCTCCCTCTCAGCTCACCATAACCGCCACCACCACCACCTTAACTCAACCATATTCATCCATTTTCAAGGTTGTTCAAGCACTAGAAGGTGATTAAAGGAGCTTATAGCTTGTGGATCATCAAGGAGCTTTCATCACTTGCTTTCTCACACCATTTCACCATCTTTTTCACTAGAGATCTTCCCTAGCCTTTGAGCTAGTTGTAAGTCCTTGTTTAACCTTTGTTCACTTCTATTTTGAGTAGTTAAAAGATGTAGTATGATGAATATCACAAGAAAACAAGAAACATGAACATAATGCTTTACATAAAGATGAAACATAATGAAATATTGTTAGTAGGATGTTGTTGTGATTATGTTGTTAACTTCTTATTGATTCTTGGTTATGTGATGTCAATCACCATATGGAACTTGTTAAATGATGTTTAGAAACATGATTTAACAAGATTAGGAGGTGATTATGTGATACATGAAGTAATCATCTTCTAGTTAAATATGAACTTGATAAAAATGATTCTTGAAATATAGTGAACAAAATGAGTTGGTGATCATATAGATCCGAGAATTACAACAGACTTTTCTAAACAAACCAAGTTCAAGAGTCGATTTTTAAAAAGATTATGACCTTTACATACACTTACACCATTTTTGGAAATGAAATAAGTGTAAAAACACTTTATTTACAAGAAGAGTTCAAAAGATTAATTTTTGTAAAAATTGTTTACAAGTTGTAAACACTTAACTCTTTTAAGAAAATGATTTTTAAAGAAGTAAATACACTTTGGAAGGTAACTAAGGCCACTAAACGCTTTACCAAGTTACTACGGCTTTTTGTGATATATCAAGTTCATGATTAATATGAAACGCATATAATTTTTGCTCTTGGTGATGCAAAATTGTTTAAAGATTGATTGTTGATTGATTTTGAAAAGAAAATGATATGCTTAATAGCATGGACACCTCCGTTTTTAGGGGAAACTATGGAGAAATTTTCTAAAAATATAAACACTTGGAAATTATTTTCTAACAAATGTTTACAAATAAGTTTTAAACACTGTCTTTCAAAATAAACTTCGCCATAAGTTTTGTTACAAAATTCAAAGTGTCGGAGGTGGGTTTTCGTAAATAAAAGCAGATAAATATATATTTAGAAGATATATTTTATACTAAAACACTTGTGTGAATATTTGTTTGATTTGTGAACTAGTTATATTATTTTAGGGCAAAATAAGGTAACTTATCAAAACACCATCACATTTATAACTCCAGAATAATACCAAAAATTACAAGGAATAAATATTTAAGTTACACACTTGGTATTGTGAAACCAAACGCGAAAACGTAACTTTTGAAATATTCCAGAAAATACTCTTACACACATATTTTCGGTAAAATATTATTTTGGAAACTAAGAAGTGAAAATATATTATTTTTGGGAAAAATATATATTTTGGAATACATTATTTTGGCAAGGAGTTATGTATATATTTCTAAGTCAGACTTGAAAATATATTATTTTCGGAACTACCCAAAATACATGTATAAATACCCCCATCCTTGGGAAGGAAATACGCATACTTGAGAAGTATGGATACGAAATAGTTGCCTAACTATTATTCCAAAACCCTAAAAACAAAACTTAAGTTAAAATAATTATTATTATTTTAACAAGAAGGTATAACTTGGGATAATATTAAAGTAACGTAACTCAAACCCGTAAATACAAAAGCAAGGCACGGCCCGTTCATCTAATAGACATTAGTACGGTGTAGGTTATCATGTAGCTGACAAGGTTTGAGTACGAGCACAGGAGACGCACTACAGTGAGTTCATGTCCCCCTTTTCTTTTAACTGTTTTCAGTTTTACACTTCAGGGGTGGAATACATGTCACAAATTATTACAGACATTTTATACATGGTATAGTTAGCCTAAGGAGGGTATAGTACTTAGCTCATGTGAGTGGTGGGTACAACACTTAAGGCCATTAATCCTCGTCGTAGGACCGAGGGACATGAGTGATAGATCTATTTGGGTGTAGCGATCCCACACCCATGAGGCCAGGGTGGCCCATAGTGGTGACTATGTCTTCCAGCCGGAAGCCCGGTGCAACTCCGCTAGGTTTGAGTTTTCCTGCATCACTTCACACATACCAGTGGCTTTGCAACCCATTGGTGATCTCTTTTTCCTTATTGCTACATACCAGGGACTTTCATACAGACATACTTTAACGGTTTATACTTACACATGAACTCGCTCAACTTTTGTTGATTTTTCAAACTACATGTATTTTAGGGAATTGATTGGATCTGGCAAGTGTATGCATATGTGTCAAGCTACGTACTAAATAAAGATGTCATCCAGGGATTGTAGGGTTTGGGAGGTGTAACCCTTTCTTGGACGGGTCACACGTCTCCAAACCTCATTTTATTTAGAGTCTTTTGTTGAGTCCTTGTGACTCATTTTAAACAAGTCAAGGTTGTAACTTATTTTGGGTTGATGTTTCAAGACAAGCATGTTATGGTATTTTCTAAACTTAATGGATGAACATCTTGTATTTTTATCATATAGCATTGTTATGGTTGTTGCTATGGTATTAAGAAGTCACACCAAAATAATCCACGCTTCCGTAAAAGCCAGGGTGTGACATATGTTTTGAATCGTAAAACAATGAATGGAAATTTGGAGTTTGTTTATTTCATGTAGTATGTTTACTTATTCGTATGCAATGAGAATCAATCACGATCACACCTTGTGCTTCCGCCTCTGAAAGGGGTGTGACAAACGTAGTGATATTGGGGCCTTAGAATGTAGAAATCAAGTTAAACGGTTGAATTTCTGGTTAATAACACATTAATGATTTAAACACGACCAGATGTGCCACTAGATGTGCCATAGATGAATCCCGGGATACGAAATTACATAGACATGATACTTAGACTACAACATAGGGATTTTGTGGCCTTAACATATAGCAAACACATTAAACGAAGCAATTTATGGTTAACGGTACGGCTTTGATTTTAACGCGTACTGTAGCATCCAAACATGCATTGTATCATCTGTCAAGCCTAAAAATACTTATAAAACATTAAACTATGATATTTTAAGTAACTATATTAAAGCATTCGGGTATTCGTTAACGTGGGGTTTGTTTTTTTAAACATGAAAAACCCTGCGGAAAACTATATGTTTCGCAACCATTTACTGAACCAGGGGAGCCTTTAACCTGTTATTATCCAAAAATTGTTAAAAACCTGTTCCCCTATTTAGATGTTGAAACTTGGTGTCTTCCCCTTATATTTGATCGGACCCCCCCCCCCTAATAACCCACCTTTTTTCTTATATGTGAAGTGTCACAGCCCCCGATCCCTAATCCCCGGGAACGGGCGGCCGTGAGCCAGTTTCGGTGGTATCTTGTTATTGTCTAATTTGGCAGCAGAAATTTCATCAGGACCGTAGTTAGGAAATATTTAATCAGAGTAAAATACCACATTTTCCATAACATTAAACACATGGGTAAAACCCAAGTTTTTAGTACACACTTTTCATAGGAATACATCCTATTTTTATTTGAGAAAAACATCTATTTCTTTTAGGTAACTTTATTGCCACTTTTCAAGCCTTCAGTGCTGTCCAGCTGGCTTCTAATTGGCTTTCACATTTTGTTACCTGAAACGCGTTTTAAAAATATTTTTTGTCAGTGGGAAATACTGGTGAGTGAATCCCAGTTTAATCAAGTTTAAATAAAAAGGTCGCATTGAACAGTATTGAGGGCGCATCCGCAATTACCCTTGTTTCCAAGTTATATCAATTACCTCCACACGGTAATGTCGTTCCAACTTATGGTCATGTTACTCCTTAACCAGGTGGTAACAAATTTTGTATACAAAACCCCAAATTTACCGACTGTAATTGTATTCTTACAAATACTCAATAACTGCTATTCGCATGGAAAGATATTTAAGGTTTTGTAAAAACAGTTAACAAAAAGAGTATTACTCACATTGTTGTTTTAGGGTTTTCAGTAAGGATTTCCTGGGAATAATCTATAAGTTACAAAAATGCACGTGTGTTAGTATAATAACCCATTTTAACATTAGTAATACCCTCCCCGAGACGGCATTCCAACGACTACGTCGGGCAGAACCACGACAGCCGTTACGGAACCCTAGATCAATCGGGCAGAGTATCTAATACGTCTCCAAGGGTTATGATACTTACATCGTAGCAGAACCTCGCTATTTAGGGGGTATAATACCCGTATAATAAGGCTACTATCAAAATTTTGAGAGAAAGAAATCGTTGTGAGCGAATTCGAAATGAAATCTGATGCCTTCTATTTATACTTACTGAACTGGACTCTCACGCGGCCCGCGTGAAAGATAAGGGGGCGCTTACGCGGCCCGCGTACTAGCCGGGTAGGGTTTAGGTGATCCGGGTCAACGCCTAGACTCGCCACGATGTCGACACGTGTCAGCTTCTGGTGTCGCCGTGTTGTTGATCTTTCGCGGCCCGCGTACAATTAACATAGATCTTACGCAGCCCGTCTTAACTTAAGGAAACTAACGAAATCAGGTTCCAACCTTAATACCGCCCGCGTAATATTGAGGTGGGTTCTACGCGGCCTGCCTCAACTTAGTATTACTTGTTTTTAATTATTTATAATGTTATATTGTATTTCGGGCTCGGTTTTCACATACTGGGTATATTTAAAGACCTATTGGGGTATTTTAAAATATATTAGGGTGTCGGAAATTATTTGAGGGTGTTGGTTTACGTTAGGGTTGTTATATCCTCCCCACCTTGTTTTAGAGCTCGTCCTCGAGATCTACTGGGACAAGTGCGGATATTTCCTTCGCATTTCTGATTCAAGCTCCCATGTGTACTCAGGTCCTCTTTTGGAGTCCCACTTTACTTTGACCAGAACTAATCTCTTGTGCTTGAGATTCTTAATTTTCCTATCTTCAATTTGTAGAGGCCTTTCTACAAACTTGAGTTGTTCATTTACCTCTATATCCTTAAGAGACACTACGAGAGATTCATCGGCTAAGCATTTCTTGAGATTACACACATGAAATACATCATGTATTCCTGCCATTTCCTCTGGCAGTCGTAGCTGATAGGCTACAAGTCCTATTCTTTTAACAATTTCAAAAGGTCCAATATACCTGAGACTTAGCTTTCCTCTTTTGATGAATCTTACCACTCCTTTCCAAGGAGAGACTTTTAACAATACCTTATCACCTATCTGGAATTCTAACGGCTTACGTCTGTTATCAGCGTAGCTCTTCTGTCGATCACGTGCTGCTTTTAGTCGTTCCTTGACTTGAATGATTTTATCGGTTGTTTCTTGCACTATCTCAGGTCCAGATAGTTGCTTTTCCCCAATTTCTGCCCAATAGACTGGGGTTCTGCACTTTCGTCCATACAGTGCTTCGAATGGTGCAGCATTGATACTTGTGTGATAACTGTTATTATAAGAAAATTCTATAAAGGTAAGTGATCGTCCCAATTACCTCCGAAATCAATTACACAAGCTCTAAGCATGTCCTCCATTGTCTGAATTGTTCTTTCGCTTTGTCCGTTCGTTTGAGGATGGTAAGCTGTGCTTAGATTTAACTTGGTTCCCATTGCTTTTTGGAAACTCGCCCAAAAATGAGAGGTAAAACGGCTATCCCTATCAGAAACAATTGATAAAGGTATTCCATGTAATGAAACAATTTCATTTACATACAATTTGGCTAATTGTTCCATGCTAAAAGTTTCCTTCATTGGTAGGAAATGAGCTGACTTAGTTAGCCTATCTACAATCACCCAGATTGTATCATTACCTTTTCTTGTTTTGGGTAATTTGGTAACAAAATCCATTGTTATCAATTCCCATTTCCAAACTGGCATTTCTAACTGTTGTAACAAACCTGAGGGTTTCTGATGTTCAGCTTTAACTTGTAAGCAAGTTAAACATTTAGAAACATAAGCTGCTATATCCTTTTTCATTCCTATCCACCAGAAATTTTTCCTTAAATCCTGGTACATCTTATCATTTCCTGGATGCATCGTATATTTAGATTTATGAGCTTCTTCTAATATACGGTGACGTAAATTTCCTAATTTAGGTATCCACATTCTCTTTTTATGGAATCTCCAAATTCCATCTGTTCCTTGTTCTAATTCCTTGATCATTCCTTTTAATTTTTCAGTATTTTCCTTGATTACTGATTCTTGTGCTCTTCTAATCTGATCGTTTAAATCTACTTGTAGATTTAATTTAAGAGAACGTACCTTTTTTGGCTTTTCGTGATATTTCCGACTTAAAGCATCTGCCACACATTTGCCTTTCCTTCATGATATTGGATATCACAATCGTAATCACTAAGAAATTCCATCCAACGTCTTTGTCTCATATTCAACTCTTTTTGCCAGAAAACATACCTTAAACTTTTATGATCTGTAAATACGGTAAACTTACTACCATAAAGATAATGTCTCCAAATCTTAAGGGCAAAAATTATAGCTCCTAGTTCTAAATCATGGGTTGAATAATTCTCTTCATGATTCTTAAGTTGTCTAGAGGCGTAAGCTATAACCTTTTGGCGTTGCATCAACACACATCCATAACCTAACTTAGAAGCGTCACAATAGACTACAAAGTCTTCAGTCCCTTCTGGTAACGCTAATATGGGTGCATGGGTTAATCTTTGCTTAAGGATTCTAAAGGCTTCTTCTTGTTTTGGTCCCCATTCAAACTTAACAGATTTACAGGTTAACTTAGTTAAGGGAATGGCTATTCTAGGAAAATCTAGAATAAATCTTATATAATAACCGGCCAATCCTAAGAAACTTCTAACCTCAGTTGGTGACTCAGGGGTTTTCCATTTGGTAATCGCCTCGATCTTTGTTGGATCCACATGAATTCCTTCATGGTTAACTAAATGTCCAAGAAATTGTACCTGCTCTAACCAAAACTCGCACTTTGAAAATTTAGCGTAAAGCTTTTCTTTTCTTAATAAACTTAAAAGTAAGTGCAAGTGCCTTGCATGTTCCTCTTTACTCTTAGAGTAAATTAGAATATCATCTATAAAGACAATTATGAATTTATCCAATTATGGCTTACATATTCGGTTCATCATGTCCATAAATGCGGCTGGGGTATTGGTTAAACCAAATTGCATGACAGTAATCATAATGACCATACCTTGTTTTGAATGCGGTTTTAGGAATGTCCTCTTCATGTACCTTTAATTGATGATATCCTGATCTTAAATCGATTTTAGAGAAAAATCGAGCTCCTTGAAGTTGATCGAACAGATCATCGATCCTTGGTAATGGATACCAATTCTTAATCGTGACCTTGTTCAATTCACGGTAGTCAATGCACATAGCATTGATCCGTCCTTCTTTTTAACGAACAAAATCGGTGCTCCCCATGGCGATGAGCTTGGCTATATGAATCCTTTCTCCAACAATTCGTCTAATTGTTTCTTCGGTTCTTGCATTTCGGCGGGTGCCAAACGGTAAGGTGCTTTGGCAATCGGTGCTGTCCCCGGTAGTAAATGGATTCTGAATTCAACTTCCCTGTCTGGCGGTAATCCTGGCAATTCTTCTGGAAATACATTTGAAAACTGGGACACCACTGGAATGT
Organism: Helianthus annuus; assembly: GCF_002127325.2. Classification (NCBI taxonomy): domain Eukaryota; kingdom Viridiplantae; phylum Streptophyta; class Magnoliopsida; order Asterales; family Asteraceae; genus Helianthus; species Helianthus annuus. Next base: position 97,188,878 of record NC_035436.2, on the reverse strand, counting down.
CTTTTAATTATTTTCCTTTAGTGTTAGTGATTATAGAAATCAAATACACTATAGATCCTTTTCTTATATAACTTGCAGTTTTCATCACATAGATGAATTTAGTGGATCTAGATGGTTTATCTCCTTTAATTGTGATCTTTTCACCCCTTGGTGAATTTACTTGAATTGACTTTTGATCACATAAAATACTGGCTTTATTGGCTATTAACCAATCCATTCCTAACACGACATCGAATCCTGCCAGATTCATTGGGTAAAGGTTTGCAATAAACTTTTGATTAAAAATTTCTATTCTTGCTCCCTGCAAGATTTCAGAAATCCTAACGGTTTCTCCCTTTGCTGTCTCTACTAGACATTCTTGTGGTAGTTTAGTTAATGATTGATTTAGGAGTTTGCAAAACGAAGTATTAATAAAACTTTGGTTTGCACCAGAGTCAAATAATACTTTAGCAAAAATATCATTAACTAAAAACGTACCAGCTATGACGTCCGGAATCATCTTGGCTTCATCTGCAGTTAGAACAAATGCTCTAGCATTTTTAGTGTTCTTGTTGTTTGCAGCTGGGGCCAATTTTGGACAGTTTGGCTTGATGTGACCTTGTTCTCCACAATTGAAGAACAATCCATTTGTTGGTTTCCTTCTGCAGGTTTCTTCCTTATGTCCTGGTATTTTGCAGAAATTGCAGTAAGTGGAGCATCTTCCTGGATGCTTCTTTCTGCAGGCTTTGTAGTATGGCGCAGAGGTAGAACCTACATTCCTACGGTTGGAATTCCCAGAACGGAATTCTTGAGTAAGTCTTTGGGATAGGTTTCTCCTTTGGTCTTCTTCTCTAGTTCGCACTAGTTCATCAGTCAAGGTATTGGCTAGTTCTACAGCTTCTTCTATGGTTTGGGGTCTAGCAGCCTTGACTACATGTCTAATCCCTCCGATTAATCCCCAGATATAACGGGAGATTAATACCGGTTCAGGTGATGCAAGGGTTGGTACTATTCTAGCATATTCAAAGAATGTGGTAGTATAACCCTTACTATCTACCCCGATCATCCTAAGGTTCAGAAACTTATTTGCTATCTGCTCTTTTTCATTGGGAGGGCAGAATTTCATTTCTACCATGTTTTTAAACTCCTCCCATTCCATGCTATACACTCTATCACTTCCCCTTGACTGGAGGATAGTGTTCCACCATTCTAGGGCTGAGTTCTTAAACATATTCGAAGCAAACATTATTTTATCCTCTTCGGCACACTTGCTTATTTTTAGAACAGCCTCAGTCTTTTCTATCCAACGTAGAGCTGCAATGGGTCCTTCATTGCCCGAGAATTCTATTGGTTTGCATGACCAGAATTCTTTATAAGAACAACCATATGGCATGGTTCTTCTTCTTTTGGGAATGGGCGCTTGAAGTACTGTTCCATTGTTCACGCTGTGTTCAACTTCAGTTGGTCGCTTACTGCTATGCTTACTTTTATTTTCAGCTTCTTTAACAGTTTGGATAATAAATGGCATTGCATCTATGATTCCTTGTGCCATTATGTGTTGGATAGCACTATTATCCACTTGGTTTCCATTGTTATTGTTGTTCGGATTCTCGTTATTCATATTATCATTATTCGAGTGGTTGTCGTTCTGGATATTATCATTCTGGTTTTCCTGATTGTCACACCCCCAAAATCCACCTGCGGATAACACCCGCTTCGAGGGCGTGACTGACCAGGATCCAGCCACCAATTATACTGAGCATTGAATTAATAGTAGAAATATTTAATATCCAAAATAGTTAACAACATCGGAGTTTAAGTTTGATAATTAGTTTAACAAAACAGCGGAAGCATAACCAAAGTAGTTTTAAAGATAGTTCTGAGTTCAAAATAATTCACCCAATACACGGGTTTGACGAACACTACACATCCCCAAGCAGCAGCTCCTGAGTCACTGGTTACCTGCAAAGCATGCAATAAGGGGTCAACAATAATGCTGAGTGAGTTCACTAGTTGTCCAGTTTTAGTTTACCAAAAACTTAAGTTGTTTAGATAAAGCATTTATAATCACGTTGTGGGGAGCTACCCCATCTGTAAGCTCACTAAACTGTAGATACCGAAACTGTTGACGGAATATAAATATTCGTGCCCCGAGTCAATGTCTATCGTCATTGACCATGTTGCAAGGTCTACTAGTTCACGCCCGATCTCCCCCGGTCACGGTGTGAGGTTGTCAAACCTAATAGCGCTATCAACTAATAACCCGTTCGCCCCCGGCGATTAATCGGTACTGTAAGCAGGGACTTAAAGTGATAGAGTTTCATTTAGTCTGGCTAGTTGTGATTTATAAATAGTATCCAAACGTATCTCCCCCGGAGATAGTAATTACCCATTCTGTTTTCCCCCGGAGTAATGGGTCGAAAGTATTTTCCCAAAGTTGGTAGTTTGTTCGTGTCCCTCCGCGGGACGCATGCTTTTAGTGTGTGAACTCACCTTGGGTTGCTCGGCAGATTAGGTTACTTGGTCAAACACGCTGGTCACCACGTCCTAACATGGTTACCGGTATAGGTCAGGTTTATTGTACAAGCAATCACGCAATACTTACAAACAACTAGCACGTATCATGCATAAAATTAGACAGTGGGTTATTGGGCCGGCCCTAACACTTTGCACAAGCAAACAGTAGCACGTAGTCCAGTTAACAGGTAGCCCATATTACACATAATGGCCCAATAACCAAAGTGGACAGCCCAGTCGCAACCAGATGGTCTCGAGTCGCAACCAGGTGGTTTCGGCTTGTCACGCTGTGGTTGCGAGTCGCAACCGTCGTAGTCTCGAGTCGCAATCGTGAGGTTTCGAGTTGTCATGCTATGGTTGCGAGTCGCAACTGCGTGGTCTCGAGTTGTCATGCCATGGTTGCGAGTCGCAACTGCGTGGTCTCGAGTTGTCATGCCATGGTTGCGAGTCGCAACGGTGCGGTTGCGAGTCGTAATGCTGTCTCTTTCATGTACACGTGATGATCCAGATGCATCAGTCCAATATGTACTATGCAATCAGGCCCAAATCAGGAAACAACCAATAAGGTTTCCACTAACACTTTGCCTAATCTGACTATTAGTAAACTTAGATCAAACTTTGCCATTTTTGAAATCTTCAAACCACATTCAACAAGTTCATCCTATATTCATAAATTTCTAGGGTTTTCATGTCAAACATAACCATACATTTTAGACCAAAATCACATATTTCGTCAAGATCAACATGTAAGAATAAAGAAACATACAATATATATCCGAAATCCTAAGTTTAACATCATCATTTTGCAAGAAACAATGAAGCATAGTGTGTTTAGCCATAATCATTCTTAGACTACCATTTGTTAGTCATTTTAAACATGTCACCAAGCATTCAAACCTAAGGGTTTACACATATAGTCAATCTTCACAACCATTCATAAAAATCATGCATAAAACTACTAACCAAGCATTTCTTAGTTTATTCAACACAACATAAATCCTTATGCACATAATAATTAGCACTAACCGGTTGTGAAGAAGAAGAAGGAGCCGAAAACAAAGAGAAGGGAACCGAGAAGATGGAGTGTCCGAGTGATGATCTTGACCGAGATTCCTTGTCCGAGATCCTTGAGCTTGAACCGAAAGTTGGGGAAGAAAATGGTGTTGTTGTTTGGGGTTTCTAGTTTGAGAGAGAATAGGAGTGTATGTGTAGATATGTTTGTGTAGCAAATGAGGGAAAGTGGGGGAAAGTGGGGATCTATATACAAGGTTCGAAGTAGGCTAAGGGATTTCGGCCCAAACCGGTTACGGCCCAAGAGGCCCACTCGAGACCGAGTGGCCCACTCGCAACCGGGTGGTTGCGAGTCATGGTCTCGAGTCGTGGTCTCGACTCACATACATATATATATACATACACAACACACATATCATGTAAAAAGTCACGTTTCCATTTAATAATATTTATATATACACGAAATATTACAAGGTGTTCGTTCGGAAAAACCTAGAGTGTCACATTATCCCCAAGTTTTAAGAACTTTCGTCCCGAAAGTTAAGGCAGCCACTGCCAAGCTAGCGTGTTTCAACGGGGTGTCACATCATCCCCCCGTTAGTTTGGAATTTCGTCCCGAAATTCAGTTGTAGCTTCAGTGCTGGGGGTTTCGTTTGGGAACAACTGGGGATACTTAGACTTCATCTGGTCTTCCCGCTCCCAGGTAAACTCTGGGCCACGCCGTGAGTTCCAACGAACTCGCACGAGAGGTATCTGGCTACGTTTGAGGGTTTTGATCTCTCGATCCGTGATCTCAATCGGTTCCTCAGTAAAGTGTAGCTGTTCATCAATAGTGAGTTCCTTGAAAGGAATTATAAGTGTTTCATCTGACAGGCACTTCTTCAGATTAGACACGTGAAAGACATTGTGCACTGCACTCAGCTCTGCAGGCAGGTTCAATCTATAAGCAACCTTACCGATTTTCTCGGTAATTTCGAATGGTCCAACATATCGCGGATTCAGCTTGCCTCGTTTACCGAAACGGACCACACCCTTCCAGGGTGAGACTTTAAGTAGAACCCGGTCCCCGACCTGGAATTCTAGTGGTTTCCTACGCTTGTCAGCGTAGCTTTTCTGACGGTCACGAGCTGCCGCCATGCGTTGCCTGATCTGGGAAATCTTTTCCGTTGTATCTACCACCAGTTCTGGGCCTGTGAGTTGACTGTCACCTATCTCCGCCCAGCAAAGGGGTGATCGGCATTTACGACCGTACAGTGCCTCAAAAGGTGCCGCCTGAATACTAGTGTGGTAGCTGTTATTGTAGGAGAATTCCACCAGCGGTAGATGCTTCTCCCAGTTCTTGCCAAAATCGATCACACATGCTCTAAGCATGTCTTCCAGGGTTTGGATGGTGCGTTCAGACTGCCCATCCGTTTGTGGGTGGTAAGCGGTGCTCATGTCCAAACGTGAGCCAAAGGATTTGTGCATAGCTTGCCACAACTCGGAAGTAAAACGAGCGTCTCGGTCGGAAATAATAGAAGTTGGCACCCCGTGCCTCGAAACTACTTCCTTTAAGTAAATTTCCGCCAAGGTAGAAAACTTGTCTGTTTCCTTAATGGCCAGAAAGTGTGCGGACTTAGTCAATCGATCTACTATCACCCAAATAGTATCATTCCCGTGTTGAGATCTAGGTAGCCCCGTAACAAAATCCATGGAAATTTGCTCCCATTTCCACTTCGGGATTTCGGGTTGCTGGAGTAGGCCTGCTGGTTTCTGATACTCAGTCTTGACTCTTGCGCAGGTCAAACATTTGCTAACGTATGCTGCTATGTGGGCTTTCATGCCAGGCCACCAGTAAGTGGTCCTTAAGTCGTGGTACATCTTATCTGAACCAGGATGTACTGAATAACGGGACTTATGGGCTTCGTCCATCACCAGTTCTCGTAGATCTCCGTAAAGTGGGACCCAAATGCGCCCTGCCACATAGTAGGCGCCGTCTTCTTTTTGTTCTAGTCGTTGTCTCGATCCTCGCAGGGACTCAGCCCTGATGTTTTCTGGTTTCAGAGCTTTGGTCTGAGCATTTCGGATCTGGGTAGGGAGGTTAGACTGGATGGTGAGTTGTAACGCTCGCACGCGCTTGGGAGTAGTGTCTTTTCGGCTGAGGGCGTCTGCCACGACATTGGCCTTGCCCGGATGGTACTTGATGGCGCATTCATAATCATTCAGAAGTTCGACCCATCGACGTTGTCGCATGTTTAATTCCTTTTGTTTGAAGATATGCTCGAGACTCCTGTGATCGGTGTAAATGGTGCACTTGGTACCGTACAGGTAATGTCTCCATATCTTAAGCGCAAAGATCACTGCTCCTAGTTCCAAGTCATGCGTAGTGTAGTTCCTTTCGTGTGTCTTGAGTTGTCGAGAGGCGTAAGCAATAACTTTGTCGCGTTGCATTAACACACAACCGAGCCCATGGATGGATGCATCGCAGTAAACCACAAAGTCGTCAGTGCCTTCAGGCAACGAGAGAATAGGAGCACTACAGAGATTATCCTTAAGTCTCTGAAAAGCAGATTCCTGTGCTTCATTCCACTTGTAGGTGACGCCTTTCTGAGTGAGCGTAGTGAGGGGTTGTGCAATCTTTGAGAATCCCTGAATGAATCTGCGGTAGTAACCTGCCAATCCCAAGAATTGGCGAACTTCAGTGGGAGTCCTAGGTGTAGGCCAGTTCTTTATCGAGTCGATCTTTGCAGGGTCGACGTGGATTCCATCCTTGTTAACCACGTGCCCAAGGAAATGGACTTCTCGAAGCCAGAAGTCGCATTTCGAGAACTTGGCATACAATTGCTCATTGCGAAGGAGTTCGAGGATAAGGCGCAGGTGCTGTTCATGCTCTTCCTGACTTTTCGAGTAGATCAGGATGTCGTCTATAAACACGATCACAAACTTGTCGAGGTAGGGTTTGCATACTCGGTTCATGAGATCCATGAATACCGCAGGCGCGTTGGTCATCCCAAAGGGCATAACGAGGAATTCATAATGACCATAACGAGTTCTGAATGCAGTTTTGGAGATGTCTTCATTACGGACCCTTAGCTGATGATAGCCTGATCGCAGGTCAATCTTAGAATAGTAGCTCGATCCTTGCAACTGATCGAATAGGTCGTCGATTCGCGGGAGAGGGTAACGATTCTTGATGGTAACCTTGTTCAGCTCACGATAGTCAATGCACATTCGGAACGTGCCATCCTTCTTCTTAACAAAGAGTACCGGTGCTCCCCAGGGTGATGAACTAGGGCGAATAAACCCTTTATCCAATAGTTCCTGTAGTTGAGTAGAGAGTTCCTTCAATTCTGCGGGGGCTAGTCGATAAGGCGCACGAGCTATGGGCGCTGCTCCGGGAGCTAGCTCGATTTGGAATTCGACCTGACGGTGGGGAGGGAGTCCAGGTAATTCCTCAGGAAATACCTCGGGATAGTCACGTACTACCGGAAAATCTTCAATCCTCTTTTCCTTTTCGTGGGTGTTGGTGACGAGTGCTAAGATAGCGGTGTGCCCTTTTCGTAAACACTTCTGGGCCTTCAAGAAAGAGATAACGCCGGAGATTTCTCCGCTTTTGCCACCTTGTACAATGAGGGGTTTGCCAGAACGACGGGGAATACGAACTGCTTTCTCTTGACAGAGGATCTCAGCGCGATGCTTGGATAACCAATCCATACCAATAACGACGTCGAAGCTTCCAAGAGTAACAGGGAAAAGATCGATACTAAATGTCTGACCAGACAACTCTAGTTTGCAGCCTTTGATAACATGTGAGGCCTCGATGTTTCTACCATTAGCTAACTCGACAATATGAGGAGAACTTAGTAACGAAAGCGGACGCTTAAGCTTCTTACTAATACGTAGGGACACATAACTAGCATCGGCACCGGAATCAAATAATACAGAAACATAACGATCATCGAGTAGGAACTTACCCGCCACGACATTGGGGTCATTCCTTGCTTCTCCAGCTCCAATCACAAAAGCCCTTCCTCTAGCACCATTCCCAGCATTGTTGTTCTGATCGTTGTTTCCAGCTCCCTGATTGTTGTTGCGGTTCTGGTTCAGTTCAGGGCAATTCTTCTTGTAGTGCCCCTCAGCTCCACACTGGAAACAACCCTTGGCATTCCCGTGATGATGTTGCTGCTGGTTCTGCCCCACGGGACGTGGACTCCTACAGTCCTTGGCCTCATGCCCCATTTTGTTACATCGCTGACACTGGCTTTTCCCACAAGGCCCACTGTGGTGTCGATTGCACTTGTTGCACTTGGGGTGGTTACCGCGATAGCCACCCTGTTGTTGAGTGCCCTTGTTATTTTCAGTTTTCCTTTGCTGTGCTGGGGCCTGAGTGGGGTTAGCATCCTTGCTTTGATTTCCTTCCCACTTACGCTTGTTGTCACTAGAAGTTCCGACAGTAGCACTGATCCTTTTGGGCAACCTGCCCTCTTCTACGGCCTGATCAGTGAGTTTGTGAGCAAGTCGAACGATCGGCTGAATGGTAGTGTGGTTGGCTGAAGTTACATGGCTTCGAATTTCCGGAGCCAAACCCTTGATGTACAGTTCGATTCTTCGATACATAGGTCGAGACATGTTTGGGCAAAGAGCAGCATAGTCATTGGACAACTTGGTGTAGGTTTCAATCTCTGACCCAACCATCTTAAGCGCATAGTACTCATTCTCAAGCTTGTGGATGTCATCCCGGTGACAGTATTCCTCCTTAATCATGTCCTTGAAATCCTCCCACGCAGTAGCATTAGCAGTTTCCAAACCAAACATCTGAATTTGCGCCTTCCACCAAGAAAGCGCGTTTCCTTCAAGCGTAGCAGTAGCAAACTTCACCCAATTCGCAGGGGGACACTCACAGACAGCAAAGACAGCTTCAACTTTCTCAATCCAATGTAGAAGACCTATGGCACCCTCAGTGCCGTTGAAAGGGAGAGGCTTGCAATCCATGAAGGTTTTGAAAGTACACACGGGTGGTTGCGCAGGTGCATGCTGACCTGTTCGTGAGAAGCGAAGCGTATAGGTTTAGAGGCGAAAAGACGTTGTGACGGTAGGATCTAAACATCCTAAAACAACGAGCTTACCTATAGGGTGAGCTGCGAAAGCCGCAGCCACTGTGTTGAGCAGGTTAGTGAACTGAGCCTGAGTCATGTTGATGTTTCCCCTTCCACGTCCACTCATTGTCTTCATAATCAGAAAACACAGTATGAGTGTGATGTAGCGAGAATGAGATAGAAGAGAGAGGTGTATCTATCTAACTAGGCACACTAGTACGTATAGCAAAACAGGAAACATAAAGTAAGCAAACAAGTAAACACTGGTCCGAGCTATGAGGTCGAAAGTGTTGAGCCTTGCACTTGGAGTGTAGTGTCGTCGCGAGTCACAGGTTATAGTCTGGTTTTTCTCAAAAAGATTTTCCCCTTTTTAAAACCAAGTTCACTATAACCAATGGCTCTGATACCAATCTGTCACACCCCCAAAATCCACCTGCGGATAACACCCGCTTCGAGGGCGTGACTGACCAGGATCCAGCCACCAATTATACTGAGCATTGAATTAATAGTAGAAATATTTAATATCCAAAATAGTTAACAACATCGGAGTTTAAGTTTGATAATTAGTTTAACAAAACAGCGGAAGCATAACCAAAGTAGTTTTAAAGATAGTTCTGAGTTCAAAATAATTCACCCAATACACGGGTTTGACGAACACTACACATCCCCAAGCAGCAGCTCCTGAGTCACTGGTTACCTGCAAAGCATGCAATAAGGGGTCAACAATAATGCTGAGTGAGTTCACTAGTTGTCCAGTTTTAGTTTACCAAAAACTTAAGTTGTTTAGATAAAGCATTTATAATCACGTTGTGGGGAGCTACCCCATCTGTAAGCTCACTAAACTGTAGATACCGAAACTGTTGACGGAATATAAATATTCGTGCCCCGAGTCAATGTCTATCGTCATTGACCATGTTGCAAGGTCTACTAGTTCACGCCCGATCTCCCCCGGTCACGGTGTGAGGTTGTCAAACCTAATAGCGCTATCAACTAATAACCCGTTCGCCCCCGGCGATTAATCGGTACTGTAAGCAGGGACTTAAAGTGATAGAGTTTCATTTAGTCTGGCTAGTTGTGATTTATAAATAGTATCCAAACGTATCTCCCCCGGAGATAGTAATTACCCATTCTGTTTTCCCCCGGAGTAATGGGTCGAAAGTATTTTCCCAAAGTTGGTAGTTTGTTCGTGTCCCTCCGCGGGACGCATGCTTTTAGTGTGTGAACTCACCTTGGGTTGCTCGGCAGATTAGGTTACTTGGTCAAACACGCTGGTCACCACGTCCTAACATGGTTACCGGTATAGGTCAGGTTTATTGTACAAGCAATCACGCAATACTTACAAACAACTAGCACGTATCATGCATAAAATTAGACAGTGGGTTATTGGGCCGGCCCTAACACTTTGCACAAGCAAACAGTAGCACGTAGTCCAGTTAACAGGTAGCCCATATTACACATAATGGCCCAATAACCAAAGTGGACAGCCCAGTCGCAACCAGATGGTCTCGAGTCGCAACCAGGTGGTTTCGGCTTGTCACGCTGTGGTTGCGAGTCGCAACCGTCGTAGTCTCGAGTCGCAATCGTGAGGTTTCGAGTTGTCATGCTATGGTTGCGAGTCGCAACTGCGTGGTCTCGAGTTGTCATGCCATGGTTGCGAGTCGCAACTGCGTGGTCTCGAGTTGTCATGCCATGGTTGCGAGTCGCAACGGTGCGGTTGCGAGTCGTAATGCTGTCTCTTTCATGTACACGTGATGATCCAGATGCATCAGTCCAATATGTACTATGCAATCAGGCCCAAATCAGGAAACAACCAATAAGGTTTCCACTAACACTTTGCCTAATCTGACTATTAGTAAACTTAGATCAAACTTTGCCATTTTTGAAATCTTCAAACCACATTCAACAAGTTCATCCTATATTCATAAATTTCTAGGGTTTTCATGTCAAACATAACCATACATTTTAGACCAAAATCACATATTTCGTCAAGATCAACATGTAAGAATAAAGAAACATACAATATATATCCGAAATCCTAAGTTTAACATCATCATTTTGCAAGAAACAATGAAGCATAGTGTGTTTAGCCATAATCATTCTTAGACTACCATTTGTTAGTCATTTTAAACATGTCACCAAGCATTCAAACCTAAGGGTTTACACATATAGTCAATCTTCACAACCATTCATAAAAATCATGCATAAAACTACTAACCAAGCATTTCTTAGTTTATTCAACACAACATAAATCCTTATGCACATAATAATTAGCACTAACCGGTTGTGAAGAAGAAGAAGGAGCCGAAAACAAAGAGAAGGGAACCGAGAAGATGGAGTGTCCGAGTGATGATCTTGACCGAGATTCCTTGTCCGAGATCCTTGAGCTTGAACCGAAAGTTGGGGAAGAAAATGGTGTTGTTGTTTGGGGTTTCTAGTTTGAGAGAGAATAGGAGTGTATGTGTAGATATGTTTGTGTAGCAAATGAGGGAAAGTGGGGGAAAGTGGGGATCTATATACAAGGTTCGAAGTAGGCTAAGGGATTTCGGCCCAAACCGGTTACGGCCCAAGAGGCCCACTCGAGACCGAGTGGCCCACTCGCAACCGGGTGGTTGCGAGTCATGGTCTCGAGTCGTGGTCTCGACTCACATACATATATATATACATACACAACACACATATCATGTAAAAAGTCACGTTTCCATTTAATAATATTTATATATACACGAAATATTACAAGGTGTTCGTTCGGAAAAACCTAGAGTGTCACATTATCCCCAAGTTTTAAGAACTTTCGTCCCGAAAGTTAAGGCAGCCACTGCCAAGCTAGCGTGTTTCAACGGGGTGTCACACTGATTCACTTCGTTGTCCATTTGAATTTTAAACATTTACCACATATTAATATCACAAATAATATTTGAATATAGCTAATCACATGACACGCACTTTTGGTCAAAAGCGTCGAGCATTGCGACTTTTACTTTATTCATATATTATGCATCTATTACACACCAGTACTGAAATTAAAATTACAATACCGACTGAAATTTAAAACTACACTACTAGTAATATGCATCCGTAGTTTTTTTTTTCTAACACATACACACATATTTATTATTATATTATATTATGTTATATTATTACTACTACTACTACTACCGTTCCCACCATCACATTCAGGGATATGGATTCATCCAAAAATCCATATTGCGCTCATCGTATTTCCATACGAGACGCTCTCCTACCTGTCTCATTCTCTCACTGCTTTCTAAAATTTCCTCACCGAAAGTCCTAAGTTCTTGTACGTTTTCTGCACTCATTGGGGGTGCAGGTTCTAGGACTAGGTTGGGAATCTGAGGTGCGGGTTCCTAGTATGGGGGTAGAGGGGCCTAGTATGGGTAAGGATTCTCTAAAATCTCCCTAATGTATGCATCGTTATTAAAATAGGGATCTAGAGTATCTAACCCTGGTTCGTGAATCGGGTAGCGTTGCACATAGTCCCTAATATCATCCCACCAGGGGTCGTAATTTAGGTCTAGGGGATTTGGTGCAGGTACCCTATGTATTTCCTCCGGGTTGAAATCATGCATTTCTATTTGGTTTTCAGGGTTTTCTATTTCCATGGGTTGATCAGGAATTGGTGGTTGTGGTTGGGGTGCTAGCATTTGTTCCAGGTTTGGGTCAGCTGTAGTGGTTGCTAAAATATGGACATTAGCTATACCCCTATTGAGCATATCCTGAGCATAGGCATCGGTTTCTCTTTTCGCTGCGGCTAATACTCTCCGTTCCTGTAACTTTTTCATACGCTTCCTACGCTCGTGTGCTCCCCTACTAAACCATCCCCTCTTTTTCTGAGGAAATGGCTCTTCAGATTGAGCCTTAAACACAAAGATTCCTTCTTCCGTATCAGCAGAGTACCCCGAGAGGGCAGGCTGAGAAAAGGAGGTGCCTTCGCTTCTAGGCGAACCAGACAATTGACGATACGCGTCAGATGGTCCTTGGTCGCTCATACAGTAAACTAACAAATAGTCAGATAACACATAACAAGAAAATACAATTATACACGTATTTCTGTTATTTATTTCCTAACACTTTGAATTTTGATGTCAGCAGAACACTTCTGTGGCTGAATCAGTGGCATAGCTCTGATACCACCTTCTGTCACAGCCCCCGATCCCTAATCCCCGGGAACGGGCGGCCGTGAGCCAGTTTCGGTGGTATCTTGTTATTGTCTAATTTGGCAGCGGAAATTTCATCAGGACCGTAGTTAGGAAATATTTAATCAGAGTAAAATACCACATTTTCCATAACATTAAACACATGGGTAAAACCCAAGTTTTTAGTACACACTTTTCATAGGAATACATTCTATTTTTATTTGAGAAAAACATCTATTTCTTTTAGGTAACTTTATTGCCACTTATCCAAGCCTTCAGTGCTGTCCAGTTGGCTTCTAATTGGCTTTCACATTTTCTTACCTGAAACGCGTTTTAAAAACATTTTTTCAGTGTGAAATACTGGTGAGTGAATCCCAGATTAATCAAGTTTAAATAAAAAGGTCGCATTGAACAGTATTGAGGGCGCATCCGCAGTTACATTTGTTTCCAAGTTATGTCAATTACCACCACACAGTAATGTCATTCCGACTTATGGTCATGTTACTCCTTTACCAGGTGGTAACAAATTTTGTATACAAAACCCCAAATTTACCGACTGTAATTGTATTCTTACAAATACTCAATAACTGCTATTCGCATGGAAAGATATTTAAGGTTTTGTAAAAACAGTTAACAAAAAGAGGATTACTCACATTGTTGTTTTAGGGTTTTCAGTAAGGATTTCCTGGGAATAATCTATAAGTTACACAAATGCACGTGTGTTAGTATAATAACACATTTTAACATTAGTAATACCCTCCCCGAGACGGCATTCCAACGACTACATCGGGCAGAACCACGACAGCCGTTACGGAACCCTAGATCAATTGGGCAGAGTATCTAATACGTCTCCAGGGGTTATGATACTTACATCGTAGCAGAACCTCGCTATTTAGGGGGGTATAATAGCCGTATAATAAGCCTACTCTCAGAATTTTGAGAGAAAGAAATCATTGTGAGCGAATTCGAAATGAAATCTGATGCCTTCTATTTATACTTGCTGAACTGGACTCTCACGCGGCCCGCGTAAAAGATAAGGGGGCGCTTACGCGGCCCGCGTACTAGCCGGGTAGGGTTTAGGTGATCCGGGTCATCGCCTAGACTCGCCATGATGTCGACACGTGTCAGCTTCTGGTGTCGCCGTGTTGTTGATCTTTCGCGGCCCGCATACACTTAACATAGATCTTACGCGGCCCGTCTTAACTTAAGGAAACTAACGAAATCAGGTTCCAACCTTAATACCGCCCGCGTAATATTGAGGTGGGTTCTACGCGGCCCGCCTCAAGTTAATATTTCTTGTTTTTAATTATTTTTAATGCTATATTGTATTTCGGGCTCGGTTTTCACATACGGGGTATATTTAAAGATGTATTGGGGTATTTTAAAATATATTAGGGTGTCGAAAATTATTTGAGGGTGTCGGTTTACGTTAGGGTTGTTATATGAAGCAATTCTTGCCACTCTCAACCCTACATACTTCTACTCTCATAAGTTCTTTACCATTTCCATCCAAAAACTCTAAGGTATTATGCCTTTCTAAGTATTTTTCATAGCCTTTTTTCATGATTAGTTGATATAAACAAAAAGAAGCATATTCTTGATCCATGATATATATTATTTTGGATATAAAGGTTGTTCAAACTAGTAATATGTATTCAAAGTTCATACATGATGTTTGATGGTGGAAAATTGTGGGTTGTGGATAAAAAACAATGTGTATTCGACTAGAAACGCACGGTTAATAACTTAACTGAAAAAGACTATTAACAAGGATTGATTGGTGATGTGGTGTACATGTTTGTGTTGTATATGATATGTAGAACTGTACTTAGCCTTACTCAGGATTTGGAAGCATAGAAATCACTTAAGGAATTGAAAATCGGAAGGTATACCTTCGAAAACTGAATTTAGGGACACTAAGACTTTGTTTGTGCATAACTTGTGGCGTGGGTACTATTAAGTTATGGAACATTTCAAGCTGGTCATATACAGTGAAAATAGAGTCTGTGCAAAATTTGAGAAGTTTGGGTGAATTTATTGATATTTAATACCGTTAATTCGGGAAAAATAGTAAACGGATTCAATCAAAAATCAATTTTTGTAGAGAGACTGTATTGGGCATAAGAATCATCAAAACAACACTTAGGGTTAATTGGTTGATCTTAACTATGGTTTTAAAAATCGCGTTTATCAAACTTTTGTTAACCGAAAACCCTGTTTAGGTAGTTGAAAATTTTACAGGGAGTTCTGGGCATATTTTGACACTTCAGAAGAAAAAATTTGGAATTTCTAGAAATCGGATGGTATAAATCGCTAATTTATCGGTTACACGGATTTTTAATACTGAATTATTTAAATATGATAAATGAGCTTAATAAAATTCTGAAAATAATTTTCCTTAAATATATATATTAATAAAGTTCTATCTAAACATTTCCAGAATTTTATTAAAGGTGGATATATATTTATGAAAAATCATGATTAAAATATATTATTTTTAACAAAACCGGCAAATTAAACGTTTAACGAAGCTGTCAATGACTTATTGGCGCTAATTGGAAAGTCGGGAGCAAAACCTAGCTTTTCCAGGGGAAATCGGGTTATTGGGGTAGATTACACGCTTATTTGGAGAATTCCTAAAGTACAAAAACTGTAACTGCTGCTTGAACGAACAAGACCCCTATAATACCCAAACTTTCTTTATAAAACAAATCGTTTTATATTATTTAACGAGTTTTGACATTATATTTTATCATGCCATCTTCATAACACCTAAAACGAACAACCATGAATGGCACGAAAAACGGTGTACGAAAGCTAAACTTCACTTTGAAACTAAGACAATACTCATCACCATACACTGAGGATATTAGCCCATTCTCGGGTGAATATTCACATCCGAGCTTAGTATATTGCAATTACTGATCCGAGAACTATTTTCTGTAATTAACCGCATGATACTGATACTAGGGCCGGATTAGCGTTACGATTGTACTACTATTTTGTGTAACATTTATGAAAAACGGGTCTTGGAAGACACGAATCGTTTGTAAAACCGGATCTAAACGTAATAAATGTAAAACCGAATTTCATAATAATGTCGTGTATTAGGGTGATTAATATAATTATTCTCGGGATATAAAAATATTAAATTTATATATAATCTTCGTTACTTACATTAGTATTCATAAAGGAAATAACCAACTAAGTTAGATACGTTTGTTAATACAAAAAGAAATTGAATTTCATTATTGATTATTTGAAATAATGTTATATAATAAATTTGGGATTAAAAATTTAGTTTTATAAAATAAATGTTGAATTTATAAATGATATTCGTTAGCTGTGTTAAATATCATAAAAGAATGCATTAACTAGGTTAGGGAATTAAGTTAAACCAAGTTTCAAGGTTTGAGGGACCTTATGTACAATGAATTGAAACTGTTTGAAAGATTGAAAGCAAAAAAGGAACAAAAGCATTGCAGGTGGGACTTGAACCCGGGTCCCCTTGCCAAACAAGTAATGCGCTGACTAACTGAGCTACGTGCTTTCCATGTAGAAAATCAAGTGCATTATTCATTTAAACCAATACTAAACCAAACCTGAAACCTTTTCTTCCTCATTACCTAGCGTGACCCAACCTAAACCAACCCAACCCTAGCTTATTTAAACTCGTATTGCGCTCAATCGACACCCAATAGGACACAAACATTTTGTTTACATGGAGATTTATGATTGGAATCATTTAATTGATCTTTAACTATCCAAAAATGGGTTTAATGTAATCAAATTAAAACCACCATGATGAGAATAAGAATACCAAGCGAGTTTTACAAATTTGTTAACTTTATCATATAGTTTCAATGACAATAGAATTCTAGAACATTCTAACAACATTCCTCGTTCTCTAATTCCATCAACACCTCTCCAATTACACGAATTCAAGTGATGATCGAGTCTAGGGCTCAAAACTTGTTCTTGCAGTATCTCCTTCAATTCTTAACCTTCTCATGTGATTCTTGTGCCTATCTTGCTTAATTTTTCATGCTCTACAAAATCCTACTATCTATTTCTATGATAGAAGAGCAACTGTATTCGAATTTGATTATTGTTGAAATTAGGCTTCTTAATTTATAGAATTGTGGATTTTGATCATATATTTGTGTTTTGATGATATTGGAAGTTTGTTTCTATTATAGATCATGTAAATATATTTTGTATAATTTTTGGGAATTTTTAGATATTATTTGGATTTTGTATGAATTTTACATGTTTTCATCATTTGAAAAACAATTAGAAATACAACATGACCACAAATAAATTCCATAAATATGTTTACTAATTAGTATAGATTACATAAATGTTATGGAATTTTTACAAAATTTTTCTATAATTTTTAAGAATCTTTAAATTTAAATTGGATTTATTATTTTTTATACATGTTTTAATCATTTAAAAATACAAGATTATCCTAAATAAATTTTATAAATTTATGAACTTTTACGGACTATGTAAGTGTTATAGTATTTCTATGGAATTTTTCCATAATTTTATATAATTATTTTATAATTATAAGATTTAATAAAATTGTTAAACAAATAAATTCCTTAATAAAATTTATTATTTTAAATAAAATATGTGATAAATGTTAAATATTGTTTGTAAAACTTTTAGATGAGTTTAATTAATTTGTCTAATTTTTATCATTTACGAAATATCATAACCTATTCAATTGGTATTTCTAAGAATTAATCATTTAAATTAATCTGGTAATACAAATATTGAATTGGTTGTTATTATATATATCTTAAGTCAACAAATAGGAGAACCCAATTTCCTAAAATCAATATATTATTCGTTCGTTTAGTATTTTGTTTATTTATATTTTAGGGTGATTGTTATTATTGTTTTAGATGTAATCTAGCATATAACTAATAGGGTAATGTTCCGCTACAAAGTACAAATTTTCCTAAAAAATGTAAAAAGTCATAATACACTATAATTTCGCCATAAAGCACACCTAAAACCCACAACTAACATAGTGAAAACTACTAAAACACCATATTTAAACCATAATAGTCTATAAGAACTTCAAACACACAATCGTAGAACTATGAATATAAAACACTACATGCTAATCAACATAAAACACAATAATATTTGTCATTCGATAATCAGAGCCTCATCGTCCAAAACATAAACCACAACTCACATATATGATGTTTTGGTAATCTTCATTTTGTTATTTGTATGTTTTGAGTGTATTTTATGATTGAAATTTTGGTATTTTATGAATTACACTTTTTAGGAAATTTGAACTTTATAGCTAACTCCTAGCCTAACTAAATAATAATAATAATAATAATAATAATAATAATAATAATAATAATAATAATAATAATAATAATAATGCCTAAATATAATCAGTTTTTAAGGCGTGCCGATTAGATTGTATTCTCTAAAAGAGACTCAACGACACCCACATGATGATCATGCATCACAACCCACAGTCAACAAGTTACTTTTAAACCATGATTCGAAAACGTTTTTAATAGTTTGGGTAAATCATTTTTATAGTTTATTTGAGAATTATGAAAAATTGTTTAAATACTTTTGCCAAGTGATATTTTAAATATGCAGGTGTTGCAATAACTTGTTAATTCATGTGAAACTAGTGATATTAAATCCGTGCGTTGCGCCGGAAAATTCTCGCGTTGCGCCGTGTGTGGGTATTAGTTCGTTTAATTAACTTCAGTACTGGCACTTGTTATAGCAACCAATAGAGAAAAAAAAAATCATGATATGACTTAAAATATACCAACACAACAAGAATTTGATCGGCATAGGTTTGTTTTGTTACGACACCTACACTCGTTACAACAACCAATAGAGAAAATCTTGATATGACCAAGAAATACCGACACGTGATTTATATAGATAAAAAAAAACGAAAGTTATATAAGATATATAAAAAAAGTACATAATACATATAAAAAACAAGTAAACAACACATATAAAGAAACATTTAAAACAAATAATTACTATTACTGTTCAGTTAGTTTGTAATTTAATAGTATACAATAGTATACAATTGTACAATGTGAAGAAAAATTAATCCATTAATAAGTTTTTATAAACATAAGAGAGGAAATTTTGTACTTTTCGTCGCATATCACATGTAACTTAGAATTGTCTTACAAAACAAAAATTATACGCAATGAACTATTATGAACATTCAAACATTAACTTTTAAACATTTGATAATGTCGTACTTAAAGTTTTGTTCATCCATAAAGAAGAGCATATGATTTAGCATTGCTACACTCTTGCTTTTTTGTTTTCCTTTGGTCCCCCATTCTTCTTCCTCCCCTTTTGATACGTTGCTTCTACGTCCCTTCTGATTATTTTGGGTAATATGGTTGTATGGTGTTTTTACCACCTGTCTACCATGACTCTAAATGAATACTTTTTAGGGGTGGAGATACAATAGAAAAGTTTATTTGGCTAGGAAGGATAGGAAGTGAATTTGACCATCCATTAAGTTAATCAAGGGCTAAGATTAAATCAGGGAAATTGAAAGGAAGAAAAGAGGCGCGTGAGTTTGTTCAAGGGCATTCTAGTCAATCCAAGCCAATAGTTTCTCTCTCCTTCAATTCCCCCCCCCCATTTTTTAAACGTGAATAACTCTTTCATACGACATTATTTTTTTTTTATAAAAATTGCACAAAAAAAACGAACGTTTTTTTATCTTTAAAACGAGTATACTATTGCTATATTTAAAAAAAAAAAATTTAAAACCCAGTTGCGTAAAACGCAATAGAAAACCACCAGTTACGTAAAACGCAATGAAAAAAAAACCTAAAAATGACATTTTTCTAAAACGCAATGCACCAAAAACACAAAGAAATGACTTATTTGTAAAACGCAATGGCCAGAAAACACACAGAAATGTCTTATTTGTAAAACTCAATGGCCAGAAAAACACATAAAAATGTGTTTTACCTAAAACGCAATGCACCAAAAACACAAAGAAATGTCTTATATGTAAAACGCAATGGCCAGAAAACACACAGAAATGTCTTATTTGTAAAACGCAATGGCCAGAAAACACATAAAAAAGTGTTTTACCTAAAACGCAATGCACCAAAAACACAAAGAAATGACTTATTTGTAAAACGCAATGGCCAGAATACACACAGAAATGTCTTATTTGTAAAACGCAATGGCCAGAAAACACATTAAAAAGTGTTTTACCTAAAACGCAATGTACCAAAAACACAAAGAAATGTCTTATATGTAAAACGCAATGGCCAGAAAACACTTAAAAATGACTCATTCTAAAACGCAATGGACTGAAAACACCTAAAAAATGTGTTTTACCTAAATGAGCCAATTTATGGAAAATTAATTTATGGCAGCTCAACCCCAGCCAGGGGCTCTGCCCCTTGGACCCCGCCAGGGGCTGCCGCCCCTGGGACCCCACTATCGGGGGCTGCCGCCCCCGGACCCCCGCAAAGATCGTAAAACGCAATGACTAAATCAAAAACCCAGATCATGAAAATGAAATTAAAGAATCTATTACATGGATCGAAGCCAATTTCTTCATCAATTGACAAAATTTGAATGATAGAAACACTTATCAACGCTCAAATCGAACGAATCGAGTGATTATCTCCAAAATCATCGGAAAAAACGAGATTTTTTTATGAAATTAAACTGGGTTTTTTCAAAAAAAAAAGCTAAAGAACACGTTGATCGGGTTCTGAATCATTGATTGGGGATGAAAATCGCACTATAATGTAGTGATTATTGAGATAGAAAGTGAAGACATAGTTGAAGATGGTGGGTTTTGAAAATGGTGGGTTTTTGAATTTACTGGGTTTTGAAAAAGGAAGAAGTAGAAGTTGGATTGACTAAAATACCCTTTCTCTTTATTTTAAAATTTGCCACATGTCATAATCCTATGGCTTCCTATCCTTCTTAGCGAAAATTAACTTCCTATTTGATCTTTTCCCGTTCTCTATTTTTCGAAAATGTGTTTGCGTATGTTTTGAGGTTTAAAATTTCTTCAACATTCCATGATCTGGAACTTGAAGTCTTGCCAATTACTATCAACTTTTATTCCATAAGATAAGAACAAATAATTTATTATTTCCCAATGCATTATGCATGTTTGGAACTGAACTTTCCACTACATTTTAATTATTTGTTGTGACAAAAAAAAGTTATTGAATATTTAGGAATAGGAGTTTTATAAAGATTGGTGTTACAACACCTTAATTGGTCATATTATTGATTTTAACCTACATAAGGATTTTTTTTTTAGAAACGTAAGTGAGTATTTAGGAATAGTCACACTTACGAAGTTTGAACCATTAAATTCTAAATGTTGGATGGATGTTATACTTAAAAAAATTCATCGCTAAAGAATCGCATATGATTTAGACGTTGCATACACTTTGTTTTATGTGTTCACCTTCTATGATGTTAAAAAGAACACTAGAAAGAAAAAGCAAAAGATGTATCCCGAGGGAACATTCCCACGCTTTATAAATTTGTCTGGAGTGAATTCATAAAGATGCGAAGGACTGCACAAAGTGAAAAAAATATTCTTCACAAGAGAGCAAAGCACCTCAAACATCACCTTTTAGACAATAAGTTTGTAACCACGTGGTTAGTGGTGAAACTAAAAACTTTTAAACCGAGGGTTATAGTGTAAAGTGTGTGCGCATATATATACACACACATTGTTAAGATCAAATATATAGATTTAATGTGCTAAGCAATTAAGCAATTACTATAATAATTATGCTAACACTAGAGTGATTATTATTACTCTACTTATTTTTTTGTAATGTAATTTCTCTAGTTCAATTATAATTGCTCAAATAGTTTATACATTTAATAGGTTATTTATTTATACAAAATCCCACCCCTAACATATGCATAAGATAATGTACTTGGAATAATAATCACCCGGATCATTACAAAACATCAATTATTATGAGAATAAAATAACAACTCTAAATTACTAAATTTTAGAATATTAGGTTTATATTTTTTAAATTTTATTTTTCTTACATTGATGTGTATTATATAGACATAAAAAACCATATATTCTTACTTGTACATAGCCTATATATATGTAGGTAATTTAACGCACACATAACCTATATAGGTGTAGGTTATATAAAAACAAAATTTTTCAATATTTTGTTTTGAATTCTATTGTGAGAAACAATAAATCTTACATTTATAATATTGTCATTTACTTTTTAGAATTTAGGATTTATAAAATAAGTGATTCATTTTGTTTTGCGTGTTTACACAATATTTATTATTCTGCATAAAACATTCTCCTCACCCTTATATATACGTATGATAATGTACTTAGAACAGTAATCACTTTACTCGTGTAAAAGAATGGAGTTAATAAAATTAAAAATCTTTGTTAGTTTAGAGCTAAATCAAATGAATTAACAAAGTGCATGATACAGAAACAAACTTCACACTTTATTCAGTGTTAGCAACCAGTCTAATTTTAACTGATAGTGTAATGGACGGAGTGGAGGAACGGGGCCTGTGGTCGGAATACCATTCGAAGAACTATTGGAAAAAGAAAATTGGACAGGATGAACTAACTTTCTATGTTTCTTATGTGTTGTAAAACACACACTTTTATCCTATGTATTTTGTATAGTTTAGTAATTAATTAAAGTTGTTTTTATTAGTTTTATTGTATATTTTATTATTTTATATTGTTACAGGTCCCGGTGCGAAAAGAATTAAATTCGAACTTAAATGATCAAGAAACGAAAAGTTAGAAATCTTTAATGAAGTTCGAGGGACTAAGTTTGTCATTTGATGGAAAGTGGAAATTCATGTTGATATATAAATTAAGGATGAGGGGCCATAAGTGAATAAAGGCTAGAAGTTGAATTAATGTTGCAACTTGCAAAGTTACGGGAAGGAGAATAGAAATAAATGTATTTTGTGATTTATGAATGCTATGTGGGTCCCACTGACCACAAACTAGATTTTTGACCAACAAAAATAAAAAACCATATGTTGACCGCATACATAACATTCATCACTTGGTTTTGTTTATGGGCCGATAGAGATACATGGAGGCAGGCCCAACATCATGCGATCCACTTAAGAGACCCATGCGAGAAGATTTATACTGTATACAGCTTACAACACATGAGACAGAAGGGGACGAAAGGAAGTGACGCAGTAAAGGAATAAAATTCCTTTTGGAAGTTTGTGACGGCTGGACGGCACAAGGAAACAAAGAGAAAGAAGGTGCGATCAAGAAAAAAAAAAGATAAAAGAAGATTGGTTTGAGGGTTTAAGCCGCGATCAAGATTTAGGATTCGGGTTTGGTTCGCAATTATTTATTTTTTAGTTTTGTTAGATTTTGTGTTTTACAAACTATTAAACATGATTTGTTTGTCGTATGAAACTTGTTTCTTTTTAGCGACTATGATTCTTGGCTAATCTTTTATGCTACCTACGCCTAGATGAACTATGATTTAATTTTTTGACTATTTGGTTTTGACTAATGATTAAATTGAGATGATTTACATATTCCTGTTTCATGATTGTTTATGGATTTGTGTGCTTGTTTGGTTGTGATTGGTTGTTTGGTTAGATGATCTTGTTAGTCTGGTCTAGAACTATTTAGATCATTCTAGGTTCGTTAATCTATTAGGTTTTCGGTCTAGAACTGGAGATTAGAGATAATTCAAGTTTAGCTAAATTAATTAAAATCAACTGAGTATAGTGTGCATCATTTTCTGGCAACTCTAGGGACGAGTCAGGATTGCTAGGTTATTAGCTAGGCGTTGTTTGGTAGTTTGGATGACCGACAGTTCAGATTCGGCTACTTATTCGCGTTTAGGGTTTCCTAGGTTTTCAGTTATTTTGCAGGTTTAGCTTCATGACCGTAGGATTTCAGCACCATAGTTGTTTTTAATATGACAGTCGTGGGATTCGGTGTCGATAGCTCGAGTCGTTTCCAATTTAGCAATTCATCACTTTGTTCCATCTTCTATTTTGGTTGATCATCCTTAGCGGGAGGTTTTCTGGGTAGATTCGGAGCTTTAGCCATTGGTCAGGACTAAAGGTCATAGGTTGGTCATAGGGATTCGAAGCATGGATAGTTCTTTCTCATCATTGTCTGCTTCCCGTCACTTCACCATCTTGCTTGCTTGCTTTGTTTTCTTGTGTACACGTTTTAGTAGAATTAGAAAAATCCTAAAAATACAAATTAAAACCAGTTAAGTAATTAGTTGAGTCAGAGTCTAGTTTAGCGTCGCTAGTGTCTCACGGGTTCGATACTCGGACTTCATTAGGCTTTACTGCGTACGATAGGTACACTTGCCTGTCAGTGGTCTAACATTTAGAGAGTCTTAGTTTATAAATTTAAAACTAGGGTGTCTAGATTATGTTAGTTTTTTTTATAGACCATATTCAGCACATCAGTTTCAAATCTCCCGGATAGATTGTCTAAAACCTTGTTGTGGGTGGCTTTTCTTCCTCATGGGAGAGTACCGGACGCATATGTTGCTAGAAAAAGAGATTCCAGGGGGAACTATTTCGGGTTTGTAAGGTGTGTTGGAGTTAATGACGTCGAAGGAACCTTGGCAGGGATGAACACCGTGAAGATATACGAAGCTAAACTTTTGGCGTCGGTTGCCAAATATGACAAGAACCATAAGAAATTTATGTTCTCGGCCACAAACCAGAGCCACAGATGTGACGCCCAAAGGTGAACTCCATGGGTGGGTATGGTAACAAGGGGGTGCCGTCAAATGCCGCTGAACATCGCTTCTAGGATGGACGACGTTACAACAGTGTGGTTGATGATACAAGGGTAGGTCCTCAACATCGGAAGAAGACTATAATGGTGAACACCGATGGACCGGCGTACCCTAACCACTGTGTCGGTCGGTCCATTGTCGGAACCGCTCGGAACCTGAAGGCGTTATGAAGTGTAGAACAAGTCCTCAAATCTGATGGTTTTACAGGGGCAAGCCTATCCTATGTGGGTGGACAAAGTATGTTGATAACGTGTAAGGATAGGTTGGCTGCGAACGATTTTGTTGCCACAACGGGTGATCTATGGGGCACGGTCTTCTCCGGTGTTAAGATTTGGAATGGCGAAGACTTTGCCGATGAACATATTGCCTCCCTACGAATACATGGGGTGCCGATTTTACTAAGGGAAAAATCCCTGTTTGATCAAATTGGCAAGCTTTTCAGTGAGGTAGTGCAACGTTGGAGTTTTCATGGGAGGTAATTGATAATACAGGGGGTAGTTGTTGTGTCCTAACCGAGTCTGGTCGGCGGATTGAAGAACAGGTGGTCCTCCAGTGGAGGAACAAAAGGTGTGGGTTTCCGAGGATCCGGTGCCATGGATGCCGGAATTCGATATCATCCATTCTGTGGAAGTATCTAAGATTAAAGATAACTCGGATTGGCGCTCAGAAAGAATGGTGAACGGAATCCTGACCGGAACATTAAATCAGAAGTTGAAAAGGTGGCAAACCAATAGTCGTATACCGTTCCGGATGAGGGGAGTGACCACGTGCATGGAGACGAGGAACAAGTTCCTAGGGTTCCTAACAATAGTAATGATGATGTTTGGGATGCGGTGACATGGGATGGTATTTCAGGTCGGGCCCGTATAGAAAAAGCTTCTAGGAATAATTTTGTAACCTCTACATTTGGGGCTGTTAACACACCTGGCACCAATATTCCTAAACCACTGGGTAAGAGAAATCTTGACAAGAGAAGCCCAGCTTTTGTGGGTTCAATGCAGGGACCATTAGCGAAGCCTAAACAGGATGAGGAGAGCCTAGGGACTGGGTCTTTTGACCTCAATCAATCTACTGGGATTTTGGAGTCAAGCCTACCTGGGTCTGAAAACATACATTAGAGAATCTATGTTCCTGTTAGCGAGGAGGGTGACCCCAATAGCGTTCGTGTCGCAGCGGCCTCGTCTTCAGATCCTTAGGTCGTTGCCGAGATTAATGCTACAGTGGAGGTCGGCGATGTTGTTAGTATCAAACTTCAAGGTTTCGAAGACGATACTCATGTTGTTATCAATGGTGAAGGCGAAATCAATGGTTTACAATGAATATTCTTTCCATAAATTTTTAGGGGTGACTGGGATCTGCGGAAGTTAGAATGGATCTAGGCGCTCAAAGCTAGTAATGGGGTACACTTTCTTTATTTACAGGAGACTAAATTAAGGGAATCTTCTAATTTTTCATTCAATCAGATGTGGGGGAGGTCTGTCTACAATATGGAGGCAGTGGACTCGTGTGGTAGGTCAGGCGGACTGGTTTCTCTCTGGAATCCAACTGTGTTTTCATGTTCTGAGGTAATTAAGCACAGTTACTTTTTATGTGTATCTGGATTTCTAATACCATTTTGAATTAAGTTGAATTTGGTGAACGTTTATGCTCCAAACGATGCGGCACTTAGGAAAACGTTGTGGTCGGATTTGCTAGTGCTAAAGAATTCAAGAAAAGGATTGTGGGTATTTTTGGGGGATTTCACAAGGCTTTTTGAGGATTACTATAATAGTCCAGGTTTGAATAAAAGTTGCACTTTGTCCTTCATAGCCCTAATTCCAAAGGTTAAGCACCCGCTGAGACCATCCGATTTCAGACCTATTAGTTTCATTGGGTGCATCAACAAATTCATCTTTAAGGTTTTGGTGAACCGTTTAAAACGAATGATTGGTAAGCATATCTCGGAGGAACAATCGGCGTTTATCGCCGGTAGGAATATCACGGATGGACCATTGATGTTGAATGACGTATTAGCTTGGATGAAGCACTATAGGAAAGTGGGTATGATTTTTAAGTCAATATTCACAAGGCTTATGACTCTCTTAGTTAGACTTTCCTTAATTCTATAATGGAGCAAATGGGTTTTCCAACTAAGAGGCGCTATTCGATGATGGCTACCCTTACCTCCGCCCGTGCGTCTGTGTTAGTGAACAACTCTCCAACTATGGAATTTGATTGCACTAGGGGTCTCTATCAAGGGGATCCTATAACAACCCTAAAAGAAACCGACACCTTAAAAATATTTAAGATACCCCAAAATGTCCTAAAATACACCCCGTACACGAAAACGGACCCCGATACCTTTATTTTTACAAAAATTAAATAAAAATCAAATTTTAGCATCGCTCGCGGGCCGCGTAAGACCACACCTGGGTATACGCGGGGCGCGACAGCCTGAAGTCAGGGCGAGCCCCTGAGCCGCAACGTGTCATGATCGTGTCGAACCTATACCGACGAATCAGCAACCCTAGCAGCTACACCCGTACTACGCGGGCTACGTAAGCCTTAACCGAATCTTACGCAGGCCGCGAGAGACTCAAATTGCAGCCCTATAAATTGAGGGCATCGGCTTCAGTTTCCGATCGCTCATTTCTTTTCTTTCTTCACGAATTTCCACATAGATAAAGTGATTTCCGGGCATAATACCCCCCTAAATAACGAAGTTCTGCTCCGTTGTAAGTATCATAACCCCTGGATACGTATTAGATACGCTGCCCGATTGATCTAGGGTTCCGTAATGGCTGTCGTGGTTCTGCCCGACGTAGTCGTTGGAATGCCGTCTCGGGGAGGGTATTACTAACATTAAAATGGGTTATTATACTAACGCGTGTGCATTTGTGTAATTTATAGATTGTCACTAGGAAACCCTTATAGAAAACCTAAGACAACAATGTGAGTAATCTCCTTTTTGCCAACAGTTTTTACAAAACCTCACACAACTAATTATATATTAAGTAGTTATTGAGTATTTGTAAGAATACAATTATCGTCGGTATGTTGGGGTTTTATATACAAAATTTGTTACTACCTTGCGAGGAGTAACATGACCACAAGTCGGGTTGAAAGTACCGTGGGTGGTAATTAGTATGACTTGGAAACAAATGTAATTGCGCGACCGCCCTCAATACTGTACAATGGTTTTCATTAAAACTTGATTAAACTGGGATTCACTCACCAGTATTTCCCACTGACAAAATGTTTTTAAACGCGTTTCAGGTAACAAAATGTGAAAGCCAAATAGAAGCCAGCTGGACAACACTCAATGCTTGGAAAAGTGACAACAAAGTTACCTAAAATAAATAGATGTTTTCCTTAAATAAGATAGGGTTTTACCCTATGAAAATGTGTGTACTTAAAACTTGGGTTTTATCCCATGTGTTTAATATTATGAAACTATGGTATTTTACTCTGATAAAATATTTCCTAACTACGGGCCTGATGTAATCTCCGCTGCCAAAATGGATAAACACAGATACCACCAAAACTGGCCGCGGCTGCCCGTTCCCGGGTCCGTTAGGGGACGAGGGTTGCGACAGATCCTCTATCCCCCTTTCTGTTCCTTATAACTATGGAGGCTTTATCCGAGATAATGGAGAAGGCCACGGAGAGTGGGTTATTTCATGGCATTCGGCTGAATAATATCAGTAAAACCTTATCCCACTTCTTATATGCAGACGATGTCAATTTTTATTGGGGATTGGTCGGAAACGAATGCGTTAAATCTAAGAAGGATTCTAAGATGTTTGTATTTAACATCTCGCCTAAAGGTAAACCTTGATAAGTGCAGTTTGTTTAGGGTTGGGGTGGAGGAGGGTGATATAACTAGCTTGGCGAATGTAATTCGGTGTAGAGCCGGTTCTTTTCCATTTAAATATCTCGGCTTGTATGTTGATGCGAATATGACCTTAGTGCAGAGTTGGAAGCCTATTGTCGACACTTTCAAGACTAGGTTATCTATTTGGAAGGCGAAAAATTATCTTATGTGGGACGCATCACGTTACTAAAGTCGGTTTTGTCGTCTCTTCCGACGTATTTTTTTCTTTCTATAAAGCCCTGACTAAAGTGTTGAACCAACTCGAAAGAATATGTAGGGTGTTTTTTTGGGGTGGGTCGGATGAAGTTTCAAAAATGGCTTGGTTTGCGTGGGATAATGTGGTAGCTCCGATTGAGTATGGGGGTTTGGGTTTCAGTAAACTTTGAGATGCAAACCTAGTAATGCTTGCGAAATGGTGGTGGAGATTGAAAATGGAAAAAGAAGTTTGTGGAGGAAGGTGGTTTGGGCCATTAACTATAATTCTAGGTCGACCCATTCCGGCGAAAGTATCTATGCGGGTCCGTGGAAGCATATCTTCGGTATTTATTCAGCCTTATCTTCTTTGGGATCGATATCTCTAAAGCAATTAAAGGTGTGGTGCGGAGTGGTTGTGATATATGATGACTGTTGTAAGGGTTAATCAAAAACCTAATTAAACTACGTAGATAGCATAAGTAGGGTATCATATCCACGGGGAATTTGTGGTTAG
The DNA here is from genome assembly GCF_002127325.2 of Helianthus annuus. Taxonomy (NCBI): domain Eukaryota; kingdom Viridiplantae; phylum Streptophyta; class Magnoliopsida; order Asterales; family Asteraceae; genus Helianthus; species Helianthus annuus. The sequence continues at coordinate 97,159,755 of NC_035436.2, read as the reverse complement.
CGTCAAAGAATCTAATTAAAACAAAATTACCTAAATTGGGGTTTTAATTGTTTGATTGCAAAGAAAACATGATTTGTCACGAAAAGTGTTTTCATATTAAGAAAGAGTAACCTCCACCCGGTATCCCGAATACCCATTTTAACTCAAAAATCCGTTTACCGATTCAAAACACCACATAGACATGGCCATAGAATTAATAATTTTGATTAATTGTTAAGGATGATTTTTACGGGGAAAACAACGCCTGTTACTAGCATCATGGAAGAGATAAAAGCGAAGAGCTTCTTATGGATCAAACATCGGTAAAACGCGGCATCCTTGTCTTGGGAACAATGGCGCGAGTTCGACGTGTTCTAATTTTGATTTATTTTGTTGGTCTGTACTGTTGTCTGATTGTATATCGAACTTGGTGGCTGTATTTTGGGTGCTAGCCGCTGGCTAGAGAGTTAATAAATTGTCTTTTGTTTTCCGTTCAAAAACAAAATTAACAAAGTCAACGAGCAAAAAGTCATGTAAAATTAAAGACTTAAGTTAAATTATCAATTATTATCGTTATTTTAAATTTAAATATTATGAATTACGAATATTGAGTATTTAGTATTACATTTTTTTACATCTAGAAAATAAGTTAAAATATTTGAAAAGATATAGTATACACAGGAGTCAATGATATTGACCCCAATTTAACAACTTTGACTCTTTTTAAATGGTTTAATTTGAGTATATTACGTTTCATCTTCTTTACTTAACTCACAACCTCTTGCGGGCCAGTAACCATTGACAAGATCAGAAAAAACAAAAGGGTTTGTTTGACAAAGAGCATCGTATTTGCAACATCCAATTCCGTTTTGTCGGTGGTTTAGTTTTGTGACGTGTCACAGAAGTAAAAAAATCCAAAGCATTAAAAAAAGCAAATTGGTTTTGCAAAGAGAGTTAGTTACCAGAAAAAAAGTCAAATAATTAACAAAATTCAAAAGAGGCTCTTTAACAAACAAAAAAGGCTTTAGAGTTTAATTTTTCAATGGCAACAGTTTAAAGGAAAAAATAGAAGTTTGTTTTTTTTATTTAACAAAGGTAAAACAAGATTGGTTTGATTTTTTTTGATGGGACGTAATTTTTCTATAAAAAGGCACAAGTTTGAAGTTTTTTTACTGGTTAAACAAGTTGGTTTAATCACTATTATTGAGTTTTATTTAGGTTGAACAAGTGGGAACAATGGCGCGAGTTCGACGTGTTCTAATTTTGATTTATTTTGTTGGTCTGTACTGTTGTACTTGGTGGCTGTATTTTGGGTGCTAGCCGCTGGCTAGAGAGTTAATAAATTGTCTTTTGTTTTCCGTTCAAAAAAAAATTAACAAAGTGAACGAGCAAAAAGTCATGTAAAATTAAAGACTTAAGTTAAATTATTAATTATTATCATTATTTTAAATTTAAATATTATGAATTATGAATATTGAGTAATTAGTATTACATTTTTTTACATCTAGAAAATAAGTTAAAACATTTGAAAAGATATAGTATACACAGGAGTCAATGATATTGACCCCACTTTAACAACTTTAACTCTTTTTAAATGGTTTAATTTGAGTATATTACCTTTCGTCTTCTTTATTTAACTCACAACCTCTTGCAGGCCAGTAACCATTGACAAGATCAGAAAAAACAAGAGGGTTTGTTTGACAAAGAGCATCGTATTTGCAACATCCAATTCCATTTTATCGGTGGTTTAGTTTTGTGACGCGTCACAGAAGTAAAAAAATCCAAAGCATTAAAAAAAAAGCAAATTGGTTTTGCAAAGAGAGTTAGTTACCAGAAAAAATGTCAAATAATTAACAAAATTCAAAAGAGGCTCTTTAACAAACAAAAAAGGCTTTAGAGTTTAATTTTTCAATGGCAACAGTTTAAAGGAAAAAATAGAAGTTTGTTTTTTTTATTTAACAAAGGTAAAACAAGATTAGTTTGATTTCTTTTGCTGGGACGTAATTTTTCTATAAAAAGGCACAAGTTTGAAGTTTTTTTACTGGTTAAACAAGTTGGATTAATCACTATTATTGAGTTTTATTTGGGTTGAACAAGTGGGTTCAGTTCAGACCTTAACTTTTATTCGAGTTAAGCAAGTTGAGTTTTTTGACTGAGGTTCCCGAGAGCGATTCGTGACTAGGTTTGTGATTAGACGGTTCGGTTCTAAAGAGTTATTCGGGACTGATCTGTTTGTATTTGTTTCAACGGACTGGAGCAAGGGGGTTCTACATGGTTAACTTACAAGAGACGAGGTAAGTAGGCGGACGAGGATAGACCACCACCGGTTATGGTTAAGGATCAGAGGACTACAACTTTACAGTGTCCAATGTTAACCGAAACAAATTACAACATCTGGGCGATTCGTATCAAGGCAGTATTCAAGGTTCATGGAATACAGCAAGCTTTAGAACCAAGCGAAAAGGAGGTAGAGACAAAAAGGATGACATGGTAGTTGCACTTCTACTTCAGGCAATACCCGAAGAGCTTGTGTTTCAAGTAGCTCAGTTTCAGACTTCAAAGGAAAATTGGGAAGTGTTGAAGACACGGTATGTTGGCATTGAACGGGTTCGAGACGCAAAGATTGAGCAACTGGAAATGAGTTCGAATCCTTGAAGATGAAAGAAACAGAGACAGCTAATTCTTTCGCAGGCAGAATAAGTCAGTTGGTTACCAAAGCAGCCAGTTTGGGAACCACCTACGAAAACAATTAAAACTAAATTACCTAAATTGGGTTAGCGTCAAAGAATCTAATTAAAACTAAATTACCTAAATTGGGGTTTTAATTGTTTGATTGCAAAGAAAACATGATTTGTCACAAAAAGTGTTATCAGATTAAGAAAGAGTAACATCCACCCAGAATCCCGAATACCCATTTTAACACAAAAATACGTTTACCGATTCAAAACACCACATATTCATGGCCTTAGAATTAATGATTTTGATTAATTGTTAAGGATGGCTTTTACGGGAAACTATGTCAAAATTTTTATAAAATTTTGACACTTAGAAAAATATAAGTTTTGGTGAAACTTACTCCCCAAAAATTCACCTAAAAATATTTATCAAGGTTTCCTAATTTTTGTACAAAATTACAAGCTAAGAAATAAGGATTTCTTCAAGTTAAAATCAATATTAAGTATGTATATTTTTAGGGAATATATATATATATATATATATATATATATATATATATATATATATATATATATATATTTAGTGATCACCAAATTTTGTGCTAAGTGTATATTATGTGTATTATATGTAGTAGTGTATTAGGAACATGAAAATACACTAAATACTCCCAAGGAGTATCACCAACAAAATACACATAAAAATACATAACAAATGCCTAAGATATTCATACAAAATAGCCCATGAAAGGGTATATGGACAAATACAAGAAAATATATTTATATAAATATATTCCTTAACAAATTTTGGACTTGGACAAATAATGGACAATTTTGGACTTAAATATATATTTGGACAAATATATATAACTGTTACCAAGTAATGGAAATTATGCAAAAATCGGAAAATAACAATATATATTTCACACAGGTCATAAAAATATATTATTTTTAAGAAATATAATTCCGAAAAGTATTAAAAATCAAAGTATTGATTCTTGGCAAATAATGTAAAATACACAAGTATTTACATAAAAATACAGGTATACTTTCCTAAGTATACTTGCACAAAAATAATTTTGGAAATATTATTTAACAAAATACTTATGTTTATTTTTGAAAAATAATATAAGTAACATATTTTGGATAAGTTAAAAATATAGTTTATTTTTAACACTTAATGACATTCACATATCACATAAACAAATATATATTTTTGTGAAGTAAAATATATATTTACAAGAGAACAATACAAATTTAAAATACAAAGAACACGACGAACGGGCGAGACCCGACAAACAAGGGCACGACCCTCACAAACGATGAACATACACAAAACAAATACTTAACTTAAGATGGTGACTTGTACTTCGTGTGTCACAAGTCTAGTGACTAACGTACATAGAACACATATAGGTAACGACGCTTACGAGACAAACCCGGTGAAGTTTACGACGCAAGATACGCAAAACAGTGAGTTCATGTCCCCACTTTTAAGCTTTTACTTGTTTTCTACACTTGGGGAAAATACATGTACTATGGTATGTAGAACACAAAACTAAGGAATGACACATAGATCATGTGACGAATAGGGTGACATAAGCACCATTAATCAACTATATACCTAGACCGTGGAACAAAAGCTTAGATCTAATGGGTTTCAGGCAGCCACACTCCAGGCCACGTTTTACCTAGAGTGCTTTTATGTCTCGAGTCGTAAATCGATAGAAAAATGCCTATGGTTTGGATGCTTCCTATGTCGTGACATATGTTAATGTCCTCACGAAACATTAGCGATCTCGTATCCTTACATTTACAGAGCACAGTTTACAGTGTCGTTTTAAAAATTACATACCATGTTTTCATACAAGTATACAAACATTCTATAGGAAAACTGCATGAATTCACACCAACTTATGTTGACGATTTTCAAAACTTAAATGTATTTCAGGAAACTAAGTGGATGTATGCGCGTTCTCCCTATTCAAGATGGTCGTTTTGGTTTCAAGAATTTATGTGTAGATGCTCCGTTGCCACTTTTGTAGGATCTGTTTGTTATATCCCGCCTTCTGCGGAGATATAATGAACAAAACCTTGATATTTGTTTTCGAAATGGTGTTGTAGACTTTTTCAAACAATTATCTTATGTCATGTTGTAAACTTAAACTTCACTTTTGATTTGGTTGATGAACTATCAATGGCAATATGGAGTTATTTTACCATCATGTAGTATGTTTACTATTCATATGCAATGAGAACCTTTCAGATCACACCTCGTGCTTCCGCCTTAGAAAGGGGTGTGACAAACATTCTGCGACATCCACTACACAAACTTGTTTTTCAAAAACCAAGCAAGGACACTACGTGACTTAGGGTGTACAAAAGTAGCACGTATACTCAACTAGGGACTACTTGCAACAATGTGTATTACTATATATATATATATATATATTAATCAGGTAATAATAATTAATATATGTATATATGCCATGATTTTTACGTTACAGGTACTCATGTCCTCTTCAGAGAGCAGCAACTTATCTGAGGAGCACGACCCGATGGCGATTTTCACTTCCGACTTTGAGTCCGATCCCGAGATGATGCCCAATGATGAGTGTAATGCCCTGCTTCTTCGTACTTTCCATATTTAGAAGGTCTTGCTTGTATTTCTATTTTTGGAAGTCTTGTGTTCTTGTAATCGTTCTTTCTCTGTAACCGTTGTAAAGTCCGAGACTTGGATCATGAATAAAACTCGTATTTTGTTAAGTTCATGTTGTATATACTTTATACATGCCCATACATTTAATTTCGTGAAACAATTAATGCTTATTCATAATTCTTAGAAACTATGTGCTAAACTTGCAAATACGTGAAACTTATGCATAAAACGTGTTTTGATCATAAATGATACTTAAATACGACACTCATACGCTTAATTATACTTGGTTTATCTTCTCCATACTTGTTGTGCCCTTATATTATGCTTATATGTCGAAAACAACCCCTAAAACCCTTAAAAACCCTAAAATATAAACTTCAGGGGGCAAAAATGTCAAAATGTAAACTTGTTTCCGGAACCTTGACCCATCACGTCGCGCGACGGGAGTGGATGTCTGTTGTGGCGCGACGCCACACCCTCAATCCGGCAGAATGTTGCTACCAGCTCCAAGATTGGTCCAAATTGTGTTTCTTAAGTGTGTTTCTTGCACTTAATATCCAACTAACCTCACCTAATCACCTCCTATAAAACCCAACTCAATCCCACACTTGATTCACTTTACAAACACACTAATCCACTCTCTTATCACTCCAAATCTGGTGCAAAAACAGTAGCAAAAGTCAGAATCATTTCAAGTTGCAAAAGTGAGTTTAACCTCACTTATCTTCCATCTTCTTCATCCTTTCTTGCTTCTTAGCACTTGGAACAACCCTAGGGATGTTTCCATAGGTTTTCCATGGAAAACCAAGGATGGAACATCACCATAAATGGGTTATAAGTGCAAGAAATTTTCTGTCTTGTACAAGAACTTTGATAAACATGATTAAACTTGAGGAAACTCATCTCAAACCTATGTCCTTATGCTTCTAACCACTTCTATGTGTTAGTTAGGCTTAAAAACAAGGTTGAGACATTGAAAATCAGAGGATTTATCCTCACAAACCTTCTGTTTTGTTGAAGGGTTTAACCCACAAGTGATGTTCAAGTCCAAAGACTTGATGAAGCTGTGATTAAGGATTAACTTGGGTTGTCTGATGTGCGTGAAGTGTGTATATAATTTAGGTGTATATTTTAAGCCCTTTTTACACTTTTTAGCCAAGTTTTAAATTTATAAACACGATATTTACTAACACTAAACACACATATGGGCAAGTGCACCCATCGTGGACGTAGTATAGTGTTGGTAAGATACCGAGGTTGTCCAAGGACACAAGAGCTTTTAGTACTGGTTTATCCTCAACGTCTAATCAAATCAAAATGTTAGAAAAAAGGTTTTTAAACTAGAAAAATAAAACTAACTAAAATGCTGAAAATAAATAAAAATAAAAACAGATAGACAGGATGAATCACTTGGATCCGACTCGTGTGTAGTGTAACCTTTGATTATTTTCGCACTTTTGCACTTGTTTAAGAGATTATCTTAGTTATTGTAGTAGGCCCCTCTTTTGAAGGCGACGTTACCCTCAACCCAGTAGTTTGAGTCAGCAAGGATACAATCCTAAAGGGTCGGATTATTGAAAGATAATTAATTAAGTTATTAATGCATAATGTGGTAGGCCCCTCTTTTGAAGGCGACGTTACCCTCGGCTAAGTAGTCTGAGTTAGCAAGGATACAGTCCTAAGTAGCCGGGTTAAAGTTTTAATAGTAGTTTAACTTAGGAGGGGATCAAAGAGTTTGGACCCCCGCCATCCAATACCGTTGGGTATTGAAGGAGGTCCTACTAAATTTGAGCCAGGTGCTTTGCAGGATCTATACACTGAACAATGGCAAGACTCTTACCAAACCGTTCCCTTAACCCCCGACCAGGTAGCCAACATACCTCCATATAGACCGTGGAGATATGAATGGTGAAAATCTTTTATTTTATATAGACAATAAAATAATGCCAAGACACCACGGACAAACGATAAGGAAGAATCACCTTCAACATAAGAAACTAGTAATTAAAGTCATTAATACAAAACCAATTAAAAAGTGCAAAAGATTAAAAATAAAAAGTATTACACTAAACACTTGTCTTCACCAAGTGATGTAAGAGACTTAGGCAAACATGGCCTTTGATTGTCAAGAACTCTTACGATCAATCTTGGATCCCGAGACGACTCACACACTCTATGATGGACAATGGATGATGGTGGTGGATGATGGTGTTGTGATGGTGGTGGGTGAAGTGTGAGAGAGGTGGTGTGCCAAGGGATGAGTTGCAAAAGCTCCAAGCACTCCTATTTATAGGCTGAACAGAAGCTCGGGCACGGCCCCGTGTCCGCTGGACATGGCCCCGTGTCCGCTGGACACGGCCCCGTGTCCATCCTCCTCCTCTCTTTCTTCATAAAATGCAGTTTGTTTGCATTAGTTGACCACGCCCCCGTGTCCACTGAGCACGACCCCGTGTGAAGAAGCATATCTGTACTATCAAGATTTGCCTTGATTCTGTGACAACTCGTATTTCAAACCTATCTTTGTGCAACGTTATGTAATTACGTGAATTTCATTTAATGAATGTTATGTTATTATGTGGTACGTGTATTGAATGTTTGTATAATGAACGGGCCCAAAACGCACAACATGAACCGACCGCACAACTATTGGCCGATCGCACAAGCCCAATTGGGCCTTATTCTTTGTACATGGATCAAGGGGGCAGCCCAAATGAGGGTTCGGCCCACTACCCTTAAACGAAAACAAACACCCATCATTGGGGTTGTGCTCTCATTAGTTGCAAACACTTTACACACAAACCCTAGTTTTCTCTCATCCTCTCTCTCAAACTTGACGGCAAGCATTCCTCCATCATCGAAGATCTTCTTGATTCGGATCACCTTTGTGTTATCTTCTAATCGGTTAGTGTGTTACCTTGATTTGTGTTATGATAGATAATTGAGCATGATATAAACTATTCTTAAAATAGGCTCACATGCATGTATTGGATAATGATTCACACTAATCGGATGTGTCATATTAATCGAATTGTATTTGATGATGCTTGATAAATCGGCTGTTATGTGATATGTTTCGGATTGTAAATCATATGATGATGTTCTAGCCAATCGGATATGTATAATGATGTTGATCGACTATCATGACTTGTTGTTTTCCTAATGATTTAGGATTAAACGTATGTAACCGGTTGTATGTTCATGTAATCAGACTAAATGACATGATTAGGATTGATGTACATGCTTTGATTTCATTTAGGGTTCATATGAATTGGATGCTAGATTGCTTAGTTTGATCGATGGTAGGTTGTTTGGATAATAAGAAACTGTTGACTGACTATTGTAAAATTGGAAACTGTTAAATGGTTGTAACCGAATGGCAAGATATTCGGATGTCTAAAATGGTCGCACAAGACCTCTTGACTGCACAAGAGGTCCACTCGCACAAGGCATCCATAGTCGCACAAGTAATGATGTTTGCTTAACTGTTGGGCCTCAAAGCCCAAACCCAGTCGCACAATCCAAGCAGATCGCACAAGTCTGCTTGGATCGCACAAGACTTGTGTTGTCTAATTGGGCCGACACATGTTAGGATTGTTATGCTAATTATTGGGCCGGGTATATCTGTTTAGGGCCGGACTAGTTCCGATCGCACAAGGAAATCTCAGGTCGCACAAGAGATCCATGTTTAAACTAATTGGGCTGATTAATTTCGGAATTTGGATATGTTAATTGGGCCGGGCTTTGCGAATCGCACAACCTATTGTGGATCGCACAAGTATGCGGATCGCACAATAGGTTGGGCTGCTATAATGGTGGGCCGACTATCTTTTGGGCTTAGTCTTTTGGACCGCACAAGGGGGTTGGGCTTGCACAACCATAACAGCCCAATCACTCAAAGTCGCACAAGATAGGGTCATGCCTATGTGAACTTCATGCTACTGTTATATGATCAAGGTGTTTACCATGTTCACTATGTGTTATAACCTGTTAACTTATATGATACTTACGTGCACAACTCGAAACCAAAACCTGACTTGTATGGTGACCCTGTTAGGACGTGGTTGACCACTCTTAGTTCAAGTGACCTTTTTGTGTATCTGCCGAGCAAACCAAGGTGAGTTCACACCCTTACCAAGGCATGGGATTCCCGGGGTTGGGAATGGGATTGGATGATTTACTTGTACTTATCTAGTTAATGGAACTTAGTGATATTGTCCTCGGGAGAGGAAGGTTATTGATAAGGCACTGCTAGACTAGTGATACATGTACTTCTCTTCGCACACACGCCGGGATTGGCTGCGATAATAGAACTAAACTTCGCACACATGCCTGGAATGGTTGCGAACTGTACACTAAACTTCGCACACATGCCAGGTGGGCTGCGATACAAATATACCTAGTCTAGAATACTTGGGAAACTTCCCCTAACCTTTGCATACATGCCTAGGGGGCCGCGATATGAACTAATACGAAACATGGCTTACTAAACGAACATAAGGCTTACTATACTACTACGATTACTGAACTACAAACTGTGAACTCGCTCAACTAGTTGTTGACTCTCTATTACATGCCTTGCAGGACCTTAGGTACTTTAGGAGCTTGCACGGGAGGCGCGGTCGTTGTGGGCACAGATTGTGGATGTTTCGTTAAACACTTCATGACATTACATACTTTACTTATGTTGGGTTTTTATTTATACGCATCCGCTAAACAGTGACATTATACTTATGTTTTGAACACCTGTCATATTGGTTGGGTTGAATGACATTTACTTTTACTAATTAATTACATGTTCAATATGATTGGTGGCTTGATCCTGGTCATGTCACGCCTCCATGCGGTGGTACTCCGCGTGTGGATTTTGGGGGTGTGACAGATTGGTATCAGAGCCATTGGTTATATAGAACTTGGTTTTAATACGGGGAAAACGTTTTTATTAAAACCAGACTATAACCAGAACAGTGCTCTCAACGATACACAACGACGCTTCGCTCCGCGTGCAAGACTCATCATCCTAGGTAATACGGTTTATGTTTATATTGCCTACTTGCTAGACATAGAACTTTGCTCAGGGTATGCTTAGATACACATAACACTATTGCTTGAGAACCTTGGTGTGCTTTCTCTCTTCTGTCATCGCATTTTTTTTGCGAACCTCTCTCTTACCTATGTTATCTTGCTATGAAGATCATGTCTAGACGTATTAACATGACTCAAGCCCAGTTGACGGCTCTCATTAACGAACAAGTTGCTGCGGCACTTGCAACCGCACAGGCAGGAGGTCAACACGCACTGCAACCTATTTGCACTTTCAAGAACTTCATGGACTGTCGTCCAAGCACATTCAGTGGCACTGAGGGGGCAGTGGGACTCCTCCATTGGTTCGAAAAGCTCGAGTCGGTATTTGAAATGTGTGAATGCCCTGAGGCTCGCAGGGTGAAATACGCCACTGGTACCCTCGAAGGAATAGCGCTAACTTGGTGGAACGCGCAAGTACAGATCTTAGGGTTGGCAGCTGCTAACGCCACCCCATGGAATGATTTCAAAGAACTTATCAAGAGGGAATACTGTACACGAGATGACATCCACAAGTTGGAAGTGGAGCTGTATCATCTGAAGATGGCAGGGTCGGAAATTGAAGCATATACGAAATGGTCAAATGAGCTGGCCATCTTGTGTCCAACTATGGTGGACCCTTCAGTTAAGCGCATTGAGTTGTACCTCAAGGGACTTGCGCCAGAGATTCAGAGCCATGTAACATCGGCTAACCTTAACAACATCCAAGATATTCAGCGTCTTGCTCATCGCATCACCGATCAAGCAGTGGAACAGAACAGGCTGCCAAAACGCATCAGTGCTACCACTATTGCTACTACTACTCCTGCTACTCCCAGCGACAACAAGAGAAAATGGGATGGGGATTCCAGCAAGGGATCAGTTTCTGTTCAGTCTCAAGCACAGCAGCGCAAGACAAATGACTACAAGAATCCGAGTCAGCAATCATCAGGCAGTCAGGGGCAGGGTGGATATCGGGGAATTCACCCACTGTGTAATAGATGCAACAGACACCACAGTGGTCAGTGTCGCAAGGGCCGCTGTCAGAGATGTCTCAAGATAGGGCACGAAGCTAAAGATTGCAGGAGCTCACGACCTGCGAATCAGAATCAGCAGCAACCGCCAGCTCCTCAAAACCAGCAGCAGCAGCAACAGCGAGGCAACAGAGGATGCTTTCAGTGTGGGGCTGAAGGCCACTTCAAGCGGGATTGCCCCTAGCTGAACCAAAATCGCAACAACAATAACAATCAGGGCAATGGGAACAACAATGGTGGAAACAACAACGGCAATGAAGCTAGGGGACGTGCATTCGTGTTGGGGTAGGGAGAAGCAAGGAATGATCCCAACGTAGTCATGGGTAAGTTCCTTCTCGACGACTTTTATGTTACTGTATTATTTGATTCGGGTGCGGATACAAGTTATATGTCTTTGAAAGTTAGCCAAATGTTAAAACGTGCACCTACTCTCTTAAACGCCAAACATGTCGTAGAGTTAGCTAACGGTAAAAGTCTAGAGGCCACACACATAGTTCAGGGTTGTAATCTTATCCTCGCTGGTCAGACTTTCTCTATTGATCTCATTCCCATAGTTCTGGGTAGTTTCGACATCGTCATTGGTATGGACTGGTTATCCCAACATCACGCAGAGATCTTGTGCAAAGAGAAGATTATTCGTATCCCTCGTTCCGGTCAGGAACCTCTCGAAGTTTAAGGCGACAAGAGTGGTGCTGTGGTAGGCATCATCTCTTTCCTAAAGGCCCAGAAGTGTTTGCGAAAGGGCCACACCGTTATTTTAGCGCTTGTTACTGATGCATCAGCAAAAGAAAAGAAATTGAAAGATATTCCAATTGTACGTGACTTTCCTCAGGTGTTCCCTGAAGATTTACCTGGGCTACCGTCTCATCGCCAGGTCGAATTCCAGATTGAACTAGCTCCAGGAGCAGCACCAATAGCTCGTGCACCGTATCGCTTAGCTCCATCCGAGTTGGAAGAACTCTCTACACAGCTATAAGAGCTCTTGGATAAGGGCTTTATTCGTCCAAGCTCTTCACCTTGGGGAGCTCCAGTACTATTTGTGAAGAAGAAGGACGATACCTTCAGGATGTGCATTGATTACCGTGAACTGAACAAGGTGACAGTGAAGAACCGCTACCCTCTTCCACGTATCGATGATTTATTCGACCAGTTGCAAGGGTCGAGCTACTACTCCAAGATAGACCTGAGGTCAGGTTATCATCAGCTGAGAGTCCGGGATGAGGACGTCTCCAAAACAGCATTCAGAACTCGCTACGGTCACTACGAGTTTCTAGTTATGCCTTTCGGGCTAACGAACGCGCCCGCAGTCTTTATGGATCTTATGAACAGGGTGTGTAAACCCTACCTAGACAAGTTTGTCATTGTCTTCATCGACGACATCCTGATCTATTCCAAGAGTCAGGAGGAGCACGAGCAGCATTTGCGACTTATCTTGGAACTTCTTCGAAAGGAACAACTGTACGCCAAGTTTTCGAAATGCGACTTCTGGCTTCGTGAAGTCCACTTCCTAGGCCACGTGGTAAACAAGGATGGGATCCACGTTGATCCATCAAAGGTAGATTCGACCAGGAACTGGCCTGCACCGCATACACCAACGGAAATACGCCAATTCTTGGGTTTGGCAGGTTATTACAGACGATTCATTAAAGATTTCTCAAAGATTGCACAGCCGCTTACGCTACTGACACAGAAGGGTGTCACCTACCGTTGGGGTAATACTCAGGCTTTTCAGCACTTAAAAGATAGGCTCTGCAGTGCGCCTATTCCCTCATTGCCAGAGGGCACGGACGATTTTATGGTCTATTGTGACGCATTGATACAGGGGCTTGGTTGTGTATTGATGCAACGGGATAAAGTTATTGCTTACGCTTCGCGCCAACTCAAAGTTCACGAACGGAACTATACTATGCACGATTTAGAGCTGGGAGCTGTTGTTTTCGCGCTTAAGATATGGCGACACTACCTGTACGGTACCAAGTGCACTATCTACACCGATCACAGGAGTCTCGAGCATATTTTCAAGCAGAAGGAATTGAACATGCGTCAACGTCGATGGGTTGAACTACTTAACGACTACGAATGTGCCATCAAGTACCATCCAGGCAAAGCCAACGTTGTGGCTGACGCTCTCAGTCGAAAAGACACTCTACCTAGACGCGTGCGAGCACTACAGCTTACTATTCAGTCTGGTCTTCCTGCACAGATACGAGATGCTCAGGTAGAAGCATTGAAACCAGAAAACGTCAGGGCTGAAGCCCTACGTGGCTCAAGGCAACGATTAGAACAGAAGGAAGACAACGCCTACTATGTAACGGGGCGTATTTGGGTCCCACTATATGGCGGTTTACGAGAACTTGTAATGGACGAAGCACATAAGTCTCGCTACTCAGTACATCCTGGTTCAGATAAGATGTACCACGATCTCAGAACTACGTATTGGTGGCCTAGCATGAAGGCCCACATTGCAACCTACGTTAGCAAGTGCTTGACCTGTGCGAGAGTTAAGGCGGAATATCAGAAACCATCAGGCCTACTTCAGCAACCCAAGATACCACAATGGAAATGGGAGGAAATTTCCATGGACTTTGTTACTGGCCTGCCTAGATCCCAGCGTGGGAACGATACTATTTGGGTGATCGTGGATCGACTCACCAAGTCTGCGCATTTCTTGGCAATCAAAGAAACAGACAAGTTCTCCATATTAGCAGACATCTACTTGAAGGAAGTTGTCTCTAGGCACGGGGTGCCCACCTCTATCATTTCGGATCGCGATGCACGTTTTACTTCAGAACTATGGCAGGCAATGCACAAAGCTTTTGGCTCTCAGTTAGACATGAGCACAGCTTATCACCCTCAGACGGATGGGCAGTCTGAGCGCACGATTCAAACCCTAGAAGCCATTCTACGGGCATGTGTTATTGATTTCGGCAACAGCTGGGAAAAGCATCTCCCTTTAGTGGAATTCTCGTACAATAACAGTTACCACACCAGCATTCAAGCCGCTCCATTCGAGGCATTCTACGGACGTAAATGCCGGTCACCTCTCTGTTGGGCAGAGGTGGGGGATAGTCAAATCACAGGTCCAGAAATGGTAGTGGACGCTACTAAACGGATTGCTCAGATACGGCAACGCATGGCGGCGGCTCGCAACCGTCAGAAAAGTTACGCTGATAAGCGCAGGAAACCACTCGAGTTCCAAGTTGGGGATCAAGTGCTACTCAAAGTCTCACCCTGGAAGGGTGTGGTTCGTTTTGGCAAACGGGGTAAACTTAATCCACGGTATGTCGGACCATTCGAAATCATAGAAAGAATAGGCAAGGTGGCCTACAAACTGAACCTACCAGCTGAACTCGGTGCAGTTCACAACGTTTTCCACGTGTCGAATCTGAAGAGGTGTCTGTCAGATGAGAACCTCATAGTTCCTTTGAAGGAGCTCACTATCGACGAACAGTTGCAATTCGTCGAGGAACCTGTTCAAATCACAGACCGGGATGTTAAGGTCCTCAAGCGCACCAGAATACCTCTTGTTCGAATTTGTTGGAACTCCCGTCGTGGCCCAGAGTTCACCTAGGAACGCGAAGATCAGATGAAAGAAAAGTATCCCCAGTTGTTCGCGAACAGTACACCCACCACTGTGGCTGAAGCTACCTTGGAATTTCGGGAAGAAATTCCAGATCAACGGGGGGAGGATGTGACACCCCAGGAAAACCATGCAACTTAACTAGTTTCCTCAGTGAGTACGTACCAAATTTCGGGACGAAATTTCTTTTAAGTTGGGGATAATGTGACAACTCGTATTTCGAACCTATCTTTGTGCAACGTTATGTAATTACGTGAATTTCATTTAATGAATGTTATGTTATTATGTGCTACGTGTATTGAATGTTTGTATAATGAACGGGCCCAAAACGCACAACATGAACCAACCGCACAACTATTGGCCGATCGCACAAACCCATTCGGGCCTTATTCTTTGTACACGGATCAAGGGGGCAGCCCAAATGAGGGTTCGGCCCACTACCCTTAAACGAAAACAAACACCCATCATTGGCGTTGTGCTCTCATTAGTTGCAAACACTTTACACACAAACCCTAGTTTTCTCTCATCCTCTCTCTCAAACTTGACGGCAAGCATTCCTCCATCATCGAAGATCTTCTTGATTCGGATCACCTTTGTGTTATCTTCTAATCGGTTAGTGTGTTACCTTGATTTGTGTTATGATAGATGATTGAGCATGATATAAACTATTCTTAAAATCGGCTCACATGCATGTATTGGATAATGATTCACACTAATCGGATGTGTCATATTAATCGAATTGTATTTGATGATGCTTGATAAATCGGCTGTTATGTGATATGTTTCGGATTGTAAATCATATGATGATGTTCTAGCCAATTGGATATGTATAATGATGTTGATCGACTATCATGACTTGTTGTTTTCCAAATGATTTAGGATTAAACGTATGTAACCGGTTGTATGTTCATGTAATCAGACTAAATGACATGATTATGATTGATGTACATGCTTTGATTTCATTTAGGGTTCATATGAATTAGAAGCTAGATTGCATAGTTTGATCGATGGTAGGTTGTTTGGATAATAAGAAACTGTTGATTGACTATTGTAAAATTGGAAACTGTTAAATGGTTATAACCGAATGGCAAGATATTCGGATGTCTAAAATGGTCGCACAAGACCTCTTGACCGCACAAGAGGTCCACTCGCACAAGGCATCCATAGTCGCACAAGTAATGATGTTTGCTTAACTGTTGGGCCTCAAAGTCCAAACCCAGTCGCACAATCCAAGCAGATCACACAAGTTTGCTTGGATCGCACAAGACTTGTGTTGTCTAATTGGGCCGACACATGTCAGGAATGTTATGCTAATTGTTGGGCCGGGTATATCTGTTTAGGGCCGGACTAGTTGCGATCGCACAAGGAAATCTCGGGTCGCACAAGAGATCCATGTTTAAACTAATTGGGCTGATTAATTTCAGAATTTGGATATGTTAATTGGGCCGGGCTTTGCGAATCGCACAACCTATTGTGGATCGCACAAGTATGCGGATTGCACAATAGGTTGGGCTGTTATTATGTTGGGCCGACTACCTTTTGGGCTTAGTCTTTTGGACCGCACAAGGGGGTTGGGCTTGCACAACCATAACAGCCCAATCACTCAAAGTCGCACAAGATAGGGTCATGCCTATGTGAACTTCATGCTACTGTTATATGATCAAGGTGTTTGCCATGTTTACTATGTGTTATAACCTGTTAACTTATATGATACTTATGTGCACAACTCGAAACCAAAACCTGGCTTGTATGGTGACCCTGTTAGGACGTGGTTGACCACTCTTAGTTCAAGTGACCTTTTTGTGTATCTGCCGAGCAAACCAAGGTGAGTTCACACCCTTACCAAGGCATGGGATTCCCGGGGTTGGGAATAGGATTGGATGATTTACTTGTACTTATCTAGTTAATGGAACTTAGTGATATTGTCCTCGGGAGAGGAAGGTTATTGATAAGGCACTGCTAGACTAGTGATACATGTACTTCTCTTCGCACACACGTCGGGATTGGCTGCGATAATAGAACTAAACTTCGCACACATGCCTGGAATGGCTGCGAACTGTACACTAAACTTCGCACACATGCCGGGTGGGCTGCGATACAAATATACCTAGTCTAGAATACTTGGGAAACTTCCCCTAACCTTCGCATACATGCCTAGGGGGGCGCGATACGAACTAATACGAAACATGGCTTACTAAACGAACATAAGGCTTACTATACTACTACAATTACTGAACTACAAACTGTGAACTCGCTCAACTAGTTGTTGACTCTCTATTACATGCCTTGCAGGACCTTAGGTACTTTAGGAGCTTGCACGGGAGGCGCGGTCGTTGTGGGCACAGATTATGGATGTTTCGTTAAACACTTTATGACATTACATACTTTTCTTATGTTGGGTTTTTATTTATACGCTTCCGCTAAACAGTGACATTATACTTATGTTTTGAACACCTGTCATATTGGTTGGGTTGAATGACATTTACTTTTACTTATTAATTACATGTTCAATATGATTGGTGGCTTGATCCTGGTCATGTCACGCCTCCATGCGGTGGTACTCCGCGTGTGGATTTTGGGGGTGTGACAGATTCCGCGAATCTTATAGTTGACCACGGCCCCATGCCCGCTGAGCAAGGTCCCATGGTGGGTGATGGAAGCTTCTACCACTTTGTCCTTTCTGCTGACACTTGGGCATGCCCCCGTGCTCGCTTAGCACGGGGCGTGTTCAGGCTTCTGTCTTCTTGTTTTGCTTGGGAAGATGCTGTCGGGAGGTCGGGCATACCAAGTTTTGTTCCTTTTCTTGTATTTATGTTAGATTTAGCTGTCTTTTTGCTTCTTTTGTTCCTTTGAGCTCATTTAATCCTGAAAATACAAAAGGAAGACAAAAGCACACTTTTTCCAACATTAGTACTAAAAAAGGGTTAGTTTTATGCCACAATTGATGTAATTTATATGTTGCATTTTGTGCACATCAAATACCCCCACACTTGAATCTTTGCTTGTCCTCAAGCAAAACTCTTTATAATGTGGCTTTTTTCAGTCCCAAATGGAATGGGTAGAAGAGAAGGTTTTTGGGCGTGTCATAGAGTGTCGGGATTTCCAAGATTCTTTATCAAGTTTTATTTTTATTTATATACAATCCTATTCGTCATGATTTATTAAAAACGTTTCATAAGATAAATTATTTATTAGGGCATAACATGCCTTTTTAAAATTCTATTTATATACAAGTTCACATACCTCACGGGGGATCACTCAACACTCGGCCGAAGGTGTATTTTTAGTGAATCACTCGAGAGCGGCATGGAACTTACTCCTACCATAAGCTAGCCAAGCAATCAATCCTCCTCCTTTTTAACTATATACCTTTGTAAATATCAAGAGGACTTTTTGGGTGAAGGGTTAGGCTTGAGCTAAAGGTGGGTGGTTGGGTTAGTGGTTAGTAAAAGGGCGAAAAGTGTAAAAAACATCGGTTTTTTAAAGACTTTTTATTTTTCACAATTTTATTTTTATTTTGATGAACCATTTCTTTTAAACAAAGTTTTTTTTTGATGAACTTGTTTGTTTATTTGGTTTCATCAAATAAGTTTTTTTTTAGAAGTCATAAGAAAAACCGAGCTTTGTTACTAAAAGAAAGGGTTAAAATAAATAGGTTTAGGTGGGTAAAAAGGGTGATTGTTTTGGGTTAAGAAATGAAAAGGTTTAGGCTCAAAGGGGTTAACTAGGGGGATTTTGGGTAGGTGGTAAAAAAAAAAATGAAAAATAATGGTGTAGAAAGAAAAAGGGTTAGTCCTAATGCATCCATCATTTACTTACTTACTTGGGTTTAAGTTGGTAAGGACCGGGAATGCATTGTCGTGGCAAGTTCTAGAGTCGTAAGAACCAAACGGCTATTCACACAAGAAACGAAAAATGAGCATTTAGTGTAAAGATATGTATTTGTATGCTCAATAAAGGCTCAAAACTCACTTTTTGTGGGAATGGGTTTTTATGTGATCAAGTATATATAATCAAATTTTAACTAAGCTTGTCATGCCGTTTCATAATTTTCTTATGTTAGTTCTTTTTATCACGACGCTATCGGTTGTAAATTTGTAAAAAATATAACCTTTTTTAGAACTTGAAATTCCCAACTTAAACTTAGACAAGTAAAAAAAATGACAATTTTTGAAAAAAATTTGGGGTGATTAGCGGTTCCAATAGAATTTTGTGTAATGCTTGTTGATTAGGACTTGCAAGATTCAAAGTTTTAGCATCCCCCCACCCTTAAATTACACATTGTCCTCAATGTGTCCTAAAAAATAAGTTTTTAGGTTGACTGAATGTATAAAAGGGTGGTAAAAGCAAAATTTTATGTTACTGGCACTCTGGACACGGCCCCGTGGTGACCGGGCACGGCCCCGTGTTCAGGTGCCAGTGACAGAATTTAGTAAAGAGAAACAGAAGCCTGGACATGGGGGCGTGTTCAGTGAACACGGCCCGTGTCCAGTTACCTGAACTGGGTGTTTTCTGCAGATTGTGCAGCACGGGGCCGTGTCGGGCGGACACGGCCCGTGCTGAACTTGATGTAATGAAGAAATTTTTGTCGGATGGCCCTGTTTTCGTGCATGGGGTGATGTTTCTCGTTTCCCTTGTTATCCTTCACCATCCCGAGTGTCTTTTATTCCTGCAAATTAAAATTAAACTAAAAATTAATCTAAGCTAAACTAAGGATAGTTCTGCGGAATGCCTCCGTGGTGCGCCACGTTTATAAGGGTCCTTGGCTAGACCCAAAGTTAGGTCATATGTTATCTGAGCAGGATGTTTTGCATCCCATGTTGCACCGTTGGAGAGCATCATCCAAACTCGAATCAATGACCTTCATGTAATTGACCGGGTCATCGTCCTCTACTCTCTTCCCAACTCCAAACTTTAGTTCCTTATCCCCAAACTTCAAAGTAAGTGTTCCGTCATTCATGTCTACCACTGCTTGTGCAGTGGCTAGAAATGGCCTCCCTAGTATGAGGGGGACTTCGGTGTCCTCTTCCATATCTAGTATGACAAAGTCAGTCGGGTAGACGAAATTGTCGACTTTGACCAATAGATTTTCAGCGACACCTTGCGAGTACTTGACGGATCTGTCGGCAAGTTGTATACTCATCTTGGTAGGACTTGTTTTTCCTAGGCCGAGTCGTTTGAACATTGATGCAGGCATGAGGTTAATGCTAGCCCCAAGGTCGGCTAGTGCATTACGAACGGGGGATTCCCCGATCGAGCAAGGAATCGTGAAGCTTCCAGGATCAATCTTCTTTTGTGGGAGTTTGTTGAGTACAAGGGCGGAGCACTCTTTGCCTAAGTTAACTAATTGCAAATATTCAAATTTCCTTTTATGGGTAAGGAAGTCCCTCATGAATTTCAAGTATTTAGGCATTTGGGTTAGGACTTCGATAAATGGAATATTGACATGCAATTGTTTTAGTAAATTTTCGAATTTTGCGAATTGCTCATTGGTCTTTTGGCGAATTAACCTACCGGGGTATGGAACCGAAGGAGCCTTGGTAGGCTCTTGAATTAGAGGAGAAGCCTTCTCTTGCGGTGTTGTGCTTCCCTCAGTTGGCGGTGGTGGAGCTTCTTCGGAACCCACGGTACGATTTCTCAATGTTATGAGATGGACTTGTGCTTTTGGGTTTGTTTCGGTATTACTTGGTAACGCGCCTTGTGGTCTCTCGGAGAAATTTTGAGCTAATTGATTTATTTGTTTTTTAATGTTTTGTATACTAGCTTGTTGATTTCTAAAATTCGATTCCAATTGTTGAAATCGATCCGAGTTTTTCTTTTCAGTGTCAGAGATGAGGCGAGATACAGTATCTTCAAGCCTTTCTCCTCCACCTTGTTCTTGAGGGAAATTTTGTGGCTCGTTTCTTGGTTGTGGAAAGTTTGTTCGTTGGTTTAGGTTTTGTTGGTTACTACTATTGGGAAAGGTTAGTGTAATACTTTTTATTTTTAATCTTACCGAGCCAACTGGGAGGGCGTTGAGCCAAGGCTTTGCTCGGTCCTTTAACGAAAACGGAAACATCCGAAGGCGGATGGCATCGTTTGATGCTCCATTGATCCAGAAGGTATCACATATTTCTAAGAAATTAGTAATATGTAGATGGGGATCTTCGTCCGCAAGCCCATGGAAGGTTGCGGAGTTTTGAAGCATCTGTATCAAATGCGGCCGAAGTTCGAAGTTATTAGCTTCGACATTCGGGGCATTGATAGCGGCGCCGAGATTACCTACGGTGGGTCATAGGTAATCCATGAGGGTACGTTGGTCCGCCATTGGAAATGGGACCCTCGAAACTTTCTCTTGGTTTTTAGCTTTAAGTCTTTTTCTGAGAAAGCGTTTGGGTTCTTCTAGAGGTTCTTTTATGTCTCTACTAGAACTGGAGCTCATACACTACGTAGAAAGTTCAGATGTGGTTCCTGGGTTCCAAGTCCTGCAATAAAAATAGAAAAGAATGTTGGTCAGAAAGTTCACCATGGCCCCGTGCTCAGTGAACACGGCCCGTGGTCGGAGATACAGTGATTGTTTTCCGGATCCCTGTTACTGGGAGGTTGGACACGGCCCCGTGTTGCACCGACACGGCCCCATGCTCAGCTCTCTGTAACTCGGAAAATAAAAACTGCCAGTGATACTACTGGGCACGGCCCGTGTCCGACCAGGCACGGCCCGTGCTGAGCTCTGCAGAAGCTAAAAAATTAAGAAAATCCTAAAAAATAAAAATAAAACAGAAAAAATGATTAGGCCGCTGATTCCTAACTTTCTTAAAATCCTTGTGTCCCCGGCAGCGGCGCCAAAAACTTGATGTGCGTGAAGTGCGTATATAGTTTAGGTGTATATTTTAAGCCCTTTTTACACTTTTTAGCCAAGTTTTAAATTTATAAACACGATATTTACTAACACTAAACACACATATGGGCAAGTGCACCCATCGTGGACGTAGTATAGTGTTGGTAAGATACCGAGGTCGTCCAAGGTCACAAGAGCTTTTAGTACCGGTTTATCCTCAACGTCTAATCAAATCAAAATGTTAGAAAAAAAGTTTTTAAACTAGAAAAATAAAACTAACTAAAATGCTGAAAATAAAATAAAAATAAAAACAGATAGACATGGTGAATCACTTGGATCCGACTCGTGTGTAGTGTAACCTTTGATTATTTTCGCACTTTTGCACTTGTTTAAGAGATTATCTTAGTTATTGTAGTAGGCCCCTCTTTTGAAGGCGACGTTACCCTCAACCCAGTAGTTTGAGTCATCAAGGATACAATCCTAAAGGATCGGATTATTGAAAGATAATTAATTAAGTTATTAATGCATAATATGGTAGGCCCCTCTTTTGAAGGCGACGTTACCCTCGGCTAAGTAGTCTGAGTCAGCAAGGATACAGTCCTAAGTAGCCGGGTTAAAGTTTTAATAGTAGTTTAACTTATGAGGGGATCAAAGAGTTTGGACCCCCGCCATCTAATACCGTTGGGTATTGAAGGAGGTCCTACTAAATTTGACCCAGGTCCTTTACATGATCTATACACTGAACAATGGCAAGACTCTTACCAAACCGTTCCCTTAACCCCCGACCAGGTAGCCAACATACCTCCAAATAGACCGTGGAGATATGAATGGTGAAAATCTTTTATTTTATATAGACAGTAAAATAATGTCAAGACTCCACGGACAAACGATAAGGAAGAATTACCTTCAACATAAGAAACTAGTAATTAAAGTCTACAAAACCAATTAAAAAGTGCATAAGATTAAAAATAAAAAGTATTACACTAAACACTTGTCTTCACCAAGTGATGTAAGAGACTTAGGAAAACATGGCCTTTGATTGTCAAGAACTCTTACGATCAATCTTGGATCCCGAGACGACTCACACACTCTATGATGGACAATGGATGATGGTGGTGGATGATGGTGTTGTGATGGTGGTGGGTGGTGGGTGAAGTGTGAGAGAGGTGGTGTGCCAAGGGATGAGTTGCAAGAGCTCCAAGCACTCCTATTTATAGGCTGAACAGAAGCTCGGGCACGGCCTCGTGTCCGCTGGACACGGCCCCGTGTCCATCCTCCTCTCTTTCTTCATTAAATGCAGTTTGTCTGCATTAGTTGACCACGCCCCCGTGTCCGCTGAGCACGACCCCGTGTGCAGAAGCATATCTGTACTATCATGATTTGCCTTGATTCCGCGAATCTTCTATTTGACCACGGCCCCGTGCCCGCTGAGCACGGCCCCGTGGTGGGCGATGGAAGCTTCTACCACTTTGTCCTTTCTGCTGACACTTGGGCACGCCCCCTTGCTCGCTGAGCACGGGGTGTGTTCAGGCTTCTGTCTTCTTGTTTTGCTTAGGAAGATACTGTCGGGAGGTCGGGCATGCCACGTTTTGTTCCTTTTCTTGTATTTATGTTAGATTTAGCTGTCTTTTTGCTTCTTTTGTTCCTTTGAGCTCATTTAATCCTGAAAATACAAAAGGAAGACAAAAGCACACTTTTTCCAACATTAGTACTAAAAAAGGGTTAGTTTTATGCCACAATTGATGTAATTTATATGTTGCATTTTGTGCACATCATTGTCCTACATAAAATCCCCACATTACTTGATGATTTCTTATAGATTAGTTGTTTATATTCTTGTATTACTTGTAGTTCATGACCCTCCTTGTATGTTTTTACATCAAGTGTAGTGGTGAACATTAGAGGTGCCTAAATGGAAGACTTCTCTTCCTACCTCCTACATTACTTCCATGAAACTTAGAGGTACCTAAATGAAGATTTAATCTTCTACCTCATGCTTGACTATTGGAAATAATAATATATTACCTAAATAATACTTATATATACAATTCAACATTCGAACCTTTGATGATGAACTTGTGTTCATTTGTCAAAGTACTAGAATAATATCATCTAAGACATAAAACTTGTTATGATTCTAATGGGTATACTACTCATGAAAACATTATAACCCTTGGGGTTACATATTGTCAAAACAAGTATTTTGTGTTAAAAGATGATTACTTTCGTATACATATGTTCTTATGTTTTCAACCTCCAAATCTTTAATCTACTATTACTCTCCGATACTCATACGCCTTGTTTACTTCGTGTAAAAGGACTTGGTGTTCCACCCCCCCCCCCAAATCAATAAACAACTCACTCGTGGATTCTCAAGTTCAAGACTTGCAAAACCGTGAGTACACTTGATCCATTTACTTTTAAAGACACTTTGGGTTGTAACATGTTAATATACAAAATACACACTCACACACTTGAATATTCTTTATACTCTCAATCCGTTATACATACAACTTGTTTACTTAGGTTCATGCTAGATTATACATGCTATATGTCATTAACTTTACTAAGCCCTCAACTTAACATATATAGCGCCATAGGAGTAGCACACCACCCGTCGGGGTCTTGTTAAGTCTTTATTCTAAAACGGTCTCGTTACTTTTGTGGCTAGGGATGCTAAATACTAGTGGACACTTGGGTTTGACGTATTGCTGTGCATGCTAGTTACCTTGTTTACAAATTGCCATGTGGATTCGAGAAAATGCTTTTATACTTATACTATACTTATTCAAACCTTGTGTACTCGCCTTTGCTTTTGCATTGAAATTATTTTAAACATGTTACAGGTTAAGGATGATGATGCTATGAAACGAAGTAGCGATGATGACATTGAAATTACACATTTAGACGTCTTAGGTTTAAATTGTTGTATCAATTTTGTTATGTTTATGTTATGAACAATGTTGTTATTTGAATTTCTTGTAATGTGTTGACAATTTTATTATGAAATGAAAATGGTTGATTTAAATATTGTCACAAATAGTGTTGTGAACTCTCTTGCAATCTATTTCCTCTCATCCCGATGATTCCGCCATCGGATGGGATGTGACAATGAGGATCTAGACGACTTCCAACCATTTGCATTACCTGACTTTTGTGACGATGACATCCCTCTAGAGGATGACGTGTTTGCTCTACCCCTACCTATCTATCCGCTTATCATCACGCATCTCGATGGTGAGCATATCGTTGAGTCTATCCCTATCCATGCTATTCCCCTTGATGCCATCCCTGCTGAGGATTGGCCTTTCGTTATTGACTTGGATGATGATGTTGACGTTCCTGTGTTTGAGGTGGATCACCCTGACGATGATCTTGGCGATGGTGAAGTGTTCGACATCGCTATCCTAGACGTAGCATCCCCTGTTGTCTCTGTCATTGACATTTCATCTGATTCTGACCATGATTCTAACGCTGACTCCTTCGAGTCAGTGACCTCTTCTACACTTTGAGCTGCCGGTCTAGAGGCTTACCCTACAGACGATGATGATGCTATATCGGTTACACCTGCTACTCCTACTCACGTTCCCACACCTACTGATACACCTCCTCATACCCTCACTCGTGTTATCAGTGACAGCTCCTCACAGCCACCCGTCCAAGTGGACCATTCTAGCTGGATACGTAGTATTCGTTTTGCTTCGGCTTTTCCGCATACACCTCCTACTCATGAGGGAGAGCCCTCAGGTCACCCAAAAATACCACCAAACGAGTTGAGTCCATGCTTTCAGCCATCCCGATCTTTCCCTCCATATACTATGCCATTGTCTGATCCGTATCATCCTTCTCATCACTCTAGATACACCAGAGATGATCTTCTCCTATCACTCTAGCTTCAGGTTGAGATCCTTTGTCGCAGGGTCTATGAGCTGGAGAATGAGGCCGATGCTAGACGACCTTCTCCACAGGACTTTCCACCACCCGTCACACCACCACCACCACCACCATCTTCACCACCACCAGCATCCCCACTACTACCAGTATCACCACCACTACCTGTTCCTACCCCTGTTGGTGGTTATGTTGCCCGAGTCCTTACACTTGAGCAGCAGGTGATTTTCTTGATTCAATGAGTCAACGAGCTCGAGGATGAGGTAGCTCATCTTCACAGTTTGGTTTTCCCTACACCCCCACCCTCTCCACCAGCCTATTAGATTTTTCATTGCAGGTACTTTTGTTGGAGTAGTATTTTTGGATATGAAGACTACAACCGAGTTTTGGGTAAAACTTGAAGACAAAGGACCGCCGATATGAAGAAAGATATTTTTCCTTTTATATGTATTAAACTTGTACTGATTGGGTGATGTAACCCATATGCATTTTTGTTTTCTTCACAAACAATTATGTAACAAGTTGTCCTGATATATATAAAAACTCGGTGATTATCTTTGTGACACATTATTTATCTGTGTGTGCATGCTTATTGCTTGTATGAATTGATTTATACGTTGGTGGATTGTTTGGTTGTGTGTATATGTGTATACGTATATATGTTCTACTATTATCTAGTATGGTGGTATCAGATAAACGCCTAACCATATTGTGTTATGTTTTGAAAGAAACATGGCGCCTAGGAGAATGGTGAACACCCGTGGTTCTGACCTACCCCCACCTCCACCGATGCCGAGGACTGCTGAAGAATTGAACTCTCTTCTGGAAGAGCGGATTTCTGAAGCTATCACCCAGTACGAGGCGAACCGTGCTGAGCACAGTGGCAGCTCAGGAGGTACTGGACGAAATGGTCATGGAGATTCATCTGGAGGAAACCCTAACCAAGGTAACATTGAGTTGATTTGCTACAATTTGATGAAAGTTATGAACGGTTTTTGTTTCATTGGTTGCTCATGTGTGAATTGGTAGAATAAATTCCAGGCTGCACCTACAAGCAGTTTCTAGACTGCAAACCGCTGAATTACGATGGCACCGGAGGTGCAGTAGCTTTCGTGCGCTGGACGGAGAAAACTAATTCCACGATCCGAATGAGCAAGTGCACCGCTGATCAACAAGTCACTTTTGTTACTGGGATGTTCGTCGATGTTGCTTTGACTTGGTGGAACTTACAAGTCCAGACTCTGGGTGATGATGCAGCTTACGGTATGTCATAGGATGACTTGAAGGAACAAATGAGGGAGAAGTACTGTTCGCGTGCTGAGCTTCAAAAGCTGGAGACTGAGTTTCGGAATCTGTCCATGGTTGGTGCGGACATTGTAGTATATACTCAAAGATTTCATGATCTCTCGCGAGTGATCCCCTATCTCGTAACTCCTGAGTTTAAGCGCATCGAGCGCTACATTTGGGGATTGGCTCCAGAGATCCGTAGTATGGTGACATCGGCAAATCTTACAACCATCACTCAGGCTGTAACTCTGGCTATCAGACTTACTGAGGATGTTGTTCGCATGAAGAAGTTGTCGATGAAGGCCACTTAGAAAACTGAGATGCATGCTGAATCGTTTGGCGACAAAAAGAGGAAACATTCAAATTTGAATCAATCGACCCGCAACCACATCAAAGGCTCCAACAACAAGAAATGTGACACCAACCCGCCTAAGGAGGCGAAAACACTTGCAACTGCAAATGAGACCGTAGCTAGAGGATACCAGGGCACTTTGCCAAGATGCAACAAGTGCAAGTATCATCATGATGGAGCTTGTCGCATTCCAAGGTGCGACAAATGTGGAAAATTGGGTGATCGAACAGAAGATTGTTGGGGTCGAGGAAATGGAGGCGGTAATAGAAACAGGAATGGGAACAGAAATGGAATGGAAATGGAAATTTGAATGGGAATGGTGCTGGCAACGGAAATGGTAATTGAAATGACAACGGCACTGGTAACCCAAATAGAAATGGAAACGGGCGAAATCAAGGTTGTTATGGCTGTGGTAGTACATAACACTTCAAGAAAGATTGCCCGAAGGAAAACAATGCTCAGGCTCGAGCATTTGTCATTGGAGCAAGGAGCGCCCGCGAAGACCATAATGTGGTCACCGGTATGTTTCTCGTTAACAATCACTTTGCATCCATGCTATTTGACACTGGTGCCAATTATAGTTTCATGTTTGTGGAATTTAAACATATGCTTGGGGTTGAGTGTAATAAGTTAGATATCCCTTATTCCATAGAACTAGCTGATGGTAAACTTGTTGAATCAAGTGAAGTTGTTAGAGGGTGTAGATTGGAACTTGGTGAACGAGAATTTATCATCGATCTTCTACCTGTCCAGTTCGGTTGTTTTGATGTGGTAGTCGGAATGGACTGGATATCCAAGAACAAAGCCGAAGTTTTTTGTCATGAGAAAATCATTTGTATCCCTCTTGCGACTAATGAAACACTCATAGTGCATGGAGATAAAAGAGACACACCCCTGCGGATCATCAACTGTATGAAAGCATAGAAATGCTTACGAAAAGCATGTGTTGCCTTCCTGGTGCATGTGGTAGATAGGAAGGTTGAGGAGCCGAAGCTTGAAGCCATTCCTGTGGTAAAGGAATTCCCTGAGGTCTTCCCCGAAGACTTACCGGGATTACCTCTGCAAAGATAAGTCGAGTTCCATATTGACTTGGTTCCAGGCGCCGCTCCTATAGCCAAGGCACCATATCGACTTGCGCCATCCGAAATGCAAGAATTATCTACACAACTCCAGGAGTTGTTGGATAAAGGGTTGAATAAGCTCACCGTTGATTATAGAGAGTTGAATAAGCTCACCGTTAAGAATCGGTATCCGTTACCGAGGATTGACGACTTATTCGATCAGTTGCAAGGATCGAGCTATTATTCCAAGAGCGACCTTCGATCAGGCTATCATCAGCTGAGGATTCAGGAGGAGAGCATATCGAAGACAGCATTCAGGACTCGTTATGAGCACCACGAGTTTCTAGTAATGCCATTGTTACTCTAGACGGTGAAGACGTTATTGACTGTGAACCAATATTGGGTTATTTACAAAGAGGTATGGAAAAAATTGCGAAAAATCGAACAAGTATACAATATTTTCCTTATGTAACACGTTGGGATTATTTAGCTACTATGTTCACAGAAGCACTAACTGTAAATGCGCCAGAGCAATTAGGCAATATTCAAGTCTCTAAAAGGGCCAGTTATATCAGAGTCATTATGTTGGAGTTAAGTCGTATAGCTTCGCATTTGTTATGGCTTGGCCCTTTTATGGCAGATATTGGGGCGCAGATGTCACACCCTGGCTTTGCGGAAGCGTGGGTTTATTTGGTGAGACTTGTTAATACCATAGCATAACCACAACAATGCTATATGAAAATAAAACCATGATGTTCATCCATTAATTCAAGTTTCAAAAGTAAAATACGATAACATTGTTTTAAAAAGTCGACACATGCAACGAATTACAACATGACATAATAAAAATACTGTTCATACGACACAACCATAATATATGAAATAAACACAATTTAAGACTTGTGACTCATCCAGGCAAAAGTCACAACCCCTAAACTCGGATGACATCATTTCTCCTACGCAGCTTGACGACATAGCATACCTTGCCAGATCCCTAATTTCCTGAAATACATGTAATTTGAAAAATCAACAAAAGTTGAGCGAGTTCATGTAAAAGTGAGTATGAATAAACCTTTAAAGTATGCATAAAAGTCCCTGGTATGTAGCAATAAGGAAAAAGAGATCACCAATGGGTTGCAAAGCCACTGGTATGTGTGAGAAAGTGCAGGGAAACTTAAACCTAGCAAATTTGTACCGGGCTTCCGGCTGTAAGACACAGTCACCTCTATGGGCCTCCCCGGCCTCACGGGTGTGGGCTCGCTACACCTAAATAGATCTATCACTCTTGTGTCCCTCGGTCCTAACAAAGAGGATTAATGGCCTCGAGTGTTGTACCCACCCCTCACATGATCTAGTAGTAGTATAAACCCTCCCTACGCTAACCACACCATGTAATAAAAGTTGTAATAGTTGTCGCATGTATTTCACCACGGAAGTATTAAACTGAAAATAGTAAAGAGAAAAGGGGGACATGAACTCACAGAAGTGCGTCTCGAAATAATCGGTCCCAAATCAATCTGCTGCGTGACGACCTACACGTACTAACTTCTATCAGACGGACGGTCGTGCCTTGGCTTAAGGTTTAATGTTTTTGGGAAATAGTTAGGCAACTATTTCGTATTTACACTTCTTAATTATTTTATAAGTATATTCCTTCCCAAGGATGGGGTATTAATACATGTGTGCGTTATAATTCTGAAAATATATTTTTAAGTCTTACTTGAAAAATATATTTATAATTACTTTGTCTAAAATATTTTAATCCCAAAATATTTATATTTTTCTCAAAAATATTATATTTTATTTCACAGGTTTTTCCAAAATAATATTTTACCAAAAATATTCTAAATAGAGTATTTTTCTGAAAAATACATAACTTACATTTTTAAAGTTCGCGTTGTATTACGATACTTATATAACTTAAATATTTATTTTGTGAGTGCGTTGGTATTATTTTGGAGTAGTATTTTCACGGTATTTCCAAGTTATATTATTTTTACCCTAAAAATAATATACATCTAGTTCACAAAATATTCACATAGTCACACAAGCGTCTTATTATAAAATATATATTCTAAATATATATTTAACAAGTTTTATTTATGAAAATCCACCTCCGATACTTGGTTCTTTTTGTAATAAAAATCATGGCAAAGTTTATTTTTGAAAAACAAGTTAAAAATTATATTTTAAATATCTGTTAGAAAAATATTCCTAAGTGATATATTTTTAGAAAAATTTCGCCAGAGTTTCCTTTGTAAATGGAGGTGTCCATGCTTTTAGCATATCATTTTCTTTTGTTAAAATCAGCCAAACAATTTACCAATCAACAACATACAATATTTATTCATCAAACTTGACAAAAATAGGACTAAACCATAACTCATGAACTTGAGAGTTTTGTAAAAATATGTAGTAAATCACTGACACATTTAGTGGGTCTTGTTATCTTTAAAAACACGTTTAGTTTCTTGTAAACTTTAATTTCAAAGAACTTGAAGTTTCACAACTTCTTGTCATAATTTACAAAAATACTTTCTTGTTAGATTTCTTGTTACACGAGTGTTCATACACTTGTTTATTTACTATATATGTTTCTAGTTCATAAAATATCCGGGTTTTAACAAAACTAGAATTTTCCGCTTGGTTCTTCCGAAAAAACACTTGTGATCTTTAGATCCACAAGTTTACAACTTCATTTTACAAGAAAAATTATGTTTATTCAAGTTTCAAGTTCATGGTGGATGGTTTCATCATCTTTCATATTTCTAACACTAACATACTACTAGTTCATGTTCTTGAACATTATCTAGTATGTCTAGATGATGATCCATCCTACTTTTAATAACAAACAACATCAAATAATCACAACTATACAAGATTCACATGATTACACACATATCTTCTCTTTATCCACCTTATTCATCTTATGTTCAAGACTTTAAGTTGTGTTCATTAGTGTTTCTTAACTTTTAACCATTAAATCAACTATTAACCACCATAAACAAGATCAAGATGATGATTAGAAACACTTACTACTAGCACAAGGCTAAGGAAGAAACAGGTGTAAATGTGGTGGATAAAAGAAATCTAGAGCGGTTCTTGAACTTTCGAGAGCACCCGGCTTGTTTGTATGATCTCTTGCTTCTATGTATGTATGAGAAATGGTTGGAATGGAGGTTGATGGTAGTGAGATGGTGGTTGAAGGTGGCGGCCGTGAGGGGGGTTATGGAGGAGAGAAAGTTGATGTTGTATGGGTGTTGAAGTGAGAGATGGGTTATCTTGTGGGTGTATATATAATCCAAGTTCTCATATTACCCAACATGTATAATGTTCACTAGATATCCAACAAAAACAATAAAATAATCAAGGAAAACACAAGGGTGTGTCCCACCCTTGTGACCGTCGCCAACGGGGGGGGGGGGGTAAGGGTCGGGGTGTAATGGTTAATGTTAGGATCTAGTTGAAATCAAATGGTTTAGTTAGTATGTTAAGTGTGTTATTTAATATAAAGGGTGTTGGGGTGTTCGAGGACCCTAACTAGCTCAGAAAGGTCATTAATATTGTTTTTAGAGTGAATTTCAAGTTTTGTCCTTTATCTTTAGGCCACTTTGCAAGTTTTGTCCTTTATGTTTAAATTTGACGAGTTTTGTCCTTTATGTTTAAAAATCAAGCACGTTTTACCCTTTATGTTTAAAAATCAAACACGTTTTGTCCTTTATGTTTAAAAAATCAAGCATGTTTTGTCCTTAAAAACCAAGCATCAAGGACAAAACGTGCTTGATTTTTAAACATAAAGGACAAAACTCGTCAAATTTAAACATAAAGGACAGAACTTGCAAAGTGGCCTAAAGATAAAGGACAAAACTTGAAATTCACTCTTGTTTTTATTGACACATTAAATTTCCGACACTTTGGAAAGTGTCTAGGACTATTTTACCAAATTTTTGCACTTTACTAGTTATGTTAAAAGCTGAATTTTTGTATGTAGTGCATAATTTTGTAATTAAAGTGTAATCTAGGCACTTCCGGTCACTATAACTATCACCTAGTGACGCAGTTTTATGGCCCTCACCTCCCTACACTCCCTACTAGTGTATGTAATAAATGGAGTGACAGTAATAAAGTATGATGCATGAGTATGTAAGTATCAGAAAACAGAAAGCAGTTTAGTCATAATTGTAATTAAGCACAGTAATTAAGCACTAATCAAATATTAATTAATTTGTACAGATACCTGGATTTATGAGGGTTGTCACATTCTCCCCCCGTTAAGAAAATTTCATCCCGAAATTTTAGGCTCTGCTTCTAGTTGCAGGGGTCTTAGGAAATAAATGGGGGTACTTTTCTATCATACGATCCTCACGTTCCCATGTGTATTCTGGACCATGTCTGGCATTCCAACGAACTTTGACGAGTTTAACACTGCTCCTGCGGGTTTTGTTTATCTTCCAATCCGTAACCTCAGCGGGTTCTTCGACAAAGTGGAGCGCGTCGTCAATATGAATCTCGTCTGCCGGAATGACAACAGTTTCTTTCGTTGGACTCTTCTTCAAGATTGATACATGGAATGTATCGTGAACACCATTAAGTTCGGCAGGTAAGTCCAACTTGTATGCTACTAATCCAATTCTCTCCAGAATCTTGAATGGACCAATGTATCGCGGATTTAACTTTCCACGCTTTCCGAAGCGTGCCACATGTCACACCCCCAAAAACCCAAACGCGGAGTACCACCGCATGGGGGCGTGACATGACCAGGATCAAGCCACCAATCATATTGAACATTGCAAGTATTAAATAAAATTCAACCCATCAATATAAAAGGTGGTCAAAACTAAACATAGTTAAAATATAGCAGAAGCATAATTGTGAAAACTCAAACATGAGTATAAGTTCATAAAGTGTAAATGTTTAACATGGAACTCAACAGTCCATGTTCCCACAATGATCGCGCCTCCCGTGCAAGCTCCATGAGTACCTATTGTCCTGCAAGGCATGTAACAGGGAGTCAACAACTAGTTGAGCGAGTTCATAGAAAGCAAGTACGTAATAGTAATTTTGTTGCATCATCATGCGTCATTAACTAAATCATTTGTATGTTCATATAGTGGGGGCTTCCCGTGTGTATATGTACTAGACTAGAGGTAACCATAAGCGTTCTTCTTAACCCGAGAACGGTAGTACGTACAGGGTTTACGTAGGTTTTACGTAAGTGTCCTTCTTAACTCGAGGACAGTGGTACGCGGGGGTTTACGTAAGTGCTCTTCACAACCCGAGGTAGTAGTGAGTATTAGTTTATGTAGGTTTTACGTAAGTGTCCTTCGCAACCTGAGGACAGGGGTAAATACATGTATACGTAGGTTTTACGTATGGGTCCTTCGCATCCGAGGACGATGGTAGACAGTCTAGTCACAGTGTAAGTACAAGTAATTGTTCATTCCCATTATTCAAACCCATTCCCAACCCCGGGAATCCCATGCCTTGGTAAGAGTGTGAACTCACCTTGGTTTGCTCGGCAGATACACGAAAAGGGTACTTGAGTTAAAAATGGTCAACCACGTCCTAGCATGGTCACCATACGAGTCAGGTTTTGGTTCAAGTAGTGCACGTACGTTTACACATAAGCTAACATGTTACGAACACGTATTGATCTAGGCACATGCTAATAGTTAAGTACATAACATGTTCAAACTTGTGCGATTCAAATATAAACCCAGTAGTACCCGGCCCAACATGTTGTGCGATCCACAACATGTTGTGCGATCCATTCATAAACCCGGCCCAACAATATAAACAGTCTGTTCCTTGGTGTGTGGCCCGACTGTGATCTTGTGCGGCTCATTAGAGCTTGTGCGATCCAATTAAACTTGTGCGACTCGGAACCCCCTTGTGCGACTGAATATTGGGCCTTAAGGCCCAATCAGCCTAATGGGATCCAACAGACGTGTATAGCCTAAGACTTGTGCGATCGGCACTACCTTGTGCGATCCACTCGTCTTGTGCGATCATGCATAACTGTTTTGTACACTGAGCCTAGACAGTTGGACCTGGTCTTGTGCGATTGTGTTGTGCGATCAGATGTGATCTGATCTTGTGCGACCGACAAACTTGTGCGATTTATTAACTATTTCCCATGATTCATGAAATCAGTTACATCCAATCAATTAGTTTCCAAGTTCACAATTCATCAATCAATAATAACACTTCCAAATCACATAGTAATCGATCAAACAAGGCTTTTAATATCAATTTCTTATGAACCCTAAAACAATTACAAAACATAACAATGATTATAGCGTTAATCCGACTCATGTTCTCGATTACTAGCATACATCCCAATCGTGACAACACAATAATTTATCCTAACATAAACATATCACAGCCGATTATCATGCATCCGATTCAAGATCATCATCACGTAATCATCAACTCTAGATACACATGTGTGAGCCGATTTCATGAACACTATATCTCATCAATTTACATTACTATCAAACATATACCATCCCTAAATCAACATGTAATACAAATAGATCAAAACATTATTCAACACACAATCGATAACTACTAACACTAACCGGTTGAGAGAAGAATGGGATCGATCCGAGTAAGAAGGCTTCGAGGAAGAGGGGATGTTTGCCGCCGGCTTCGAGGGGAGAGAAAGAGAGAGTAGGGTTTTGATGTGTTGTGCAAGCTATGAGAAACAATCCCCTAAGTTGGATATATGCATACGTATAAACGAGTGGACCGAACCTCCCTTGGGCTGCCCTTGGTTTCGGACACAAGAAATACGGCCCAAATGGGCTTGTGCGATTGGACGGATGTTGTGCGGTTTGACTTCCATAAATTTACATAACATATCCACACAGCATGTATCATTTATTCATAAAACAAACACATCGATTAGTCACATAGAGTTCATACACGTTACATTAAACACAGAGACATGATCTGAAATACGAGTTGTCACATTATCCCCAAGTTGAAAGAAATTTCGTCCCGAAATTTGGTACGTACTCACTGAGGCAGCTAGTTAAGTTGCATGGTTTTCCTGGGGTGTCACATCCTCCCCCTGTTGATCTGGAATTTCGTCCCGAAATTCCGTAGTAGCTCCAGCCTCAGTAGTGGTTGTACTGTTCGCGAACAATTGGGGATACTTTTCTTTCATTTGGTCTTCGCATTCCCAGGTGAACTCTGGGCCACGACGGGAGTTCCAACTAACTCGAACAAGAGGTATTCTGGTGTGCTTGAGGACCTTAACATCCCGGTCTGTGATTTCGACTGGTTCCTCGACGAATCGCAACTGTTCGTCGATAGAGAGCTCCTTCAAAGGAACTATGAGGGTCTCATCTGACAGACACTTCTTCAGATTCGACACATGAAAGACGTTGTGAACTGCACCGAGTTCTGCTGGTAGGTTTCGTTTGTAGGCCACTTTGCCTATTCTTTCTATGATTTCGAACGGTCTGACATACCGCGGATTGAGTTTACCCCGTTTGCCAAAACGAACCACACCCTTCCAGGGTGAGACTTTGAGTAGCACTCGATCCCCAAATTGGAACTCGAGTGGTTTCCTGCGCTTTTCAGCGTAACTTTTCTGACGGTCACGAGCCGCCGCCATGCATTGCCGTATCTGTGCAATCCGTTCAGTAGCATCAACTACAAGTTCTGGACCTGTGATTTGACTATCCCCCACCTCTACCCAACAGAGAGGTGACCAGCATTTACGTCCGTACAATGCCTCGAATGGAGCGGCTTGGATGCTGGTATGGTAACTGTTATTGTACGAAAACTCCACTAACGGGAGATGCTTTTCCCAGCTGTTGCCGAAACCAATAACACACGCCCGAAGCATGTCTTCTAGAGTCTGGATAGTGCGATCAGACTGCCCATCCGTCTGAGGGTGGTAAGCTGTGCTCATGTCTAATCGAGAGCCAAAAGATTTGTGCACTGCTTGCCACAGTTCTGAAGTAAATCGTGCATCACGATCCGAAATAATGGAGGTTGGCACTCCATGCCTCGAAACAACTTCTTTCAAGTAGACATCTGCTAAGGTAGAGAACTTATCCGTTTCTTTGATAGCCAAGAAGTGTGCAGACTTTGTTAGTCGATCCACGATCACCCAAATGGTATCGTTCCCACGTTGAGATCTAGGCAGGCCAGTAACAAAGTCCATGGAAATTTCTTCCCATTCCCATTGTGGTATTTTTGGTTGCTGAAGTAGGCCTGATGGTTTCTGGTATTCCGACTTGACTCTCGCACAAGTCAAGCACTTGCTAACGTATGTTGCTATGTGAGCTTTCATGCTAGGCCACCAATACGTAGTTCTGAGATCGTGGTACATTTTATCCGAACCTGGATGTACCGAGTAGCGAGACTTGTGTGCTTCATCCATTACCAGCTCGCGTAAGTTGCCATATAGTGGGACCCAAATACGCCCCGTTACATAATAGGCGCCATATACCTTCCGTTCTAATCATTGCCTTGAGCCACGCAAGGCTTCAGCCCTGACGTTTTCTGGTTTCAATGCTTCTACCTGAGCATCTCGTATCTGAGCAGGGAGACCAGACTGAATAGTAAGTTGTAGTGCTCGTACGCGCCTAGGCGTAGTGTCCTTTCGACTGAGGGCGTCAGCCACAACAATGGCTTTGCCTGGATGGTACTTGATGGCACATCGTAATCATTAAGTAGCTCAACCCATCGACGTTGACGCATGTTCAATTCCTTCTGCTTGAAGATATGCTCGAGACTCCTGTGATCGGTGTAGATAGTGCACTTGGTACCGTACAGGTAATGTCGCCATATCTTAAGCGCGAAAACAACAGCTCCCAGCTCTAAATCGTGTGTATTATAGTTCCGTTCATGAACCTTAAGTTGGCGCGAAGCATAAGCAATGACCTTGTCACGCTGCATTAACACACATCCAAGACCCTGAATGGATGCGTCGCAATAAACCACGAAATCGTCCGTGCCCTCTGGCAATGAAAGAATAGGTGCGCTGCAGAGCCTGTCCTTTAAGTGTTGAAAAGCAGTTTCCTGTGTACTACCCCAACGGTAGGTGACACCCTTCTGTGTCAGTAGTGTAAGCGGCTGCGCAATTTTTGAGAAGTCTTTAATGAACCTTCTGTAGTAACCTGCCAGACCCAAGAATTGGCGTATTTCCGTTGGTGTACGTGGTGCAGTCCAGTTCCTGATCGAGTCTACCTTGGATGGATCCACATGAATCTCGTCCTTGTTTACCACGTTTCCTAGAAAGTGGACTTCACGAAGCCAGAAGTCGCATTTTGAAAACTTGGCGTACAACTGTTCTGTTCAAAGGAGCTTCAGAATAAGTCGCAAATGCTGCTCGTGTTCCTCCTGACTCTTGGAGTAGATCAGGATGTCGTCGAGGAAGACAATTATAAGCTTGTCTAAATAAGGCTTGCACATTCTGTTCATAAGATCCATGAAGACTGTCGGTGCGTTCGTTAACCCAAATGGCATGACAAGAAACTCGTAGTAGCCGTAGCGAGTTCTAAATGCTGTTTTGGAGACGTCCTCATCCCGGACTCTCAGCTGATGGTAGCCTGACCTCAGATCTATCTTTGAGTAGTAGCTCGATCCTTGCAACTGATCGAACAAATCATCAATACGTGGAAGAGGATAGCGATTCTTCACTGTCACCTTGTTGAGCTCGCGATAATCAATGCACATCCTGAAGGTACCGTCCTTCTTTTTCACGAATAATACTGGAGCTCCCCAGGGCGAAGAGCTAGGACGAATAAAACCCTTATCCAAGAGTTCTTGCAGTTGCTTAGACAGTTCCTCCAGCTCAGTTGGAGCTAAGCGATACGGTGCGCGAGCTATTGGTGCTGCTCCTGGAGCTAGTTCAATCTGGAATTCGACCTGGCGATGAGGCGGCAGCCCAGGCAATTCCTCTGGAAACACTTGAGGAAAATCGCGTACTACTGGACTGTCCTCCAATCTCTTCTCCTTCGTTGATGCGTCAATAAAAAGCGCTAAAATAGCGGTGTGGCCCTTTCGTAGACACTTTTGGGCCTTGAGGAAGGAGATGATGCCAACCACGACACCACTCTTGTCGCCTTGAACTTCGAGAGGTTCCTTGCTAGAACGGGGAATTCGAACAATCTTCTCCTTGCATAGGATCTCTGCTTGTTGTTGGGATAACCAATCCATCCCAATGACGATGTCGAAACTACCCAAAACTATGGGAATGAGATCGACAGAGAAAGTCTGACTAGCGAGGATAAGATTACAACCCTGAACTATGTCTGTGGCCTCTAGACTTTTACCGTTAGCTAACTCTACGACATGCTTAGTGTTCAGAAGTGTGGGTGTACGTTTGAGCATTTGACTAACTTTCAGAGACATATAACTGGTATCCGCACCCGAATCAAACAAAACAGTAACATAAAAGTCGTCGAGAAGAAACTTACCCATAACCACATTAGGATCGTTCCTTGCATCACCCTGCCCCAGCACAAATGCACGTCCCCTAGCGCCGTTGTTCCCATCGTTGTTATTTCCCCCGTTGTTGTTCCCATTGCCTTGGTATTGTTGTTGTTGTTGTTGTGCTGGTTTCGGTTTAACTGGGGGCAGTGTCTCTTGAAGTGACCTTTAGCGCCATAATGGAAACATCCCTTGTTGCCCTGTTGCTGATTCTGCGGTGTTTGCTGCTGTTGCTGGCGATCCTGAGTTACAGGCCGTGGGCTCCTACAATCCTTGGCCTCATGACCCATCTTGAGACACCTCTGACAACGACCCTTGTTGCACTGGCCACTGTGGTGTCTGTTAAAATTGTTGCACCTTGGGTGATTTCCTCGATACACACCCCTTCCCTGATTACCCGAAGATTGCTGACCAGGGCTCTGATAGTTGTCAGTCTTTCGCTGCTGAACCTGAGACTGAGCTGTAGCTGAACCCTTGCTGGAATCCCCATCCCATTTCCTCTTGTTGTCACTAGGAGTAGTAGGAGTAGCAGAGGTGGTAGCGGTAGTAGTAGCACTGATACGTTTTGGCAGCCTGTTCTGATCCACTGCCTGATCTGTGAGGCGATGAGCAAGACGTTGAATGTCCTGGATATTATCGAGGTTAGCCGATGTCACATGGCTCTAGATCTCTGGTGCTAGACCCTTGAGATACAACTCAATGCGCTTGATTGGAGGGTCCACCATAGTTGGACACAAGATGGCCAGCTCGTTCGACCGTTTAGTATAAGCTTCAATTTCCGACCCCGTCATTTTCAAATGAAAGAACTCCACTTCTAGCTTGTGGATGTCATCACGTGTGCAGTATTCCCGCTTGATAAGTTCCTTGAAATCATTCCAAGGAGTGGTGTTAGCAGCTGCCAGCCCTAAAATCTGAACTTGCGCATTGCACCAAGTCAGCGCAATGCCGTCTAGAGTACCAGTGGCGTACTTCACCCTGCGAGCCTCAGGGCATTCACACATCTCAAATACGGACTCGAGCTTTTCAA
Source organism: Helianthus annuus (assembly GCF_002127325.2). Lineage (NCBI taxonomy): Eukaryota > Viridiplantae > Streptophyta > Magnoliopsida > Asterales > Asteraceae > Helianthus > Helianthus annuus. The sequence goes on along the minus strand of NC_035436.2, from coordinate 97,119,886 downwards.
ACCAATGGAGGAGTCCGACTGCTCCTTCAGTGCCACTGAACATGCTAGGACGACAGTCCATGAAATTCTTGAAAGTGCAAACAGGTGGCTGAGCGTGTTGACCTGTTGTGTATAAAAACAGGACAAGGTTTAACACAAGAATTGGGTTTAGGAGTGTAGGACCTAAAGATCCTAGAGTGAGTTTGCGACTACAGGGTATACCTCCTGCTTGTGCGGCTGCAAGTGCCGCAGCAACTTGTTCATTAATCAGAGCCGTCAACTGGGCTTGAGTCATGTTAACGCGTCCACTAATGATCTTCATATCAAGGGAACGTAAGTGAGAGAGGTTCGCGACAAGTGCGATGACAGAAGAGAGTAAGCACACAAGTGTTCTCAGGCAATAGTGGTTATGTGTATCTAAGCATACCATGAGCAAAGTTCTATGTAGTCTAGCAAGTAGGCAATATAACATATACCATATTACCTAGAATGTTAAGTCTTGCACGTGGAGCGAGGCGTCGTTGTGGATCGTTGAGCACTGTACAGGTTATAGTCTGGTTTTAATAAAAACGTATTCCCCTTATTAAAACTAAGTTCTCTATAACTAATGGCTCTGATACCAATCTGTCACACCCCCAAAAATCCACACGCGGAGTACCACCGCATGGGGGCGTGACATGACCAGGATCAAGCCACCAATCATATTGAACATTGCAAGTATAAAATAAAATTCAACCCATCAATATAAAAGGTGGTCAAAACCAAACATAGTTAAAATATAGCGGAAGCATAATTGTTAAAACTCAAACATGAGTATAAGTTCATAAAGTGTAAATGTTTAACATGGAACTCAACAGTCCATGTTCCCACAACGATCGCGCCTCCCGTGCAAGCTCCATGAGTACCTATTGTCCTACAAGGCATGTAACAGGAAGTCAACAACTAGTTGAGCGAGTTCACAGAAAGCAAGTACGTAATAGTAATTTCGTTGCATCATCATGCGTCATTAACTAAATCATTTGTATGTTCATATAGTGGGGGCTTCTCGTTTGTATATGTACTAGACTAGAGGTAACCATAAGCGTTCTTCTTAACCCGAGAACGGTAGTACGTACGGGGTTTACGTAGGTTTTACGTAAGTGTCCTTCTTAACTCGAGGACAGTGGTACGCGGGGGTTTACGTAGGTTTTACGTAAGTGCTCTTCACAACCCGAGGCAGTAGTGAGTATTAGTTTACATAGGTTTTACGTAAGTGTCCTTCGCAACCTGAGGACAGGGGTAAATACATGTATACGTAGGTTTTACGTATGGGTCCTTTGCATCCGAGGACGATGGTAGACAGTCTAGTCACAGTGTAAGTACAAGTAATTGTTCATTCCCATTATTCAAACCCATTCCCAACCCCGGGAATCCCATGCCTTGGTAAGAGTGTGAACTCACCTTGGTTTGCTCGGCAGATACACGAAAAGGGTACTTGAGTTATAAGTGGTCAACCACGTCCTAGCATGGTCACCATACGAGTCAGGTTTTGGTTCAAGTAGTGCACGTACGTTTACACATAAGCTAACATGTTACGAACACGTATTGATCTTGGCACATGCTAACAGTTAAGTACATAACATATTCATACTTGTGCGATTCAAATATAAACCCAGTAGTACCCGGCCCAACATGTTGTGTGATCCACAACATGCTGGGCGATCTATTCATAAACCCGGCCCAACAATATAAACAGTTTGTTCCTTGGTGTGTGGTCCGACTGTGATTTTGTGCGGCTCATAAGAGCTTGTGCAATCCAATTAAACTTGTGCGACTCGGAACCCCCTTGTGCGACTGAATATTGGGCCTTAAGGCCCAATCAGCCTAATGGGATCCAACAGACGTGTATAGCCTAAGACTTGTGCGATCGGCACTACCTTGTGAGATCCACTCGTCTTGTGCGATCATGCATAACTTTTTTGTACACTGAGCCTAGACGGTTGTACCTAGTCTTGTGCGATTGTGTTGTGTGACCAGATGTGATCTGATCTTGTGCGACCGGCAAACTTGTGCGATTTATTAACTATTTCCCTTGATTCATGAAATCAGTTACATCCAATCAATTAGTTTCCAAGTTCACAATTCATCAATCAATAGTAACACTTCCAAATCACAAAGTAATCGATCAAACAAGGCTTTTAATATCTATTTCTTATGAACCCTAAAACAATTACAAAACATAACAATGATTATAGCGTTAATCCGACTCATGTTCTCGATTACTAGCATACATCCCAATCGTGACAACACAATAATTTATCCTAACATAAACATATCACTGCCGATTATCATGCATCCGATTCAAGATCATTATCACGTAATCATCAACTCTAGATACACATGTGTGAGCCGATTTCATGAACACCATATCTCATCAATTTACATTACTATCAAACATATACCATCCCTAAATCACCATGTAATACAAATAGATCAAAACATTATTCAACACACAATCGATAACTACTAACACTAACCGGTTGAGAGAAGAATGGGATCGATCCGAGTAAGAAGGCTTCAAGGAAGAGGGGATGTTTGCCGCCGGCTTCGTGGGGAGAGAAAGAGAGAGTAGGGTTTTGATGTGTTGTGCAAGCTATGAGAAACAACCCCCTAAGTTGGATATGTGCATACGTATAAACGAGTGGGCCGAACCCTCCCTTGGGATGCCCTTGGTTTCGGACACAAGAAATACGGCCCAAATGGGCTTGTGCGATTGGACGGATGTTGTGCGGTTCGACTTACATAAATTTACATAACATATCCACACAGCATGTATCATTTATTCATAAAAAAACACATTGATTAGTCACATATAGTTCATACACGTTACATTAAACACAAAGACATGATCTAAAATACGAGTTGTCACACTACACCCTTCCAGGGTGATACCTTCAACAATACCATGTCTCCTACCACAAATTCCAGAGGTTTCCTTCTTCTATCCGCATAACACTTTTGTCGATCGCGAGCCGCCTTGATGCGATCTCGGATCTGTGCAATCTTGTCTGTGGTTTCCTGGACCACTTCCGGACCAACTAACTGTCTATTACCTGCATCAGACCAACAAATCGGTGATCGACATTTGCGTCCGTAAAGAGCTTCGAACGTCGCGGCTTGAATACTTGTGTGATAACTGTTATTGTATGAAAATTCGACCAATGGTAGGTGAGTATCCCAACTTCCCACTAAATCCATGCAAGCTCGCAGCATATCTTCTAGAGTCTGCATCGTCCGTTCGCTTTGTCCATCGGTTTGTGGGTGAAAAGCTGTACTCAGGTTCAACTGAGATCCGAACGCTTCCTGAAAGGACTGCCAAATCCTTGACACAAACCTTCCGTCTCTATCAGAGATGATTGAGAGAGGCACTCCATGACGTGCAACGATCTCTCTCATGTATATCTCAGCTAGTTTGCTTGGGTTATCCTTCTCTCTGATTGGCAAGAAATGTGCAGATTTCGTTAACCGGTCTACTATTACCCAAATAGTGTCATGACCTTTTGGCGTTCTTGGCAACTTTGTTATGAAATCCATCGAAATCTGTTCCCATTTCCATTTGGGTATTTCAGGTTGCTGCAAAAGTCTTGAAGGCTTCTGGTATTCGGCTTTTACCTTGGCGCACGTTAAACACTTGCTAACATAAACTGCAACATCGCCTTTCATCCTAGGCCACCAATAGAAGTCCTTTAGATCTTGGTACATCTTATCCGCTCCGAGATGAATTGAGTACCGTGACTTGTGAGCTTCATCGAAAATAACTCTTCTCAAACCACCAAACAGAGGAACCCAAATTCGTCTCATGAAACATAAAGTTTCTTCCTCGTTTGGCACTAACTGCTTCTCCATTCCACGGAGATATTCCTCTTCAATGTTCTTTTCTTTCAGAGCTTCTTTCTGCGCGGCACGCATGCGCAGTGAAAGATCTGTCTGGATAATCATCTCCAAAGCCCTAACCCTTATGGGCTTGATCGTTTCTTTACGACTTAGGGTATCGGCGACCACATTCGCCTTCCCTGGATGATACTTGATCTCACAGTCGTAGTCGTTCAACAATTCGACCCAGCGTCTTTGTCTCATGTTAAGCTCCTTCTGGTCGAATATGTGTTGCAGGCTCTTATGATCCGTGAAGATTGTACACTTCATACCATATAAATAATATCTCCAAATCTTCAATGAAAATACCGCTGCGCCTAGCTCCAAATCATGCGTGGTATAATTCTTTTCATGGACCTTCAACTGGCGTGACACGTAAGCTATAACCTTCTGGTGTTGCATCAACACACATCCTAATCCTTGACGCGAGGCGTCACAATATACCACAAAATCATCCGTTCCTTCTGGTAGCGATAAGATTGGTGCATTACAAAGCTTGTCCTTCAATAACAGGAACGCTTCTTCTTGTTTGATTCCCCAATCAAACTTCTTGTCCTTCTGCGTAAGGAAGGTCAAAGGTTGAGCGATCTTCGAGAAATCCTCAATGAACCTTTGATAGTAACCAGCCAAACCTAAGAATTGTCGAATCTCGGTTGGCGTCATTGGAGTCTCCCAATTCTTGATCGCTTCAATCTTGGTGGGATCCACGTGGATTCCATCTTCATTAACCACATGTCCAAGAAATTGGACTTCGCGTAGCCAAAACTCGCACTTCGAGAACTTGGCATGCAGCTTTTCCTTTTTAAGTAGCTCCAAAATAGCTCTTAAATGCTGTTCGTGCTCGTCCTTTGTCTTTGAATAAATCAAGATATCGTCGATGAACACAATCACGAACTTGTCGAGGTACGGCTTACAAACTCTGTTCATCAAATCCATGAAAATAGCTGGCGCGTTTGTCAACCCAAACGGCATAACCAAGAACTCGTAGTGTCCATATCGAGTTCTAAAGGCAGTCTTGGGAATGCTTTCCTCTGGTAATCTCAGCTGATGATAACCTAATCGCAAATCGATCTTCGAGTAGTAGCTTGAACCTTGAAGCTGATCGAATAGATCATCAATTCTCGGCAGAGGATATCTATTCTTGGTTTTCAACTTATTCAACTCTCGGTAGTCAATGCACATACGAAAACTACCGTCTTTCTTCTTGACAAACAAAACTGGAGCTCCCCAAGGTGAGAAGCTTGGTCTGATAAATCCTTTGTCTAGCAACTCTTGAAGTTGTGTCGACAACTCTTGCATCTCTGACGGGGCAAGTCGATAGGGTGCCTTAGCCACAGGCGCGGCGCCTGGAACTAAGTCAATGTGGAACTCCACTTGCCTTTGGGGTGGCAATCCTGGCAGGTCTTCTGGAAAGACCTCAGGATATTCCTTTACTACAGGGATGTCTTCGATCTTCGGATCAGCAGTTTCCTTATCCACGATGTGTGCCAAGAAGGCAACACATCCCTTCTGTAAACACTTTTGAGCTTTCAGGCAGCTGATGATTTTTAGAGGCGTGTCGTGCTTCTCTCCGTGAACCACGATCGTCTCTCCATCTTATGTTGATCTTTTCGTGACAAGCCATCTCAGCCTTGTTGCTCGACAACCAATCCATCCCTACTACCACGTCAAAACTTCCCAGCTTGACTGGTAGTAGATCCAAAGTGAACTCACGCTCTCCCAGCTCGATTACACAACCTCTGACGACTTCATTCGCTTCAACTAGCTTCCCATTAGCCAGTTCAATTGAGTACAGAATATCTAATTTACTAGCAGCTAACCCAAGCATATTCTTAAATTCTAACGACACAAAGCTATAGTCGGCACCAGTATCAAACAGAACAGACGCAAAGCGTTGATTTATAGGGAACGTACCAGTGACAACGTTGGGATCCTGGCGCGCTTCCCTTGCTCTGATGTTGAACACTCTTCCACGGGCCTGGTTCAGCTTTGGGCATTCCTTCTTAAAGTGCCCAACTTCTCCACAATTAAAACATCCTGGTCTGTGACCATTACCACCTCTGTTCCCAGCTTGAGTATTGTTTTGGTTGCGATTCCCATTACCAGCTTGATTCGCAACGTTTTCCCGGTTTCCATTTCCGCCATTTCCTCCCTGCTGGCGGTTTCCATTACCATTCCCATATCCTCGATTCCCAGTACACCCAGCACCAGTTCCGGCCCAACACGTATCCTTCGTGTGGCCGTTCCTTCCACATGATTCACACTTCCTCAATCTACATTGGCCATGATGATGGCGCTGGCACGTATTGCACTTGGGCATAGTACCCATATAACCCTTCCCTTTATTTTCAACATCGGTTGCAGCTCTGGCCGGTGTGCTTGTTTCACCTTTCTTGTTCGCGTTGCTTGTACCCTACTTGAAGTTCGAAAATTTCCTTTTATTTTCACCTGACGACTCCACGTGGGTCTCTTTCTTCTTCGGTTCAACATTCGAAAACATGTTCAAGCGAATGGCCTGCTCAGTAAGAGCCACACTGAGATCAATGGCTTCTGTGATGGTTGCGGGCTTGGAAGTAGTAACCATACTCATGATCTGAGGTGCCAATCCCCAGATAAAGCGCTCGATACGTTTGAACTCCGGTGTAACCATGTATGGCACTACGTGGGACAAATCATGGAATCTCTGAACATACTCTGCGATCTTGGGTACTTCCATTTTTAGGTGCCAGAACTCAGTCTCCATCTTCTGAATTTCAGCACGTGAGCAGTACTTCCATCTCATGAGCTCCTTCAGCTCATTCCATGACATCACATAAGCAGCAGCTTCACGAAGAGTTTGCACTTGCAGGTTCCACCAAGATAGGGCTCCATCCAGAAATAGCCCTGAGATGTAGGTCACTTGTTGCTCGGGTGCACACTTGCTCATTCTAAGAATAGACTCAGTCTTCTCAGCCCATCTAACAAATACAATAGCACCTCCTGTGTCGTCGAAGTTCACGGGCTTGCAATCGAGAAATTGCTTGTAAGTGCACCCTACACATACGTTTGAATTTACAAATGGTATTAGCAAACGTGCTAAAAATATCCAAATGTATTTTAGTATATCTCAAACGACTTAACATTACCATTAGGTGGATTGTTATTGCCGTGGTTTTGAGAGATATTTCCACTCGTTTCTGCATGAGAAGCAGCATATTGCGCGATAGCGGCTGCAATGATTCCTTAAAGTTCTGCCTCATTATTGGGCATGCGCGGATCAAGTCTTGGTGGCATCTTCTAAAAGATGTTTCACGTTGGTCAGGTCATAATAAATAAATGGTATACGTATGTAACAACAATATCAAGCACATAACATCACATGTTATAGAATATAAACAATCAATCCAACATCACATATAATGAGAATACTGCGATTACGCTATCATAAATCAAGACCACAGTACAATGTTTACAAGTTTTGTGACTGTATCATACAACAAAAGTGACTAAGGACCACGTCGCCCTTGTCTGATCTGTCTAATCAACTACAACAACAATCAAGAACTAAACATCAAAAGTCATGATATCAAAATGCGGTCTTCAAAAGCTGTATAGTCGGCACAATCACGGTCCTCTGACCAAAAGTCTACCTGCGTCGAATCAAACTGCCTATGCTGATGGCGGAGGAGGAGGAGGAGGAAAATGAGAGTAATACAGGCGACGCATATTTAACCAATCCTGCTCTAAAGCGCGACAGACGTGCAGTAAATATGCTATCTGCTGCTCGGAAGTCCAAAAGCGAGCATCTGAGTCGGGGGAAAGTGGACGCGGAGGGTGTGATGCTGCAAACGGGGTCTGACAATGGCAAGGTGGTCGCTGAGCTCTCTCCAACTCCTGTATACGACGGGTCAGTGCCTCCTGCTGTATCATCAATGATGTATGTCCTCCTTAGAATACCCAACATGGTATGGGTGATACGGATCAGACAGTGGCATGATAGGGGGCGTAGTCCATAGAAATGGCTCGCTCGACGGAGTGAAGGATGGTGCAGTAGGTGGTGCAACATGGGGAAACTGAGACGCGGATGGAAAAAGGGATGACAACATGGGTGGAACAGGAATAGGCGGCTGCCTGGATGAACCCTCTCCAGGACGCGGTGGCGGTATGTCCTGAAGGAACGTAACAGGAAGATTTGTGCGATGAGAATCTGTGGTGTGTGGGGGAAGTAGTGGGATATCAGTGGGTGCTGATGTGGGTGCTCAAACGGGTGCTAAAACAGGGGCTGCTAGAGGTGTAACATGTAACACAAATGGTGGGTAATCGTCATCGTCATCAATCCACCTGTTACGGGTGTCAGCGTAACGTGGATCTATATGGGTAGCAAAAGGTGCACGGTCGAACAGCACTGGCACAGGATCAGGAAATGGTGCAACAACAGGATCCTCTATTGTCACACCCCCAAAATCCACCTGCGGAGTATCACCGCTTGGGAGCGTGACTGACCAGGATCAAGCCACCAATCATACAGAACATTGTATAAAATAAAAGTAAATGCAATATAGTCCAACCCATTTCCATATGAAAGGTGTTTCCAAAACATAAGTAAGTTGTCATTGTTTAGCGGAAGCGTATTATTGTAAAACCCATAGCAATTAAGTATCAAATATCAAAAGTGTTCAATAAGATGATCAAGATCCAAGCCCCACAACGACCAGCTCCTCCGTGTGCAAGCTCCAATATGTACCTAAGGTCCTGCAAGGCATGCAGCAGATAATCAACAAACTAGTTGAGCGAGTTCACAGTTAATAGTTTAGTTTGGGTAATAGTGCGTTTGTTCAATAAAGTATCATATCGTATCAGTTCCATCGCGGCCTCACAGGCATGTGTGCGAAGATTAGGTTCGTTAGTTCGCGACCGTAGTCTTTACCGACCAGGGTGTGTGCGAAGGCAATTTATCAGTTCGTTCGCGACCATAGTCCTTACCGACCAGGGTGTGTGCGAAGGCAGTTGAGTAGTTCGTAAGCATCAACAGTTTAGTCGTTCGTTACAGTATCAAAGTATGCACAAGTAATCATCCAACCCATTCCCACCCTGGGAACCCATGCCTTGGCTGTGTGAACTCACCTTGGTTTGCTCGGTATGCTAGGTTATGCACTCACAAGAATTTAATCACGTCCTATTGTATGCATGTATAACAAATCAGTTCATGTTCACAATGATTCGCATGCAATTTAATGTTCACATAACAGTCAGTTTGCATATCCGAACAACACGTATTACTTCACATTAAATCATTCAAAGTATGCTTATAACCACATATCTTTCGGTATATAAGTTATCACAGTTGTCTTTCGGATCAATTGCTATGTTTCGAACCATATGTCATCTTTCGACCAACCTATCTTTCGGTTACAACTATGTTTCGACTAACTATTATCTTTCGGCATACACTACTATGGTTCGGTAAAGTCATCCTTCGGTCAACAGCCATGATTCGAAGGACAAGCATCCTTCGGTCACAGCTATGGTTCGAGCAGCAGATATCTTTCGGTTACAATCAGTTACGTGTTTCCTAAATTTTCTGAATTTGTTACATTGTTTCCAAACATAACCATTATCAATCAACACAATTTCAGTATTCAATTACCTCAGAATCAAATCAAACGGGGAGTTTCATATTAAGTCTCATGAACCCTAACTTAACCACATGAACAATAATATCACCACCGAACCGGCCCTAAATCATTATCATGCGATTCTATTAAAACAACATCAAAGCCTCAAGTATAGACAACCAATCATACTAGCAGAACCGTTCGGATGCATCACATACGTAATCGATTAAACAGGTTAACATCATACAAACAATCTGGTTAACATACGCATCCGATTATCAACTAAATCTGATCAACATACCTATTCAATTAGCATACGTATTCGGTTAATATACAAACAACATATTGCAAAACAATCGATAAATCATGAAGTTATGCATACTCGAAGCATCATCTATTAGCATAATAATCATCGCATACTAACCGGAAATCTGGATTACGGAATGGAAATCCTTCGAACAGAGGATAGGTTTGCTATGCCGTCACACACACACGCAAGGGAACTAGGGTTTTTCAGAAAATAACCGTCTGTTTACATGCATTCACGTATATAAACATATTACAGGAATGGGCCAAGCCCATCAGAATGGCTGGGCCGAAACATGTCGAAAGATATGTTTCGTGTTCGAAGGATGAAGTCTTTGGCCGAATGATATGTTTCGGGAACCTTTAATTCGAAGGTTGATCCTTCGGATTGAAAGTCATCTTTCGTGGTCCTTCGAGTCTTTCGAACTGTGTGCCATTTTCGAGTGATCTAGACTAAGTGTTCTTCATAATAGTTATAATATTATTTTCCATTTCAGCAAGTAATCACATATACGCAAAATGACAGTACGCTTCATTAAAACACAACGTGTACAATTACAAGTTCACAATCCAAACAACTAAACAGTCAAAGTCAACGCGCATTTAATGCGAAAGTGAAAGTCAGAAACTCGAGTTGTCACATTATCCCCAACTTAAAAGAAATTTCGTCCCGAAATTTGGTACGCACTCACTGAGGAAGCTAGGTAAGTTACATCGTTCACTGGTTTTCCTGGGGTGTCACATCATCCCCCCGTTGATTTGGAATTTCGTCCCGAAATTCAGTAGTAGTAGCTTCAGCCTCAGAAGTGGATGCATTGGTTTCGAATAGCTGGGGGTACTTTTCTTTCATCTGATCTTCGCGTTCCCAGGTATACTCTGGACCACGCTGGGAGTTCCAACGAACTCGAACAAGAGGGATTCTCTTGTGTTTGAGGACCTTAACATCCCGGTCCGTGATTTCAACTGGTTCCTCGACGAACTGCAACCGCTCGTCGATAGTGAGTTCCTTAAAAGGAATGATGAGGTTTTCATCTGATAGGCATTTCTTCAGATTCGACACGTGGAATACATTGTGAACTGCACCGAGTTCAGCTGGTAGGTTCAACTTGTAGGCTACCTTGCCAATCTTTTCTGAAATTTCGAATGGTCCGACGTACCGCGGATTCAGTTTGCCCCGTTTGCCAAAACGTACCACACCCTTCCAGGGTGAAACTTTCAATAAAACCCGGTCCCCGACCGCAAATTCCAATGGCTTTCTACGCTTGTCCGCGTAGGCTTTCTGACGGTCGCGTGCTGCCGCCATGCGTTGTCGTATCTGTGCTATCTTTTCTGTGGCGTCCACAACAATATCTGGACCCGTAATTTGACTATCCCCCACCTCTGCCCAACAGAGAGGTGACCGGCATTTACGTCCGTACAATGCCTCAAATGGAGCGGCTTGAATGCTGGTATGGTAACTGTTATTGTACGAGAACTCCACCAAAGGGAGGTGTTTTTCCCAGCCGTTGCCGAAGTCTATGACACACGCTCGAAGCATGTCTTCTAGAGTTTGGATAGTTCGCTCAGACTGCCCATCCGTCTGAGGATGATATGCTGTGCTCATGTCTAATCGTGAGCCAAAAGATTTGTGCATCGCTTGCCAAAGTTCTGACGTGAATCGTGCATCGCGATCTGAAATAATAGAGATGGGCACTCCGTGCCTCGAAACAACTTCTTTCATGTAGATGTCTGCTAGGGTAGAAAACTTATCCTTTTCTTTGATAGCCAAGAAGTGAGCAGACTTTGTGAGCCGATCAACGACCACCCAGATAGTGTCATTCCCACGCTGGGATCTAGGTAGGCCAGTAACAAAATCCATGGAAATTTGCTCCCATTTCCATTGTGGTATTTCTGGTTGCTGAAGTAGGCCTGATGGTTTCTGGTACTCGATTTTAACCCTTGCACAAGTTAAACACTTGCCGACGTAAGTTGCGATAAGAGCTTTCATGTTTGGCCACCAGTAAGTTGTTCTGATATCGTGGTACATCTTATCCGACCCTGGATGTACCGAGTAGCGAGACTTGTGCGCTTCATCCATCACAAGTTCGCGTAAACCGCCATAAAGCGGGACCCAAATACGCCCCGTCACATAGTAGGCGCCGTCTTCCTTTTGTTCCATTTGTTGCCTTGAACCGCGCAAGGCTTCAGCCTTGACGTTTTCGGGTTTTAGTGCTTCTATCTGAGCAGCTCGTATCTGTGCAGGAAGACTGGACAGAATGGTAAGCTGTAGCGCTCGCACGCGCTTAGGTAGAGTGTCTTTCCGACTGAGGGCATCAGCCACAACATTGGCCTTGCCTGGATGATACTTGATGGCGCATTCGTAGTCGTTCAGTAGTTCAACCCATCTTCGTTGACGCATATTCAAATCTTTTTGCTTAAGGATATGCTCGAGACTCCTGTGATCGGTGTAAATCGTGCACCTGGTACCGTACAGGTAGTGTCGCCATATCTTAAGCGCGAAAACAACAGCTCCCAGCTCTAAATCGTGCGTCGTGTAGTTCCGTTCATGAATCTTGAGTTGCCGAGAAGCGTAGGCTATCACTTTATCACGTTGCATCAATACACAACCAAGCCCCTGTATCGATGCGTCACAATAGACCACGAAGTCATCCGTGCCCTCAGGCAGTGAGAGAATAGGCGCGCTGCAAAGCCTATCCTTTAAGTACTGGAAAGCGGTCTCTTGCGTATTACCCCATCTGTAAACGACACCTTTCTGTGTAAGCATAGTGAGTGGTTGCGCGATCTTGGAGAAGTCTTTAATAAATCGCCTGTAGTAACCTGCCAAACCCAAGAATTGGCGTATTTCTGTCGGTGTACGCGGTGCTGGCCAGTTTCTGATCGAATCAACCTTGGATGGATCGACATGAATCCCATCCTTGTTCACCACATGGCCTAAGAAGTGGACTTCACGAAGCCAGAAGTCGCATTTTGAAAACTTTGCGTACAGTTGCTCTTTTCGAAGAAGTTCCAAGATAAGACGTAAGTGCTGCTCGTGCTCCTCCTGACTCTTGGAGTAAATCAAAATGTCGTCGATGAAAACAATGACGAACTTGTCGAGATAGGGTTTGCACACCCTGTTCATAAGATCCATGAAGACTGCAGGTGCGTTTGTAAGCCCGAATGGCATGACCAGAAACTCGTAGTGACCGTAGCGAGTTCTGAAAGCGGTTTTGGAGACGTCCTCATCCCGGACTCTCAGCTGATGATACCCTGACCTTAAATCAATCTTGGAATAGTAACACGACCCTTGCAACTGGTCGAATAGGTCATCTATGCGCGGAAGAGGATAACGGTTCTTCACCGTCACCTTGTTGAGTTCACGGTAGTCTATACACATTCTGAACGTACCGTCTTTCTTCTTCACAAATAACACTGGAGCTCCCCAAGGCGAAGAGCTTGGACGAATAAAGCCCTTTTCCAAGAGCTCTTGCAGCTGCTTCGACAGTTCTTCCAGTTCGGTTGGAGCTAAACGATACGGTGCGCGGGCTATTGGTGCTGCTCCAGGAGCTAACTCAATCTGAAACTCGACTTGACGATGAGGAGGTAAACCAGGTAAATCTTCAGGAAACACTTGAGGAAAATCACGCACAACTGGTATATCCTCCAGCTTCTTTTCCTTTGCTGATGCGTCAGTGACAAGTGCCAGAATGGCAGTATGCCCCTTTCGTAAACATTTCTGCGCCTTCAAGTAAGAGATGATGCCAACCACAGCACCACTCTTGTCGCCCTGTACTTCGAGAGGTTCTTGACTGGAGCGAGGAATACGAATAACTTTTTCCTTGCATAAGATCTCTGCGTGATGTTGAGATAACCAATCCATGCCGATGACGACGTCGAAGCTACCCAAAACTATGGGTATGAGATCAATCGAGAAAGTCTGACCCGCTAGAACAATACTACAACCCTTGACTACCTGTGTGGCTTCTACACTTTTACCATTGGCTAGTTCTACGACGTGTTTGGTGTCTAGGGGTGTTGGTGTACGTTTTAATAATTTACTCATTTTCAATGACATATAACTTGTATCAGCACCCGAATCAAATAAGACAGTAACATAAATATCGTCGAGAAGAAACTTACCCATAACCACATTGGGATCATTCACTGCATCTCCTCGACCCAACACAAAAGCACGACCACGAGCTTCATTGCCGTTGTTGTTGTTGTTTCCCCCGTTGTTCTGATTATTGTTGTTATTCCCGTTGCCCTGGTTGTTGTTGTTGCGATTCTGGTTCAACTGAGGACAATCGCGTTTGTAGTGACCTTCAGCCCCACACTGGAAACACCCCCGGTTTCCACGCTGTGGCTGCTGCTGCTGATTCTGTGGAGCTGGCGGTGTAAGTTGCTGGTTCTGATTCACTGGTCGCGCGCTTCTACAATCTTTGGCCTCATGGCCCATCTTGTGGCATCTTTGACATTGACTCCTGCGACATCTTCCACTGTGGTGTTTGTTGCACCTGTTACACCACGGGTGATTTCCCTTATAACCACTATGTCCCTGACTGCCCGATGATTGCTGACTCGGACTCTGGTAATCGTTGGTGCGACGTTGCTGAGTTTGGGATTGAACAGACGCTGATCCCCTGCTGGAATCCCCGTCCCACTTTCTTTTATTCTCGCTGGGTGTGGCAGAAGTAGCAGCTGTTGGAGTGACTGAAGTAACAGCTGTAGCAGTAGCGCCGACACGCTTTGGCAGTTTATTCTGATCCACTGCCTGATCAGTGATGCGATGAGCGAGACGCTGGATCTCCTGAATGTTGTTGAGGTTAGCCGAGGTAACGTGGCTCTGAATCTCTGGTACAAGCCCCTTGAGATACAACTCAATGCGCTTGTATGGTGGGTCTACCATGGTTGGACATAGCACAGCCAACTCGTTCGACCTCTTGGTGTAAGCTTCAATCTCTGAACCCACCATCTTCAAGTTGTACAACTCATCCTCCAACTTGTGAATGTCTTCTCTAGTGCAGTATTCTCTCTTGATCAGTTCTTTGAATTCATTCCAGGGTGTGGCGTTAGCAGCTGCCAACCCTAAAATCTGCACTTGTGCGTTCCACCAAGTGAGCGCAATCCCTTCAAGTGTGCCAGTGGCGAACTTCACCCTGCGAGCCTCAGGGCATTCACACATTTCGAAAACCGACTCGATCTTTTCAAACCAGTGGAGGAGTCCGACTGCCCCCTCCGTGCCACTGAACGAGCTAGGACGACAGTCCATGAAAGTCTTGAAGGTACACGCAGGTTGTTGCTGAGCGGGTTGACCTATTGTGTACGAATAGGGCAAAGTTAAGTACGAGAATTAATGTAGGATCTAAAGATCCTAGTGTTTATACTGCAGGGTACACTACCTGCTTGGGCGGCTGCAACTGCCGCAGCAACGAGAGCCTCTAGCTGGGCTTGAGTCATGGTAATTCGTGCGGCCATTGATCTTCACATCAAAGGCAACAATAGTGAGAAAGGTTCGCAAATAGTGCGATGACAGAAGAGTGTAAGCACATAAGTATTCTCATGCAATGACAAGGTGTGAGCAAGGTAATGTAAGCATACTACGAGCAAAGTTCTATGCAAATTCTAGCATGTAGGCAATAAACATAAACCTTATTACCTAGGAAGTTGAGTCTTGCACGTGGAGCGAAGCGTCGTTGTGGATCGTTGAGAGCACTGTTCTGGTTATAGTCTGGTTTTAATAAAACGTTTTCCCATATTAAAACCAAGTTCTCTATAACCAATGGCTCTGATACCAATCTGTCACACCCCCAAAATCCACCTGCGGAGTATCACCGCTTGGGAGCGTGACTGACCAGGATCAAGCCACCAATCATACAGAACATTGTATAAAATAAAAGTAAATGCAATATAGTCCAACCCATTTCCATATGAAAGGTGTTTCCAAAACATAAGTAAGTTGTCATTGTTTAGCGGAAGCGTATTATTGTAAAACCCATAGCAATTAAGTATCAAATATCAAAAGTGTTCAATAAGATGATCAAGATCCAAGCCCCACAACGACCAGCTCCTCCGTGTGCAAGCTCCAATATGTACCTAAGGTCCTGCAAGGCATGCAGCAGATAATCAACAAACTAGTTGAGCGAGTTCACAGTTAATAGTTTAGTTTGGGTAATAGTGCGTTTGTTCAATAAAGTATCATATCGTATCAGTTCCATCGCGGCCTCACAGGCATGTGTGCGAAGATTAGGTTCGTTAGTTCGCGACCGTAGTCTTTACCGACCAGGGTGTGTGCGAAGGCAATTTATCAGTTCGTTCGCGACCATAGTCCTTACCGACCAGGGTGTGTGCGAAGGCAGTTGAGTAGTTCGTAAGCATCAACAGTTTAGTCGTTCGTTACAGTATCAAAGTATGCACAAGTAATCATCCAACCCATTCCCACCCTGGGAACCCATGCCTTGGCTGTGTGAACTCACCTTGGTTTGCTCGGTATGCTAGGTTATGCACTCACAAGAATTTAATCACGTCCTATTGTATGCATGTATAACAAATCAGTTCATGTTCACAATGATTCGCATGCAATTTAATGTTCACATAACAGTCAGTTTGCATATCCGAACAACACGTATTACTTCACATTAAATCATTCAAAGTATGCTTATAACCACATATCTTTCGGTATATAAGTTATCACAGTTGTCTTTCGGATCAATTGCTATGTTTCGAACCATATGTCATCTTTCGACCAACCTATCTTTCGGTTACAACTATGTTTCGACTAACTATTATCTTTCGGCATACACTACTATGGTTCGGTAAAGTCATCCTTCGGTCAACAGCCATGATTCGAAGGACAAGCATCCTTCGGTCACAGCTATGGTTCGAGCAGCAGATATCTTTCGGTTACAATCAGTTACGTGTTTCCTAAATTTTCTGAATTTGTTACATTGTTTCCAAACATAACCATTATCAATCAACACAATTTCAGTATTCAATTACCTCAGAATCAAATCAAACGGGGAGTTTCATATTAAGTCTCATGAACCCTAACTTAACCACATGAACAATAATATCACCACCGAACCGGCCCTAAATCATTATCATGCGATTCTATTAAAACAACATCAAAGCCTCAAGTATAGACAACCAATCATACTAGCAGAACCGTTCGGATGCATCACATACGTAATCGATTAAACAGGTTAACATCATACAAACAATCCGGTTAACATACGCATCCGATTATCAACTAAATCTGATCAACATACCTATTCAATTAGCATACGTATTCGGTTAATATACAAACAACATATTGCAAAACAATCGATAAATCATGAAGTTATGCATACTCGAAGCATCATCTATTAGCATAATAATCATCGCATACTAACCGGAAATCTGGATTACGGAATGGAAATCCTTCGAACAGAGGATAGGTTTGCTATGCCGTCACACACACACGCAAGGGAACTAGGGTTTTTCAGAAAATAACCGTCTGTTTACATGCATTCACGTATATAAACATATTACAGGAATGGGCCAAGCCCATCAGAATGGCTGGGCCGAAACATGTCGAAAGATATGTTTCGTGTTCGAAGGATGAAGTCTTTGGCCGAATGATATGTTTCGGGAACCTTTAATTCGAAGGTTGATCCTTCGGATTGAAAGTCATCTTTCGTGGTCCTTCGAGTCTTTCGAACTGTGTGCCATTTTCGAGTGATCTAGACTAAGTGTTCTTCATAATAGTTATAATATTATTTTCCATTTCAGCAAGTAATCACATATACGCAAAATGACAGTACGCTTCATTAAAACACAACGTGTACAATTACAAGTTCACAATCCAAACAACTAAACAGTCAAAGTCAACGCGCATTTAATGCGAAAGTGAAAGTCAGAAACTCGAGTTGTCACATCTATCAAGAGTGGAGCGTCCACAGGAGCGTCAACAACATGATCATCCACCAACGGCGGAGCAACAACAGGATGATCGGCAATGGGTATATCATCAACAAAAGGGGCAACAGCGGGTGCATCGTCATGGACAGGGTCATGCTCTAATGCAGGATCAGGAGCAACTAAAGGCTCTGGGTCCACAGCAGGCTCCGGGTCAATAAAATCCATATCAAAATCAGCTGGATCATCAAACAAAGGATCGATGGGGGCTATAGGCTCCTCTAGGGGCTGGTCTAAGTGAATGAACTCGATATCCTGGTCAGGATCAAAACCAGGGGAAAGACAGGATCAAAATCATCGTCAACCTCATGATCGAACTCAAGAACATGCACGGGAGCAGGTGCAGCATATGACGCCATGTCAGGGTCGGCGTTGTGAGAGTGATGCTGTACTCACTGAGTGTGCAAAGATGCAGACGCCACAGACTCAAATGAGTCTGGGACAGGTGAATCAACAGGAGCCTCCTATGCAGGAGCACCAGCAATGGGTAAGATGACATCAGCAGTAATAGGGGCCTTGCCCTCAAAGTCAGCCTCAGGTGGGTCCTCCTCAAACAGATCGACATCGTCATCAGAAACGACATCGAGGGGCATATCTATGACTGGATAAGCAGCAAGCGGTATAGGAGCAGGGATCACCGCAAGTGGTAAGTCCCCGACAGGAAGGCCATCAGCAGGCTCAACTCCGACGTCAGGCAGCGCAAAGGGCTGGAAATCGTCATCATCGGTACTGGTGGTGTCGGAAGTGTAGACCTCTCGCTCTGACGAAACTCTGTCATTTGATACGATCGCCATAGGATCTAAAGTGTCTGAAACTCCAGTGTCTGATGAAGAAGGCATGATGTCTGTAACACAACCATACACATGCATAAACAATCAACATATAATCAGATAAACATGTTAGTCACCAATAAGCAAACAAGTAATCCTCCTAGTCTCACTAGACTACCCTCCGAGCCTCTCAGACTAAACCTCCTAGTTCCTCAGACTAACTCCCTGGCCTCACAGACCAAAACCTCCCCAATCTCAAAGATTGGCCCCTCAGTCTACATGACTGAACCTCCCCAGCCTTTAGGGCTGAACTCCCTCAGTCTCCTGGACTGAACCATAAATTTGGAAAAAGTGCTCATACTTTTGTTTGTGAAAATGTTTTGTATCCTGGATCTGGACGTAATGTATGCAATGTAAAAATGTTTTTGTGAGAGCCCTAGTGATCATAGTCTAGACTCGAGAAAGAATCCTAGTTCGCTATGATCAATGCTCTGATACCAAGCTATCACACCCTGGCTTTGCGGAAGCGTGGGTTTATTTGGTGTGACTTCTTAATACCATAGCATAACCACAACAATGCTATATGAAAACAAAACCATGATGTTCATCCATTAATTCAAGTTTCAAAAGTAAAATACGACAACATTGTTTTAAAAAGTCGACACATGCAACGAATTACAACATGACATAATAAAAATACTGTTCATACGACACAACCATAAGACATGAAATAAACACAGTTTAAGACTTGTGACTCGTCCAGGCAAAAGTCACAACCCCTAAACTCGGATGACATCATTTCTCCTACGCAGCTTGACAACATAGCATACCTTGCAAGATCCCTAATTTCCTGAAATACATGTAATTTGAAAAATCAACAAAAGTTGAGCGAGTTCATGTAAAAGTGAGTATGAATAAACCTTTAAAGTATGCAAAAAAGTCCCTGGTATGTAGCAATAAGGAAAAAGAGATCACCAATGGGTTGCAAAGCCACCATTATGTGTGAGAAAGTGCAGGGAAACTGAAACCTAGAAAATTTGTACCGGGCTTCCGGCTGTAAGACACAGTCACCTCTATGGGCCTCCCCGGCCTCACGGGTGTGGGCTCGCTACACCCAAATAGATCTATCACTCTTGTGTCCCTCGGTCCTAACAAAGAGGATTAATGGCATCGAGTCTTGTACCCATGCCTCACATGATCTAGTAGTAGTATAAACCCTCCCTACGCTAACCATACCATATAATAAAAGTTGTAATAGTTGTCGCATGTATTTCACCCCCGAAGTATAAAACTGAAAACAGTATAGAGAAAAGGGGGACATGAACTCACAGAAGTGCGTCTCGAAATAGTCGGTCCCAAATCACCCTGCTGCGTGACGACCTACACGTACTAACTTCTACTAGACGGACGGTCGTGCCTTGGCTTAAGG
Organism: Helianthus annuus; assembly: GCF_002127325.2. NCBI lineage: Eukaryota > Viridiplantae > Streptophyta > Magnoliopsida > Asterales > Asteraceae > Helianthus > Helianthus annuus. The sequence continues at coordinate 97,099,961 of NC_035436.2, read as the reverse complement.
TTTACTGTTTTTGGGAAATAGTTAGGCAACTATTTCGTATTTACACTTCTTAATTATTTTATAAGTATATTCCTTCCCAAGGATGGGGGTATTAATACATGTGTGCTTTATAATTCCGAAAATATATTTTTAAGTCTTACTTGAAAAATATATTTTTAATTACTTTGTCTAAAATATTTTAATCCCAAAATATATATATTTTTTCCAAAAATATTATATTTTATTTCATAGGTTTTTCCAAAATAATATTTTACCAAAAATATTCTAATTAGAGTATTTTCCGAAAAATACATAAGTTACATTTTTAAAGTTCGCGTTGTATTACGATAGTTATATAACTTAAATATTTATTTTGTGAGCGCGTTGGTATTATTTTGGAGTAGTATTTTCACGGTATTTCCAAGTTATATTATTTTTACCCTAAAAATAATATACATCTAGTTCACAAAATAATCACATAGTCACACAAGCGTCTTATTATAAAATATATATTCTAAATATATATTTAACAAGTTTTATTTACGAAAATCCACCTCCGGTACTTGGTTATTTTTGTAATAAAAATCATGGCGAAGTTTATTTTTGAAAAACAAGTTAAAAATTATATTTGTAAATATCTGTTAGAAAAATATTCCTAAGTGTTATATTTTTAGAAAAATTTCGCCAGAGTTTCCTTTGTAAATGGAGGCGTCCATGCTTTTAGCATATCATTTTCTTTTGTTAAAATCAACCAAACAATTTACCAATCAACAACATACAATATTTATTCATCAAACTTGACAAAAATAGGACTAAACCATAACTCATGAACTTGAGAGTTTTGTAAAAATATGTAGTAAATCACCGACACATTTAGTGGGTCTTCTTATCTTTAAAAACACGTTTAGTTTCTTGTAAACTTTATTTTCAAAGAACTTGAAGTTTCACAACTTCTTGTCATGATTTACAAAAATACTTTCTTGTTAAATTTCTTGTTACACGAGTGTTCATACACTTGTATATTTACTATAAATGTGTCTAATTCATAAAATATCCGGGTTTTAACAAAACTAGTATTTTCCACTTGGTTCTTCCGAAAAACCACTTGTAGATCTTTAGATCCACAAGTTTACAACTTCATTTTACAAGAAAAATTATGTTTATTCAAGTTTCAAGTTCATGGTGGATGGTTTCATCATCTTTCATATTTCTAACACTAATATACTACTAGTTCATGTTCTTGAACATGATCTAGTATGTCTAGATGATGATCCATCCTACTTTTAATAACAAACAACATCAAATAATCACAACTATACAAGATTCACATGATTTACACACATATCTTCTCTTTATCCTACTTTTAAGTTGTGTTCATTAGTGTTTCTTAACTTTCAACCATTAAATCAACTATTAACCACCATAAACAAGATCAAGATGATGATTAGAAACACTTACTACTAGCACAAGGCTAGGGAAGAAACAAGGTGTAAATGTGGTGGATAAAAGAAATCTAGAGCGGTTCTTGAACTTTCGAGAGCACCCGGCTTGTTTGTATGATCTCTTGCTTCTATGTATGTATGAGAAATGGTTGGAATGGAGGTTGATGGTGGTGAGATAGTGGTTGAAGGTGGCGGCCATGAGGGGAGTTATAGAGGAGAGAAAGTTGATGTTATGTGGGTGTTGAAGTGAGAGATGGGTTATCTTGTGGGTGTATATATAATCCAAGTTCTCATATTACCCAACATGTATAATGTTCACTAGATATCCAACAAAAAAATAAAATAATCAAGGAAAACACAAGGGTGTGTCCCACCCTTGTGACCGTCGCCAATGAGGGGGGGGGGGTAAGGGATGGGGTGTAATGGTTAAGTTAGGATCTAGTTGAAATCAAATGGTTTAGTTAGTATGTTATTTGTGTTATTTAATATAAAGGGTGTTAGGTTGTTCGGGGACCCTAACTAGCTCAGAAAGGTAATAACAATGTTTTTGGCAATATTTTTATGTTCCAGGTAAAGTCCGGTTGTTCGGTTGGATATTGATCCGTTAAAGTGCTAAGTAAAGCTATAAAGTGTCATTTATATTATTTTTATTGTCACATTAAATTCCTGACACTTTGGAAAGTGTCTAGGACTATTTTACCAAATTTTTGCACTTTACTAGTTATGTTAAAAGCTGAATTTTTGTATGTAGTGCAGAATTTTGTAATTAAAGTGTATTCTAGGCACTTCTGGTCACTATAACTATCACCTAGTGACGCAGTTTTATGGTCCTCACCTCCCTACACTCTCTACTAGTGTAGTGATCTACTCCTGGCTCATACTGGCCTCAGAAACAATGTCTGTCTAGTGCTGGAAATGTCAGCATGTTTACTGGGTTATCCGCTCACTGTGCTAACTGTACCTTCATGCATCAAGTTTGTCACTAATGTTTGTATGTAATAAATAGAGTGACAGTAATAAAGTATGATGCATGAGTATGTAAGTATCAGAAAACAGAAAGCAGTTTAGTCATAATTGTAATTAAGCACAGTAATTAAGCACTAATCAAATATTAATTAATTTGTACAGATACCTGGATTTGTGAGGGTTGTCACAGCAGACTCCTTTCTTCTATATTTTTCGAGAAAGAGAATTAATATATGACCTATTCGAAGCTGCCACCGGTATGCGGATGATGCATAATTTTTTTCTTATTGGTGGAGTCGCTGCTGATTACCTCATGGCTCGATAGATAAATGTTTGAATTTTTGCGATTATTTTTTAACAGGAATTGCTGAATATCAAAAGCTTTTTACACAATATTCTACCTATTATGATATAAATCGCCAAAGTCTTCCTACTTCTCCATTGTTCCAATCAGATCCGAAAAATGAGAGAAATCAAAAGTAAGTGGATCTGAGTTGAATCATGACTATATAAGCTATTCTTAAGAGATTCAATATAGATGAAATCATGGAAGCAGACCTTTTATTTCCTTTTTCCACGCAAGAATTCGTCGTCCGATTGAATCTGCTTGTTCCTGGATGCTCCGTGCAGTTTTCATCGACCTAATGATTCGTGTATGCAAACCATACCTCGATAAATTTGTGATTGTATTTATCGACGATATCCTGATCTATTCGCGCACGAGGGGGAGCACGAGCAACATCTAAGAACCATTCTGGAACTGTTGAAGAAGGAAAAGCTCTACGCGAAGTTCTCAAAGTGCGAATTTTGGATTCGCGAGTTACAGTTCCTTGGTCATGTCGTGAACGAGAATGGTATCCATGTAGACCCGTCAAAGATCAAAGCAATCGAGAATTGGGAAGCCCCCAAAACTCTAACTGAAGTACGACAGTTTCTGGGATTAGCGGGCTATTACCGACGATTTATTGAGAATTTTTCTAAAATTGCTCAACCGCCCACATCCCTTACATAGAAAGACAAGAAGTTTGATTGGGGAGACAAACAGGAAGAAGCCTTCCAGCTACTCAAAGATAAGCTATGCAATGCACCGATCCTATCCCTACCCGAAGGTACTGAAGACTTCGTGGTATACTGTTGACGTTCGCGTCAAGGTTTGGGTTGCGTGCTCATGCAATGCCAAAAGGTCATCGCCTATGCATCACGACAATTGAAGGTTCATGAGAAGAATTATACCACCCACGACTTGGAACTTGGTGCAGTGGTGTTTGGTTTGAAGATTTGGCGACATTATCTGTACGGTACTCGTTGTACTATCTTCACAGACTACAATAGCTTGCAGCACATATTTAATCAGAAGGAATTAAATATGCGCTAGTGACGATGGGTTGAGTTGCTGAACGATTATGACTGTGAGATCAAGTACCACCATGGAAAGGCGAACGTGGTAGCAGACGCCTTGAGTCGAAAGGAAAGAGTTAAAACCCTAAGGGTTCGAGCTTTAGAAATGACGATTCTCACGAATCTCACTTCGCGCATTCATGATGCACAACAAGAAGCACTCAAGGGGGAGAATCTTAAAGCAGAACTTCTCCGAGGTATGGAGAAACAGTTGGTACCAAATGAAGAGGGAACTTTGTAATTTATGGGACGCATTTGGGTTCCGCTCTTCGGCGGTGTTCGAGAGATTATCTTTGATGAAGCTCACAAGTCAAGATACTCGATCCACCCAGGATCAGACAAAATGTATCAAGACTTGAAAGAATACTATTGGTGGTCGAATCTTAAGAACGACGTTGCTGTATACGTTGGAAAGTGCCTAACCTGCGCTAAGGTTAAGGTTGAGTACCAGAAGCCATCAGATCTACTGCAACAAACTGAAATACCTGTGTGGAAGTGGGAGCAAATATCGATGGATTTCATAACGAAGTTTCCCAGGACCCTAGAGGGCATGATATGATATGGGTGATAGTCGATCGATTAACGAAGTCTACGCACTTCCTACCAATTCGGGAGATAGATAGCACAGGAAAGCTTGTTGAGTTGTATCTTAAGGAAATCGTGGCACGTCATGGAGTGCCTATCTCGATACTTTCAGATAGAGATGGACGTTTTGTATCAAGGATCTGGCAATCCTTCCAAGAGGCCTTTGGATCTCAACTAGATCTAAGCACGACCTTCCATCCACAAACAGACGGCCAGAGCGAACGGACCATACAAACTCTTGAAGATATGCTTCGCGCATGTGTAATGGATCTAGGAGGCAGCTGGGATACTCACCTACCTTTGGTCGAGTTCTCCTATAATAACAGATACCATACGAGTATAAAGGCCGCACTGTCCAAAGCTCTATATGGCCGCAAGTGTCGCTCATCGTTGTGTTGGGCAGAAGCCGGAGATAGACAACTGATTGGTCCCGAACTTGTTCAAGAAACGACCGACAAAATCATTCAGATCCAAGACCGTATCAAGGCGGCTTGTGATCGACAAAAGAGCTATGCTGATCGAAGACGAAAACCTTTAGCCTTCGAGGTGGGAGACAAAGTTTTATTAAAGGTCTCACCTTGGAAAGGTGTAGCAAGGTTCGGGAAACGTGGAAAGTTGAATCCACGATACATTAGACCGTTCAGGATTCTAGAAAAGATTGGTATCATAGCGTACAAACTGGAATTACCGGAGGAACTGAATAGCGTACATGAGACGTTCCATGTGTCAAACTTCAAAAAGAGTCCAGCCCAGGAAACAGTTATCATCCCTGTGGATGAGGTACATATCGACGACAAACTCTGATTTACAGAAGAGGCTGTTGAGGTGATGGACTGGAAGGTCTAGAAAACAAGGAGAAGTCGCATTAAACTGGTTAAAGTATGTTGGAACTCTAAACACGGGCCCGAGTATACTTGGGAACGCGAGGATCAGTTCAAAGCTAAGTACCCCCACCTATTCGAGGAAGCTCCTGCGAGAGATCAGCTGGAATTTCGGGACGAAATTCTTTTAACGGGGGGAGACTGTGACAACTGGCACAAAACCGGTAATTTCTGTACGAATTTAATAATTAATTATTTCCTGCAATTATGTGCTTACACGTCAAGATTATGTGCTTACTTTCTTTACATATGAATTCATGCATGTTTTATACTTCAAATACCGCATTGTGCATTAAATTAAGCGTTATGTCAGAAAGACTAGTAAACTCATCGATAAGAGAAGCTGCGTCAGCATGACTGCAGAACACAATTAGACAATAGATTTAGGGCCTAGATGTAGGTCCAGCATCAAAAACACATTAATACCCAAGTGTAGGAACAAGGGTTAACATAAACACTTTCCGGAAACTAAAACAGACACTAAAAAGTACCCGTAACGCACTATAAATGCGGATTTCTGTAGAAAAAGAGCAAAAACAACATTTAACCATGAAATAACATGCAGAATTTATGTTTTAGTGCCCAGAATAACTTGTAAAGCATTGGGAATGAAAGCTGTCACAAAAGGTGCTTCATACCTAGTAAAACTGCGCAATTTAGCACTTTAACAAACCGGTAACAGAACGAATAACCGGACACTACCCAAAACATCAAAACTAGACTAGAAGCATTGTTTTTATGATATAAAGCTAGTATTGGTGATAAAACACCTTAAAAATCATAAAAACACATAAACACACTTAATCTAAACATAAACCTTCTTACTTACACTTATAACCTTCAAGTTCCAAAACCTTACAATTTACCCCCCCCCCCCACCACTCCATGTATAACCGGCCCCAAGGGCCCCACAACCTTTTGAATATAATATTTCTAATGTTAGGGAGATATTAAACATTAGTACCTATGGGTAACCAAGTGTTGTGGATATAAGAACATGACCTAAGGTGTTAAGAAACATTCTCATCTTCTCAACTTTCAAACACCATCTTTTCCTCCTCTCTTCTTCTTCCTCTCGGCCATACATAGCCACCCACACATCCACCATTTCAATCAGCTTACAAGCAATCCAAGGTTATATCAAGGTGTAAGAAGGTGATCTAAGAAGGCTTGAAGCAAAGGAAGCTCAAGGACCACTTGGAGGAGCTTTTAACCTCTCATTTTCTTCTATCTCCATTTTCATCTTGTTTGTGCCACTTCCCTAGCCACTAGAGCTAGTAGTAAGAATGCTAAACTCTGTTTTACTTGATGTTAGAGTTGTGTACAAGTTACACCATCTAAGAAACTAAACTTTGGAGGATGAAGATATGAAGATCAAACATAACCTAAAGAAAAACAAGTGTTTTTTAGTGATGTTTGATGTATGTTATGAAGTTGTTGTTGTTGTTGTTAATCTTGTGTTTATGTTTAGATCCATTATGTTAAAGCTTGTTAGAAGCTTAGATCTAACAAGTTTAAGCATGGATCTTGAAAGATCCATGGTTAAACTTTAAAATGAACTTGAAAAGTCTTTATGTGAACTTGAAAAAAAGTTTTAAAGTATGATTCTTGTAATCTTGAAGTGATAAAGTTTATGGATAATCAACTTATGAAACTAAAAGTTCATGAAAAAGTCTTCAAGACACTGGTTTTTGGAAGAATGGTGTATGTGAAGTGTAGATCTTAAAGACTACACATTTATAACAAAAATCAAGTTCATCATAAGGTTTTACATGGTGAAATTAGTATATGTAACTTGGGATCTTGATTGGAAATTGATTTTTATGGTGAAAAGAAAATAAACACATGTTTTGAAAACATGGGAAACCTCCATTTTTAAGGGAAACAATGTCAAAATTTTTATAAAATTTTGACACTTAGAAAAATATAAGTTTTGGTGAAACTTACTCCCCAAAAATTCACCTAAAATATTTATCATGGTTTTCTAATTTTTGTACAAAATTACAAGCTAAGAAATAAGGATTTCTTCAAGTTAAAATCAATATTAAGTATGTATATTTTTAGGGAAGATATATATATTTAGTGATCACCAAATTTTGTGCTAAGTGTATATTATGTGTATTATATGTAGTAGTGTATTTGGAACATGAAAATACACTAAATACTCCCAAGGAGTATCACCAACAAAATACACATAAAAATACATAACAAATGCCTAAGAATATTCATACAAAATAACCCATGAAAGGGTATATGGACAAATACAAGAAAATATATTTGTATGAATATATTCCTTAACAATTTTTGGACTTGGACAAATAATGGACAATTCTAGACTTAAATATATATTTGGACAAATATATATAACTGTTACCAAGTAATGGAAATTATGCAAAAATCGAAAAATAACAAAATATATATATATTTCACACAAGTCTTAAAAATATATTATTTTTAAGAAATATAATTTCGGAAAGTAATACAAATCAAAGTATTGATAATCAACTTATCAAGTCGAATAATGAAAAGATTGCATCAGAATATATAGAACACCTAATTACACTTAGGTACCCTAGACAATACATAAAATGACGATAATAATAATAATAGCCGACATAGTCTAATATTCCCCCGCAAGTTCTGGGCGGTTAGCAATCTGCAACTTGGATCTTAGAAAATCAAACTTCTGTGAAGGTAGAGGCTTCGTGAAATATCAGCTATCTAATCCTCTGTAGAGATGAACTTGACATTGAGACTACCCTGAGTGACTTGTTCACGAGCAAAGTGATAATCAACCTCAACGCGTTTCGTGCGAGCATGAAAGACCGGATTAGTAGTGAGGTAAGTGGCACCAAGATTATCACACCAAAGTGTGGATGCATCGCTATTCAAACCGAGCTCACCAAGAAGAGATTTGAGCCAAAGTAACTCTGCAACCGTGTCTACAATGTCCTTGTACTTAGATTCTGTTGAGGATCGAGATACCGTTTTCTGTTTTCTGGCTGACCAAGAAATGAGGTTTGAGCCTAAGTAGATAGCAAATCCCCCCGTGGAGCGACGATCAATAGGGCAACCTGCCCAGTCAGTGTCCGAGAAAGCCTGTAAATCATTAGACCAATGAGAGTCGGAAAAGGCTTGAAGCCGATATCCAGAGTTATGATGAATCCAAAGACCCATGTTTAGAGTGCCTTTCAAGTAACGCATAATGCGTTTAACTGCAGCCCAGTGATTCTCGGTCGGGGCATGCATAAACTGACAGACCCGGTTGATAGCAAAGGCAATGTTGGGTCTGGAAAGCGTAGCATACTGAAGAGCACCAACGGTCTACTGGTATCTAGAAGGATCATCCAGTGGGGAGCTATCATCAGGAAGTAAAGCATGAGAGGTGCTCATAGGTGTGGAGATGGGTTTGCAATCTGCCAAGCCAGCCCAATGGAGGATGTCCCCAATGTATTTTCGCTGAGAAAGGACCAAATCAGAATTCTGGTGAACAATCTACCCCAAGAAAATAATGCAGTTGCCCAAAATCTTTTAGAGCAAATAAAGAGTTGAGACAATCTCTAAGCATGGCCACAGTGTGAGAGTTATTACCCGTGATGTGATATCATCAACGTACAGAAGAAGATAAACCAGAGAGCCCGATTGGTTGAGGATAAATAGTGATGGACCTGTCTTAGACCCAGAGAACCCCAGCTAATGAAGAGCAGTAGAGAGTTTGTTGAACCAAGCACGAGGAGCCTGCTTGAGACCATATAATGATTTGTTGAGGAGACAGACATGAGTTAGTTTGTTAGGGTCAATAAACCCCAGTGGCTGGCGCATATAAATTGTTTCCTCAAGATCGCCATGCAAGAAAGCTGTCTGAATGTCCAACTGTCGCAAAGACCTGCGATTAGTGACAGCTAAGGATAAGATGGTCCGAATTGTGGTAGGTTCAATGACTGGACTAAAAGTCTCATGATAGTCCACCCCATGCTGCTGACTAAAGCCTTTTGCAACCAAGCGGGCTTTATACCTGCTGATTTTACCATATTCATCTGTTTTCAACCTGCATACCCATTTACAATCAACAATATTAGCATTAGGTACAGGGGGCACGAGTGTCCAAGTGCCAATCTTACGAATGGCATCTAAGTCATCGGACATGGCTTGGCGCCATTCAGCATACTTGTTAGCAATGGTAAACTTAGTTGGTTCAACGGGTAAGGATGAGGAAATATTGGCCGTATTAGAAGCAGGATTGTAACGGTCAGGTTGCTTTGGGTTGGGCCGTAGGTTAGAGGGTCGTGGCCTTGGTGGTTGGGTGGGGGCTGTATGCGGTTAGGAGGTGGGTATGTTTAGTGGTGTTGGTGTTGAAGGGTGGGGGTCGAGGGTTGTGGAATGTTTGGGGAGGATGGAGGTGAAGGGGAAGCTGGAGTGGTTTGGGTTGTTTGGTTATGTGGGATAAGAGAGGGCAGGGGTGAGGGATGAGAGGAGGTAGGCTCGGGTGGGAAACCGGGTGGTGGATTTGGGAAAATAGAGATGAAAGGTGAGTCTGGCTGGGACGAAGGAGTAGGGTCAGGCAATGGTTGATATGGGAAGACATGTTCATTAAATCGGACATGTCGAGTAATGTATATACGCTCAGTAGAGGGGTCAAAGCACCGATAGCCATGGTGAGATAGACTATAACCAAGGAAGACACAAGGAGTGGAGCGGAAGTCAATTTTGTGACAGTTATATGGGTGTAGGTAAGGAAAACATTGAGACCTGAAAACTCGAAGAAATGAATAATCGGGTTTGCGCTGAAAGACGTGTTTGAAAGGAGATTTATTGGACGACACACGGGAAGGAAGCTAATTTATGAGGTAGACGGCTATCTCAAAAGCGAAGTACCAGAAGCGTTGGGGAAGGCTGGATTGGGCCAATAAAGAGAGACCCGTTTCGACGACGTGCCGATGTCGTCGTTCAACAAAACCGTTTTGTTCACTGGTGTGGGGTCAAGAACGACGATGGATAATGCCAAGGTTGAGACAGAGAGTGGTGAGTGGTCGAAACTCGCCCCCCAGTCAGATTGGATACATTTTAATTTAGTGTTGTATTGGCGTTCGGCCATGGTAATGAAATTGGTTAATATTATGGAAGCATCAGACTTTTGTGTTAAGGGGAAAATCCACATATAGCGGGTGCAATAGTCAACACAAAGAAGAAAATATCGATGACCATCAAGAGATGGTGATGGGGATGGGCCCAAACATCACAATAAACAAGATCTAAGATATTATGACTACGAAAATTAGAATCAGACAAAGACAATTTTGAGGATTTTCCCATTTGACAAGAAGAACATAAATTACTAGATAATTTGTCCGAAACAGGTAAAGAACATTAAGAAACGATTGAATTAAAAACTTGAGCATGAGGATGTCCTAGACGTTGATGCCAAATGTTTGAAGAAGCTTTGACAGCAGTGAAGGCAACCTTGGGCAAAGACTTGAGTTGTGGAAGGCGGATGGAGTACAAACCCTGTTCACTGGGGCCCGTGAGGAGGGTAGTGCGTGTAGACTCGTCCTTCACAACAAAATAAGCAGAGTGAAATTCAAAGAAAACGTTATTGTCAAGACAAAATTTTTGAACTGATAAAATGTTTTGTTTAAGTTCAGGAACATGAAGAATATCAGAAAGTTTAAAGGTTTGTTGGAAAAGTAAATTTTGGATGAACCAATGTGGAAAATGGGTATAGAATGACCATTGCCAACAAGTAAGGAAGAAGTACCATAATATGCCTCGGAGTTGTCCAAGCTCGATAAGTCTGGGGTGGCATTATGACTGGCACCAGTGTCGGGCTTCCAAGCACTTCTATAAGATGAAGCAGCATTAGAGAAGGCGGTAAAGTTTGCTTGTGGAGGTGGCCTTGGCTGCGAATTCTGCTGATTTGGACATTGTGAAGGTAGATGACCTATGCCACATCGATTACAGTACCCGTAGACAGTATTTTGAGTGGAGGCCCAAGAAAATTATCTTCCACCACCATTGTCTTGTGGTCGTGGAGTGAATGAACCATGAGAGTTCCCCCTTGAGTAGCCACGAGAATTTCGACCACCGCGATTTGTATTGAAAGAATGAGACCCAAAGTAAGCTTGAGGGCGTGGTGATGATGTGGAGTTTAGTTGAAAACCCATTCGAGATGCCATAAGTTGGATATTTTGAAGCTGCTGTTGTAATTATTCAATAGTCGATTGGATAACCGAAGGGTTGGGGACAGCAGAGGGCTGCTGTGATGCAGGAGAAGCAGCAGCCAATAAAGCTTGGGGATTAGCATTTAAAACTTTGGTGACTACACAGTCATGATCACATAAAATAGCATATATCTCACGAAAGGAGATAGGAGGCTGTCGAGCCAGCAGGTTTGCCTTCAAACCATTGTATTCTTCTCTTAGTCCAGCAAGAGTTAACATGACAAGGTCTTTATCTTTGACCGGTTCTCCGATATTAGCCAAGGCGGTTGCATATTCTTGTGCCCTGCTTAAGTAATCAATTGGTTTTTCCTCACCTTTCATTGTGATACGAAGTAGTTGACTCTTAAGAGTGAATTCATGAGAGGCGGTGACAGGCGCATAAGCCCGTTCCAGAGACAGCCAAACCTCCCAGGATGTTTTTCCCTGAACATGTTGATATGAATATTCAGACACGGTTGAGATGATAAGCGTACGAATATGAGCATCGTTCGAGATCCATGGTGTATAGGTGGGATTATCAGTTGTTGCTACGTCAACAGTGACCTTCTGATCAGGACACGGAATGGTCCCATCGACCTAACCAAACAGATTGCGTGAGGTTAGAAAAGATTCAATCATTGATCTCCAATATCCATAATTTGTAGGTTTAAGGGTAAAAGCAAACTTGTGGGAATTGTGGGTAGTCTTTTCTTGATTGGAGAAGGTGAGTATGGCTGCCATTGTTGATCGGCAGAAGATAATCAACAGAAAGAAATTGGCCGGCAGAAGGTTTTTTTTTTGGCCGGCAGAAGTTTAGGGCTGATTAGGGCTGGAGAAAAAGTAGGAGTTGATTTAGGCTCTGATACCAAATCAACTTATCAAAGGTAATGAATTGTATTAATCGAATAATGAGAAGATTACATCAGAATATATAGAACACCTAATTACACTTAGGTACCCTAGACAATACATAAAATAATAATAATAATAATAATAATAATAATAATAATAATAATAATAATAATAATAATAATAATAATAATAGCCGACATAGTCTAATATTGATTTTTGGCAAATAATGTAAAATACACAAGTATTTACATAAAAATACAGGTATACTTTCCTAAGTATACTTGCACAAAAATAATATTGGAAATATTATTTAACAAAATACTTATGTTTATGTTTGAAAAATAATATAAGTAACATATTTTGGATAAGTTAAAAATATAGTTTATTTAACACTTAATGACCTTCACATATCACATAAACAAATATATATTTTGGGAAGTAAAATATATATTTACAAGAGAACAATACAAATTCAAAATACAAAGAACACGACGAACGGGCGAGACCCGACAAAGAAGGGCACGACCCTCACAAACAATGAACATACACAAAACAAATACTTAACTTAAGATGGTGACTTGTACTTCGTGTGTCAAAAGTCTAGTGACTATCGTACATAGAACACATATAGGTCACGACGCTTACGAGACAAACCCGGTGAAGTTTACGATGCAAGATACGCAAAATAGTGAGTTCATATCCCCACTTTTAAGCTTTTACTTGTTTTCTAAACCTGGGGAAAATACATGTACTACGGTATGTAGAACACAAAACTAAGGAATGACACATAGATCATGTGACTAATAGGGTGACATAAACACCATTAATCAACTATATACCTAGACCGCGGAACAAAAGGTTAGATCTAATGGGTTTCAGGCAGCCACACTCCAGGCCACGTTCTACCTAGAGTGCTTTTGTGTCTCGAGTTGTAAATCGACAGAAAAAGGCCTATGGTTTGGATGCTTCCTATGTCGTGACATAGGTTAATGTCCTCGCGAAACATTAGCGATCTCTTATTCCTTACATTTACAGAGCAGAGTTTACAGATACGTTTTACAAATTACATACCATGTTTTCATACAAATATACAAACATTCTATACGAAAACTGCATGAATTCACACCAACTTATGTTGACGATTTTCAAAACTTACATGTATTTCAGGTAACTAAGTGGATGTATGTGTGGTCTCCTTATTCAAGATGGTCATTTTGGTTTTAAGAATTTATGTGTCGATGCTCCATTGCCACTTTTGTAGGATTTGTTTGTTATATCCCGCCTTCTGCGGAGATATAATGAACAAAACCTTGATATTTGTTTTTGAAATGGTGTTGTAGACTTTTTCAAACAATTAGCTTATGTCATGTTGTAAACTTAAACTTAACTTTTGATTTTGTTGATGAACTATCAATGGCAATATGGAGTTCTTTTACCATCATGTAGTATGTTTACTATTCGTATGCAATGAGAACCTTTTAGATCACACCTCATGCTTCCGCCTTAGAAAGGGGTGTGACATCTTGTATTGACATACGGGGGGGGGGGATCGACATTACTTGAGGGGAAAACGGGGGAGAAGCGCATGTTGACCGATGTTTACTACATACCATAACTCTTGATTAAGCAACGGAAGGTGGATGCAACATTCACATGAAACGTGATTTGCTAACCATTCATGATGATACAGGTAAGCTTATGATGATGGTGACAAGGACCGAGAACCGTCTATACAAGATTAACCTCAAGATAGCAAGTTCCAGTACACAAGTTAGCATGATTGGAATGAAGAATTTTGTGGGTGGAGATCTACAAAGAGTTGAACTGAAAGGTGATATTCCAAGTAAGAGTCAGAATCTTCTCAAAGATCCAAGTTTAACGAAGAAACCCAAAATACAAAGTCCAAAGAAAAACGTTCAAGAATTCAAAGAAAATGTTAAGCAAGGGATTCAAACCCAAGGAAGTACGTGTAAGGATCCAAGAAAGCGAGTGTTTGCTCAAGATTGCAGCCGAGTTAATGGTGGTGCGAGTTCTTATGACCAAAGGATGAGTCTTCAAAGGACTAGTCGAGTACAAGGTCGCAAGAATGTTCGAGCTAGGAAACACAGCTAGAGATCAAGATGAGTTCTATGAGAATCAAGACAAAGAAGACATATAGAGACTAGTTATTTCGAGTCAGAAATTAAGGGGGTGATTGTTGGCGGTAATTCCCGACTCATCACAAGTCGGTGATGGGAAAGGGTGACAAAGGAGTTCAAGTCACAAGTCGGTGAACTTAAGGATCAATGTTGACAAGTTGGTCATAGTTGGTTAAGTTTCCTAATTATGTTATAATTATATTTGGTAATGTCTCGGTCACCAAGTTACGCTTAGCCTATATAAACCAAGCTAGGGTTAGACATTATTAAGATAGGAGAGAAGAGACTAGAGCGAAATCGAGTTATGGGTTGAGAGTCTGTAATCAGTTTTGAGTTATTTTCTAATTAATAAGATTGAGAGTTATTCGATCTTTATTCTTTTCTTCATCTTTTCTATTCGGTTTGATTGTCGATTGGGACTTGAGATTCACCATGCAAAGTGGAGCCTATGTTCAATGTACAAGTCAAACATATCTGTTGTTTATGACTTTCACTGAATGAATACAAAATCTTTTTGTTTCAGTTTTACATAGAACTAGTCCTGACTCGAACTCGTATTCACCCGACGGCCGATACCCAAGCCCACCAGTTTGCTAGACTTAGTATGAGCATTTGTAACCCAGGGTTATAGATTATGAGAAGTCGGAATTCTCCATTGAAATGGTTTTTAAGTATCAAATACCTTGTTTGTTCATAAATTTGTGATTCGAATCAGCTTATCGTGAATGTTGTCGAGTCAATACTAATGGTCAAATTAATATACTACAAGAACAATGTTGATATTTCGAAAATTAATTGATTGAATAGGATTAAAAGCAAATTTCTAGTCGAAATTAATTGTCAGAATAATTGACTCCAAAATCTTGCCTAATACCAATTCCGTGGATCATGGCAAACTAAAACTTAAGCTAAGACCTTAGATTAATTGTTAATTAGATTGCAGCAAAATAGTTAGTCAATTTATCGGGTATCTTTGTTTCATTGCGAAAGATCACAACTAGAACAAACCAAACAATAGTAGAAGAATAATCGTCAAAACAAAGTATAATCAGAAACGAATGCTTCAATACATTATGTAGAACAAATTACATATTACAACTAAAAGCACAATCGATTATACAGCTAACAATCAAGCTGTGAAATAACAAGATTTGCAAATTAAATTTTCACACACAACTTCACGCACTGAATTCTCTCAATAAATGGATTAATGCATTGATTTCTATGCTTATAATCTTGTTATAGAATTGCTCATATGACAATGTCGTATAACATCCTCTCAACATGTTCTGGTCATTTAGTGTTAAGTTGACATATGGCAACTCTGATAGCCTTCATAGTGATTTGCAGCGGAATCATCATAATTGTTTGGTTCCATATTAACAGTGAATCGATGATGAATTGATAGTAGCGTGTGTGATGATGAATTTGAGACGACAATTAAACGGTTAATTGTCTTGGTACTGAGATATATTCCCGGCAACAGACATATATACATAAGGACTAGAAACGGTTGTGAAGGAGGTTGAGTTTTGGCGGGAGTAACCGCCATTTGAAACGGTACCAACCTACCGACACACCCTTTCGAATATACTGTCACATACATACATTTAAGAATGATATATCCTAAGTTTAATACATGAAATATATATGTATATATATATATATATACACGAATTATGTTTATGACTGTCTAATACTCTCCCCTAAACATGATTCTGTTTACGAGAGTATTAAGGACACTTGCATTAGCATCGTCCATTGCTGCTCTTGCTCTGTTAAAATCGAACGTCCTTCTGGTCTGCCTCCTTTTGATTTCATTCCATCCATTGTCGATAAAGAGTGCATAGTGCTCCGTCAGATTTTCAGCAACCACTTGACTCTCATCATGACCTGCATCTTGTTCAGCATCACCTCCTTCACTCTGGCTGCTTCTCGGATCCATCTTACTACCCAGCACTTCCTTCTCATCTGTCACTTCTTTATCATAAATGTTTGATTGAATGGTTTTAAATTTGTAGTAATAGACAAGGACATCCAAGTACATTGCGTACATAACACGCATTAATTCACCATCACTGTACTCATAGCCTATATCTTTAGCCACCTTTGGCCACGGATTGTTTTCGGTCACTCTTCGATGCCCACCTTCCTTTTCTATTTCCAAATACAGATCTAACAGACTCAGTTTGCGATTGTTTGAGACAGAAGCCGGAATTGGCCTTGTTATCACCCCCAGTTTCTTCGTTATAAACCACTCCACCATCTCTTCAAACTTCGTTTGCAGAATAAACTTGTACTTTTCGACATATTCATCATCGTCCATCATGTCGAGTAAAGCCTTACAATCTAAAAATTCCTTGAATTTCATTGTTTGAAGTATCATCATGTTCCAGTCCGGTTCATTTGATGATATTTCCAGTCTTTCGAAGTAGTCATTCAGATAATTTGTTTTGAACTTCATAAATTCTGATTCTTTGTTCATCATATTCTGTTTCTCTACAACACCTATCTCCTCTTCCTTTGACAGTCCTGATATACTTATGTTATTGTTTAGGGGTACACTAAAGGTTGGAAAGAGTTTGCACTTATCACCGGTGAACTTCACCGTAAAACCTTGTTTAATTAACTGATCATAACTTAGAACATTTCTATCTATGTCTTGTGTATAGAATACACTTTGAACCCAGATCTTTTATGCCCCTGAAACAATATCTACCACTCCTATACCTCGAATGAAATAAAACTGATTTTCACCAGTTTTTGTTTCAACATCGTTCATGCATTTAATGCACTTAAACATATCAAGATTTCCAGAAAAATGATGTTTCAGAGTTTTGCTTACATACCACATTTCCGACCAAAATCCTCCGTCGGTTCCGACCACGAGATACTCTGTTTTCTGGCCATTTCTGTAATCTTCGTCTTCATCGTCACATTGTTGTTGCGTACCAGTGTTTATAGCGAGACGTATCAACTGAGATTCTTCATCATCTTCTTTCTTTTTGCAGTTTGAAATTTGGTGACCAGGAACGTTACAATAGTAACATCGTTTCATCAGCCACTTTCGTTCCCGTCTTTCGTCTGAACAGTGTTGACATGGTAGTATTGTAGAAGATGCCCTAGGATCAGAATAACCTGGTGCTCTGATACCACTATGATAGCCTTCATAGTGATTTGCAGCGGAATCATCATAATGGTTTGGTTCCATATTAACAGTGAATCGATGATGAATTGATAGTAGTGTGTGTGATGATGAATTTGAGACGACAATTAAACGGTTAATTGTCTTGGTACTGAGATATGTTCCCGGCAACAGACATATATACATAAGGACTAGAAACGGTTGTGAAGGAGGTTGAGTTTTGGCGGGAGTAACCGCCATTTGAAACGGTACCAACCTACCGACACACCCTTTCGAATATACGGTCACATACATACATTTAAGAATGATATATCCTAAGTTTAATACATGAAATATATATAAGGTTCATGCGAGAACCACCCTTATTGCGAGAACCGCGAGAACCAATGTGAACACAAAATAAAATCTAAAAAAAATCAAAAAAGCACTCAAAATTTTTTTTTTATTTTTTTAATATTTTTTAACAAAAAATCGCTATATTTCGTTCCATAAAAAAAAAAAAAACTTTTTTTTTCGAGTAACAGTTATCCATGCACATGTGCATATGTATCATTACTTCAACAAATTCGGTAATACATTATCAGGAATAGACAATTGCACTTTAATTTACAATACCATTAGTAATACACTACTTTTTACATTACCAATATTCAAAATGCACATGTGCATAATTAGGTATAACCATGATATAACGTGTTTTGGTACAAAAAGTTTGTGATTTTGAATGGAGAAGTAGACCCATATACATGTTTTTTGGTTAGTTATATCTAGTGGTTGATGGTTTGGTTATAGTTGTCAATTTTTTATGTAATATGTTGATTGGATGGTATAAATGGTGTTTACATACATGTAATAAAGTGAAAATATTGTTAATGGTATTGTATTATGGATGGTAGGAGGTAATGGTATTGTATTATGGATGGTAGGAGGTAATGGTAGTGTATTATGGATGGTATGATAGATGAAAGGGAAAGTGTATTCAAAGTGGTGTACCAAAACACCTTATTTCATGTTGATACATATAATGCACATGTGCATTTCTAATATTGGTAATGTAAAAAGTAGTGTATTACATATGGTAGTGTAAATGAAAGTGCAATTGTCTAATATATGTAATGAATTACGGAATTTGTCAAAGAAATGACAGAAATGCACATGTGCATACTTGTGTATTATGGATGGAATGATAGATGAAAGAGAAAGTAGTGTACCAAAACACCTTATTTCCTGTTGATACATATAGATGCACATGTGCATTTCTAACATTGGTAATGTAAAAGATATTGTATTACACGTAGTAGTGTAAATGAAAGTGCAATTGACTATTATTTGTAATGAATTACGGAATTTGACAAAGAAACGACACATATGCACATGTGCATGGATAACTGTTACTCGAAATTTTTTTTTTTTTTTGAAATTTTTTTTATTTTTTTATTAACAAAATATAGCGATTTTTTCAAAAAAAATAGTAAAAAAATAAAAAAAAAAATTTTTGGGTGTTTTTTAGATTTTTTTAGGAATTACTGTTTGTGTTCACACTGGTTCTCGCGGCTCTCGCAATAAGAGGTGGTTCCTAACGGATCTTTGTCCTATATATATATATAATCCAGAGGGGCACCACCAAGAAGAATTGCGGCCTAGTCAACAGCTCCAGTCCTTCTGGTTTGCACTAAAGTGGCTTAAGTAGCCCTCGAGGAGTCCGTTTATTCTCTCCGTCTGAGCTTTCAAAGATATACCGACCTTAGGTATCTGACCATAAAATACCGACCTTCTAACATTACCGACTTTGAAATCTACAAAGATCCGTTAGGAACCACCTCTTATTGCGAGAACCGCGAGAACCAGTGTGAACACAAACAGTAATTCCTAAAAAAATCTAAAAAACACCCAAAAATTTTTTTTTTTATTTTTTTACTATTTTTTTTTGAAAAAATCGCTATATTTTGTTAATAAAAAAATAAAAAAAAATTTCAAAAAAAAAAAAAATTTCGAGTAACAGTTATCCATGCACATGTGCATATGTGTCGTTTCTTTGTCAAATTCCGTAATTCATTACAAATAATAGTCAATTGCACTTTCATTTACACTACTACGTGTAATACAATATCTTTTACATTACCAATGTTAGAAATGCACATGTGCATCTATATGTATCAACAGGAAATAAGGTGTTTTGGTACACTACTTTCTCTTTCATCTATCATTCCATCCATAATACACAAGTATGCACATGTGCATTTCTGTCATTTCTTTGACAAATTCCGTAATTCATTACATATATTAGACAATTGCACTTTCATTTACACTACCATATGTAATACACTACTTTTTACATTACCAATATTAGAAATGCACATGTGCATTATATGTATCAACATGAAATAAGGTGTTTTGGTACACCACTTTGAATACACTTTCCCTTTCATCTATCATACCATCCATAATACACTACCATTACCTCCTACCATCCATAATACAATACCATTACCTCCTACCATCCATAATACAATACCATTAACAATATTTTCACTTTATTACATGTATGTAAACACCATTTATACCATCCAATCAACATATTACATAAAAAATTGACAACTATAACCAAACCATCAACCACTAGATATAACTAACCAAAAAACATGTATATGGGTCTACTTCTCCATTCAAAATCACAAACTTTTTGTACCAAAACACGTTATATCATGGTTATACCTAATTATGCACATGTGCATTTTGAATATTGGTAATGTAAAAAGTAGTGTATTACTAATGGTATTGTAAATTAAAGTGCAATTGTCTATTCCTGATAATGTATTACCGAATTTGTTGAAGTAATGATACATATGCACATGTGCATGGATAACTGTTACTCGAAAAAAAAAAGTTTTTTTTTTTTTTTTTTTTTTTTTTTTTTTTTTTTTTTTTTATGGAACGAAATATAGCGATTTTTTGTTAAAAATATTAAAAAAAATAAAAAAAAATTTTTGAGTGCTTTTTTGATTTTTTTTAGATTTTATTTTGTGTTAACATTGGTTCTCGCGGTTCTCGCAATAAGGGTGGTTCTCGCATGAACCTTACCCTATATATATATATATATATATATATATATATATATATATATATATATATATATATATATATATATATATATATATATATATATATATATATATATATATATATATATATATATATATACGAATTATGTTTATGACTGTCTAATAAACTATTCCTTAGTTTTTCATTAGGGAGACTTGTTCATTATTGGTAACTTGCCATCAGTGGCAAGTTCCACTTGTCTTTATTGGTGATAATTTGCCGTATTAGGTTTCATTTATCTTCATGGGTGGTAACTTGCCATCAGTGGCAAGTTCCATTTTTCTTCACTAATGGTAAGTTACTAATCAATGGTAGCTTATCCAATAACAACCATTACCATCACTGACAACTTATATCAGCTCTTACTATCCTTCAGTACCAAATCTTCACCAATGATAAGTCTTTATCAACAAGTCGTCATCAGTGACAAGTTTTTATCAGCAAGTCTTCATTGGTGGTAGGCCTGTCAATGGATGGATATGGATTGGATCATGATCTGATCCATTAATGATCCAACTTAAATGGATCATGATCCGATCCATGATCCAACATAATGGATCGTGATCTGATCCATATCCAAATAATTTTAAATGGATGGATCACTATCCGGATCGATCCAAATAAAAAATATAATAAAAAACCTCTAAAAATACAAAAAATTAAAAAAAAAAAATAAAAATAAAATAAAATAAAATAAAAAATCGAAAAAAATCTAAAAAATCAAAAAAGTCCAAAGAATTAAAAAAAATTCAAAAATATCTAAAAAAATTCTAAAAAATAAAAAAAAAATCTAGACTACAACCAACAATTTGACTTAGCTACCGCGCTAGGCTGCGTTTGGTTGCTGCAATCATGGGAATATGGGATGTTAATAGAATTGCTTAATTAGTACATCCACTCATATCACACCCATTAAGCGTCAATACCTGAACTGCAAGTTTTTGGTGCGTTATTCGCGTCAATACCTGAACTGCACGTTATTCGTGCGTTATTCTTCAAGCTTTCACAGTAGCTTAGGTGAACTTTTAACTTGACATTCACAAGTTTACACATTTGTTAGAGAAGAGAACTCTACTGAGTGGAAGTCATCATTCAAAATATTTGAAAACTCTAGCTCATTTCAGCATCCCTGATGAAAAGAACTCATCAAGCGGTTCGGTTTTGTTTGGGCTATTATGGTTTCGAACAGGACCCGATCAAAAACCAAATTTACTCAAAATCCTAAACCACAGACCAGACCATACGCATGTACATGGAATGGTTCGGTTTGGCATCAGTTTAGGCCGCCGGTTTAGACGGGTTCTGCACGCTCCTAATGGCGATTGGTTGGGTGACATGTGGAAGGCGCGACTATTTATTTTATATTTATAATACACTTTCATGCACAACAAAGAAAAGACACATAGCCTCCACTTGTACACCATATCATCAAGTAATACACTTGTACACCTGAAGTCCTGAACCCCTAAAATTAATTAGAAAATTTGTCTGTGCAAAAGAAAAAAATATGAAGTAAAAACTATTTCCCTTAAAAACAACGTGTTACAAAATCCATCAAGTTTAAAAAGTCATCTTAAAACTCATTTTTAACCATGTTTACCATCTGAATTCGTATTTGGCTGGAATTACAACTTTCATCAAACACTCTCCCAGCTACAGCTAACTTTGTCAAACAACAACTTGTGTAACTATTAAACGTTTTGACTGTTAAGTGTTAATCACAATCAAATGCCTACATTCTGAAGACAGGTCGCAACATATAACACTAATCAAATGCATAAAACACACAATTCTAGTTTAATTATTAAGCAAAAGATCGGTCTCACTTGTAACATTCCTAAGCAAAATAAATCATTCACCAACCCCACCATGGATTAAGTTTCTTTTAGGCCGCTTACTAGTTACTACTACTACTAATGCTTTCATTGGGGATTTTTATCAAACACTTGGTGAACAAAAACAATTGCTTTCCAACATCTCAAATTTGCAAACCAATTCACAGAATAGATATATGCGAACGCATGTAAACGGAAATTAGTACAGAATCATGAAGAAAATGTAAATAAACTGCCGCGGAACGTACCCGCAGAAAAAAATCGCAGCTCGACTTGAAGAAGATCAAAGATTTGAGCTAAGTTTTGGAGAGAAGAGCAACTGAATCGTGATTGAATCACAGCTAAGATTTGAGCTAAGTTTTGGTGACTGGATCGTGAATTGCTGAATCGTCAAAACGAACCTTGGACTTTCGGAGAGAAGAGGCTGGATTGATTTCAAAATTGAGGTATTGGACTTTTGAGAGGCACCTACAATCAGATATTCCAGTAATGGATCGATCTGGATGGATCATGGATTGATCCATATAATTAATTGGATAAATGGATTGATCTATTGGATTAATTAATGGATTAGTGGATATTTTTTGTGATCCAATAAGTGATTTAAATGGATCGGATTGGATTGGATATGGATCAATATCCAATCCATTGCCAGGCCTAATTAGTGGTAAAAAGACTAAGCGTTAACTTCCCCTTGGTTGTAGGCTTGTAGCTCTACTTTGGATTTGTAACCTTTGGCTTTGACATCTTTCTTATTCAGACATGACAACAACGCAATCCACATTTCGAAACATTTATCTGAAATCATGTTACACACAGCCGTGTCAACCATTGGTCAGGACTTGTGTGCCCGGACACCATCCATGAGAAAAGTTTTTAGCATGTTTCAGTATCAGAACTCACATGATGAAAGAAGGATGCAAATAATACCCATTATGCGGTGGTGAAACTCAGTTAAAATAATGTTTGTATATAACATCCATGAAGTTTTCTTTAACATGATGTATACAACGCTAGAAAGGAAGTTTTCTTTAACATGATGTAAACATGTGTATACAACACTTGAAAGTTGTGGAAAACACAAAATAGTAGATGCATGGCTTATTATATGAAATAAGATTTGACTGGAGTTATTTGACAAGTTGCTTGAATTTCAGAATGCAATCCAAAGCTCGGTCAAAATCACCATCTTCCAGGGCTAAAGTGAATCGGCAGTATCCTGGAATTCCAGTCCAAGAAGGTCCATTGATGCATAAACCTGTGGCTCTCAGCATTGCTTCTCGGATGTTGGTGTCACTCAGTTTGGCTTCCCATGTATTACCATCTTTTTCCAGCTTAATGCTTTTGCCAAGATAAGTAGAAGGTTTTGCAATCATGGAAACGCCTCCACAAGCCTCAATTACCTCCCATCCACATTTCTCGAGTGTCTGTCACGCAAAACAAAGAACGAATCAGAAAAAAGTTTTACAATACATTCTAGACCATTATCGAAAAATGGGTCATTTTGGTAAAGGTTAGGCTGGATAGAACCCACGCAAAACTGTCAAAAACATTTACATTTTCTTTAAGCAATTAATGTGATGGGCAATTTATTTTCTTAACTACAGTATTTCATTTATAAAATATACTTTGGTTGACTTCAACCCATTTGACCAGTGTCTTATAAAGCTGAGATTAATGAATTTTATACTTTGACCCGTTAGATATCACAAATAATCCGAGTCATAAGTAATAGGGTAAGTACCCTTCCTCGTACTGGCTGGAGTTTATAAATAGATAAATATCGAGATACTCATGATGTGTGCTAGATTAAATGCATACCTCTTTGAGACGGTTAAATCTAGTAGCCAGCATTATTCCCTGTTCTTGAGCAACACCCGTTAAATCCAATTTCTGCTCTCCAAGTTCAAGCAATTTCTTTGCAGTATACCTAATAGTGCTGTGAGGCTTATTCAACCCCAAGAAACTATGAAATGAATCAGCCAAAAATCCCTGCTTTAGAACTAGAAACCCGTATGCAAGCCCACCTGTAGGTATCTTAAAAAACAAGCCTCCAAGCAAACACACATTAAAAGACGGTTTTCCAGTTAAACATGCATCCAAATTCCACCCATCCCAACCCTTGGAGTTAAATTCGACACCTGAGAATGAAGTATCAATAATAACCCTTGCCCCATATTTAGCACAAACTGTCAACAAGCTTTTCATCTCCGCATTGCTGTAAAGCAAACCTGTTGGGTTTATTGTTGGCCCCGAAATATACACCCATGGCTTATTAACACTCTCCAATACTAAACTCAGTTGCTTCTCGGTTAGTTTAAAACCTAATTCAGCCTGTGTAGGTATAGACACGATGTTTGCATTTAAAAACTTGGCAGCTGATAGATAACAGCCATTTGATCCAGCTGGAATGCATAGGCTTCCCCCTTCTTCGATGCAGCAGAGGACAAGTTTATTGAAAAGAGCAAGGGGAAAGTCTGCATATATGACTTCTGCAGTGTGCTCAACTGTGAAGTTGTAAGCATATTTTACGAATTGCGTAAGGTTGGGTGTGACATCACACTCGGATTCGGTTACATTCTGCCTTGCGAAACTTTCAAAGATTGCAGCCTTAACTGGGGTTGGTGTAGGCAGAAATATTTGATCTACATCCATGTGAAGTATAGATGTTTTTTCTGTTTCTCTAACCGACAATTCTGATTGGCTCAGAACTGAGATTGCTGAACTTGAAAATCCTATCATGTCTCTGGATTTCACATCCTCAGCGTCTCTCTGACAAAAAAGAAGAATATAAAGATACAACTATTGAATACTACTTCCCGGAATAAATATAAGGTATATATTGGTTCAAGTACACGATATAAACCTCTGCAGGTGGACGTCTATCAGGAAGCTGAAAGGACAAAAGCTCATGGAAAAGACAACCATAGTAATATTGACTGATTAGGGCAGTATTGCCTTGTAAGAGTTCCACACTCCTAGACAAAGCATCAAATGTAGTTTGTTCTTCGGATATCACAAAAGCTACTTCAAGATCGGTATACACCTGAAAAAAGTGTGATCATCATGATTAGATAACCATATGATGATAAAGTATATGATTAAACTATTATATGAAAGTAAGTAGAGGCATAAAGATGGGCGAGTTGCCGAGTTGTGCAACGGTTTCCAGTTGAAACGGGTCATTGTTATTTGTTATTATGGGTTAAAATGAGCCTGGCTGAGTAGCATTGACCCACAAAAACTACTTGTCCAATTCTGAATTCTTTTATATAACAAAATAAATCATTAAATAGAATAAAAACAATATTTTTACAACAATCATCAAAATCTTTGAATAATAATAAAAATTTAGGAACTTCTTGTAGTGACTCCTTAGAGATGAAAAAAAAAAACCAAATGGGCCCATTCATCGATAAATGGGTCAACACTGCCACTTGTAGCAACAGCAAGCGGTAAATATCCTTTTGTTGATGACAGTAAAAACATACCTGATTTCTTAACAAGCCACATATTATGGCTGCATGAGAAGGAAGTGGAGTTCTAGCAAGATATTTCAAAACTCCAATTGAAGTGGGGAGGCTCGAAAGCTCAAACTGGTCAGATATGTCTATAAACAGACGAGACCCAATTTCCCTTGTAACACGTAAAAGATGCTCAAAAGCTGAACTGGTAATTGCCTCAAATGGAGCAATCCCTGTGACCACCACTTGTGGCCTTAACTTTTTTATTAGCTCAATCATCAAATCTGACTGCCGTGGTGCTTCAATAACAGTAATTCCCTCTGTTGCACTTTTGTTGTCCTTTTTATCCTAATAGTGATGCAAAGGTAACAACAATAAGATCATCAAATACATTCCATTTTTTTGGAATCTACAACATGGGTGAGGCTTTTGGGGAGGGGGGGGGGGGGGGGGTAATAGTAATGTGGATACCACCAGAGGCGATCAATTTTAAGCATCAACAACGAAACTACAATATATATTCACTTATTTTGCAAGGACATAGAAGGTTCACTGTACCAGCTCCTCTTTGTAAGTCTTCATTTTATTCTTTCTTTTGTAAGGTTATAAAACTAGAGCAAGAGCACAAGGTTTACATAACTTGTAGAAATATAATACCTTCTTTTCTTGAGGAATGCCTATAATAACTAGAACATAAAATAAAACATAGCTAGGTTTATAAACATTTCTAAGGTTAAGAAAGTTGGTCAAATGTATATAGTGATTGTTGTAGGATATGTGCAGATAATGTGAAGATCTTAAGAAATTCTAAGGTTTGGAAAGAAGTGAGACATAATATAACTGAATAAACAGTTAGAAAACAGATATTTTGCTGAGAGTACTCTTTAAGTTAGCACAAGCAACGAAATCTAATATTAAACCCTACAGTTTAAATTTCAAACAAAAAACTTCATTACTACAGCATACCTCAATTTCTAATGATGTTAACCATTGTCTGGGTAAGTGTCGGGTAAGATGTTCATCAACAATGGCAAGACGTGGAGTGAACAACCGGAGAGCATTCTCAATAGCAGTAGCCCTTGAAGGAAATATAGCAACATTCTTGCAGAACGATAAAAATAAAATAAGCACGTCAGGAATGCTATTAATATGTTACCAGTGATTGTGACTTGTAACAAAATTTATTTTGTATGTAAGAAGGCTGCAACTATTAAAAAAAATACCCAACATGTCTCCGTTACGTATTAATAGTGCATATCTAGTTTATAAGTTATTTGGCTGACATTACTTGATATATCAGCTCAGAGTTATGTTACAAGCCTTTAGCATAATTAGATGTACCACATGACAGATGGTATACAGAAAGATAAATATGACAAGTGTTCTTACATCAGCACTGAGCGGTACATGGTGATATGTTCTCATAAAACCCGCAATAAGATCACGGAATCTTTTGCTTCCAATTGGAGGCTCATATGGAAAGCCGGAGCTGTCATTCAAAACACCAGCAAGGTATGCTAGAAAAGGGATCTTCTCATCCGCAACAGAATCATCTTCGAAAGATAAATCCAAGGAATTGCTGATGTCGTGAAAGCCGTTTTTCAGAAACTCAAAAATTTTCTTAACCTGTCAAGTTAGTTTTTTCAGTTCTTAGTTTATGCCATAACATACACACACACACAAACACAGGTGACAAAATGGGTTGGTTAACTGGTCGGGTGGTTTGACCGAAAGTACATTTTACCAAATGTTTTTATGAGAAATTATTTTGGGTGACTTTGAACGCATTCCTTCTTGCTATTTGATTTATATATAACATATGCCCGTTCATAGATTTAGGAACCAACAATGTCACCTCAGCAACAAATAGAAAGGGGACCTGATTAGGATGGCGAAGCTGACAGCTGTAAACAGATAAAGCATGAGAGATGCGTCCACCAGCCTTTCCAAAGGCCCATGCTGTTCTAGCACAAATGGGCTGGTCTCCAACAAGACCCATGAAGAATTCAAAACGGTGTGGGTTATTCTTTTCAATTTCGACTAAAGCTGAAATGTCAGTGTCAGAAGCCTGAAGAATTTTGGTCTGCCAAAGCTTGTTAACACGGAGCCCACGACGTTCGAATAAACGTTGACAAACACCTTGCCCAGGACGCCCTCCCATATTGAAGATCATGATTCCCATTGGCTTAATAATATCAATTCCTTCTTCAACAGCCCTAGCAATTAGACCTAAACCAAACTGATCCTCAACAAACCCCTGCGCATACAATTGTATAAGTCTTCAAACATTGGATTGAGAATTAATATTCTTTTTCTAATATTAATAGGCAGAATCAGCATCAGAGAACAAATACTGGAATGACAACTGAGAAACAGAAATGAAATAAAATGTTTCCCACTTACCTGAAGTGCACAATAGTTACTTAGTGAATGTAGAAACTCCTCGCTAGCATTTTCTGTGATAATCTTCGACATTGCATCTGGATTTGGGTTAAGAATCTAGATCAAAATGTAGATTGAAAATTAATACCATATGGGGAAACTGAGCAAAACAACTCCTGCCAGAGCCGTAAAACAACGGTCAAACATAAGATACTCACTACTAGATGTGGCAAAATGGGTGGGTAAGGCATGTTAGGTAACGGGGGGTCAAAATGGTATATTCTTAATGCTGCTCGACGCCAGTCAGGTTGGGCATCGGGGAGGCCACAAATTTACATACCATTAAATTATCATAGACAAAAGTTGCTATACTATATATAACTACCATAATTCATAGATGAATTACCAATGAGCCATTGATTTCTTAACATGTTCCCAAAATCATATAGTAGATCATGTTTTTACATAGCAAACTATTCCATAAAACAAAGATAGAAAATTCCTACATTAGTTATGGATTTATACATCCCAGAATACACTCTGGTCAACTTTTGACCAGTTAATTATTTTGATTATATATATTCAATCAATTAGAGATAAAACATAACCAAATCAACTCATTCATAGGCAAATAGGAAGAGATACCTGCGGTATACATCCGACAATCCGTTCAAGCTCTATGTGGTTATCTCTACAGTAAGATAGCAGATCAGATTCATAAAACTCTACCCTGTCAAGCAAAGTCTTGTTCTCCTGGTCTAAAACAGGCTGTCCATTCTCATCAAAAGCATTTAAATACAAATTTATCCATGAAATCTTTACTGCTCTTGGATTTATATCAAGGCCATAAACCTGCAAGACATTGATATTTCCTTAAGTAACAGAATTTGTTGGCTCCAAATAAAGTTGAGGGATGAGGGTAACCATGACCTTGGATGGCAACCACTTGTCAGCAATGGCTATGGAAATCCATCCATTTCCACAACCAAGCTCTGCAACAGTCCTATCCTTGAAGATAGAGTCTGGATGTCTGTTTAATCCCTCAAAGAAAGTGAAGGACCAGTCCTCTGGCATAAAGATGCTTGGTATCACCATCATTGTTAATTTTTTTCTATTCTGGTAACCTGCACTAGGCAAACAAACAAACATTTTGACACTGCCAAGAGAAGTAGGACATCTTTGATTACTTAACAAAAGAGTATCATATATAAAAACCACTTTAACCTATTCTTGTGAGTTATCTTTGACTCATACTGCAAGGAAGGTTACTCATCTGAGACAAGAATCAAAATAACTAAAGCATGTAAAATATTTCGGTAGAATTAAACGAAATGATTCATTTTCTTATGCATTAACATATCCTTAGTATATTATTCAAAACCAGGAAGAAGAAACTTGGCAATTGTAATTGTTTTATGATGTTCCAAAGCTCCAATGGGGTTTACCTCACTTGTGATTTTATCTCAAGTAACTTCTGTTGGATAAGAATCTGTCTATCTATCTGAGGATAATACTTTTACTGATACACTCAAACTAACATGACAACTAATATCCAGATTCAAAAACGCCTATTACAGACAGACAGACAGACAAAACACTGTGAAATTCCAGATTCACAAGAAATATTACCTTCATCAGGCTGGAGGTATATATCCTGGATTTGAAAATGATAAGTTTGGAGGCAATGTTGTGAGGAGGCTCCATCATCGTGGAGCTTTTTTTGTAGACGTGCGAAGAAGACCCTGGCTGCAATTCGCGTCTCCGGATTCTCGAGGCGCTCCAGTAATGATCTTAATGCGCTGTAAGCGGAGTCACCTGACTCTGAACACTTATTCAAGAACTCATCTATCGATTCGTACAATCCACTCATTGTTGACAGAGTCAGATATCAATGGAGGATGGATGGATGGATGTTTCTTCGCGGGATTTTAATACCCTGCTCATTTCTTAATTTACACTTTTGCTCCTTTCGCTTTCAGCAATCTAACTTTCAACCCTCTTGATGATTTAAATATATGAGAATAAGTTAAATATATGAGAATAAGTTAAGGCCGTTGAAAAATATTCCCAACATATTATTAAATAACATAGTATGATTGTTAATCATGGGTGGGTTTTGCTTTTTCTTTGTTTAACTGATTTTATTCTATTCTCTTGATTTATTATATGATAAAGAGAACATATAATTGGGCTGATTATTATTCTATTCTCTTAATTTATCTATATAAATCTACAGGGACACATGTCATTCATTTGAGTTATTTTTATTTTGTTGTTTTCTCGTCATTCTTAGCTTCTTAATTATTTCTTACTTAATTATAAATATTTACTTTTAATAATAATTAAAGATATTCATTATCCCCTCCTTAATTATTCTTACTTAATTATAAATACTTATTTTTATAATTAAAAATATTCATTATATATATATATATATATATATATATATATATATATATATATCGTCACACCCCGATTTCCACGTGTCTCACCGGTGGGCCCGGTGGGGGATTACCGTGACGATGTTGGCAATAATATAGTCAAACCACACAATTATATAATGCACAGCGGAAGCTTAAGATAAATATATAAACTTCAACCTCTGGTTGTAATATCAAATGTATTACAGAAGTTGAATATATCCACAGCGGATCAAAAAGTAATAAATATTGTTCATTCAGATGCAGCATCGAGTTTGCGAGACTATGTACGATGCTTAGGACGCCTAAACCAGCCCATTTCGTATAGTACCTGCACTTAATCTTTTTGGGGAAAATACGTCAGTTTACACTGGTAAATACATTCAACTGACACATTTGAAAATGTTTATTTAAAATTGATTTGAATGCACAAGGCACAAACTCTTTTATAACTTGGGAAAATTATAATAAAATCTTGTGAACGTTTTACATGTTCTTTTATGCGTTCAGTAGCCCGGGTCGTGCCGGGTTAAAGATTTATAGACACACCACATTGCGTAAAACCGTAGTATAAAAACCAACGGCTACGTCTTTTAATTTAATGTCGACACTATATACCGGGTGTACGCCTACACCGGGATGTCGATGGTCGTGGCCATTTCGTAAAATGATGCCAAGGATATCCGGGACAACGGTCATTAAACCCCCCAAAGGCTTATAAGAAACAAAACTGTTTAAATGAGCTGATCATATTATTTAATTAACCACCTAAGCGATGGAAGAATACAATGCTCAATCAAGCGGTATTAATATACCGTAACCCAAGCCCATATAGGGGAAATAAGTTAAAGTATTTACCTTTGCAAGTATATTTCCTTAATTTGGATTAAATCACCGATAGCTTTTACTGGGGCTCCTAATCTGGAACGAAGGTTTTAATTAACCTCTTAGAATCCTAACGAGTCGTTATAATGGCCGTAGCCTAGACCGGTTGGTTGCGATATATATAGATATGGTTTAATCGCGCGAAAAGGCGAAAACCGAGAATGGAGTGTGATTCTGACCCAACAAGTTCAGAGACTTGTTTTATTCGGGTTTATGGTTCACACTCTGGATTTTGGGGTTCAAATAATGTAATTTGACCCGTATCGGCTAATTTATGAAAACTAGTTTCATAAGCCGAACCGTGCGCGCAATAGGCGAAACGGTTAACCATGAGAGTCGTACGCTTATTTCCTAAGTCAATATGCCTTAAATAGGTTGTGGTATCAGTAGGATACCTTCCGTGACGCCCGTAACGAGTTTAAGTTAATATTATGCCCCGTAGGGGCTTTTCGGTCATTTTAAAGACTTTTAAAGAGCTTTTCGAGTTCTACAGGAAATCTGAGTTTCCCGAACAGCTTATAAAGCTTAAAATACTTTATTTATTATTTAAAATCAGTAGCAACTGGAATCAGGTCAAAAGACCTTGTAGAACTCATGTTTTGGCCGAAAAGGGCATATTCGGTATTTACCGAACCGTAGCCATAACCGCAGGTTATGAGCGAGGTAAAAATTATTAAAAATCTTTAAAATTCCCAAAATATTATTTTAATACAGTGGGTAAAAGTTTTGGTGACGAAATCTTGGTTTAGATAGGTGTTATGCTAATTGCGCCGTTAATTACTAAAGTTTACTTTAAATGCGCCATTTAGCATAACTCTCATTCTAGACCTCGGATTGACGTGAAACTTTAAGGACATGCTTATAATTTAATAAGCAAGGTTCTGGTCTGTTCACGTGTCCGAAACACTCGTTTTAATTTCAAAAGGCCGTTACGGTCAACTTTTAGGCGAATGACGGAAATGCGCAAAAGACTCGGATAACTCATGAACCGATCACAGAGGTTTATACCGACATGTGACCTGGTCCTAAGAGAGTCCTAAGGCATATCTATACCTCACTAAAACGGGTCAGAACTGAAGTCAAAGCAAAAGTCAAACTTTTGCGACATTCGGCTCCGAACCGGGTCAATATAGCAAATGATCGACTCAAACGAGCGCAAACAAGTTTATATACTTAATATCATGTTTTATAAGTGTCAAAACAGGTTTCATAACATATACATTACAGATTATGCATAAATTGCTAAAATAGCTTTCTGTTGACTTTTTAACCGCACGTTTGACTCGATATTTGACATGGTTAGAATGGTGATCAGGGGAACCCTTTTAGAGGTTTATTACCCACATAAATACCAACTCATAACCACTTTTGATTCGTCATAAGACTGATCCATTACTGAGTTATTTTAAAGTCAAACCGTATTTACGACGGTTTGGTTTTTAGCCATTTACTAAGGAAATGTGAAACCACAAAGGGTTAGATCACTTACAGAAGTTGAGTCTTGCTTATAGAGCAGAGATGGATGCTTGGGAGCTTCTTAGAATGATCAGTAATTGTGTTTTGAGTTGTGTGAATGTTGTAACCACAACATGGCCTTTTATAGTGAAAAATGAACCCCAAGATCATTCCACATTGGCCTATACTGATCATGGATCATGGGCAGGTGTCCCTAAGGGATATGGGTCGAGTAGGGGGCGCCCATGCTCCATTAATTATGTGTATGATCGTTCACAAGCTCCAAAAGGCAAGAAACTACAACTTTCTGCATCTGGGCTCTTTACGCGACCCGCATGGAAGTTCCATGCTTGTTTAATGCGGGTCGCCTGATATTCAAATATCAGGCGCGTAATTTAGGAGGCTCGCGGCCCGCCTCAACTTATCCCATAACACAACGCGGGTCGCGAGAGGTCAGATTTCCAGAAATTTTAAATCTTTTGTAATGATTATCAGAATCCGGTAATTAATAACGAAATCTTTCGTAATGATTTACCTGACCTTTCGGGTTTGAAGGGGTAACTTTGCGGTTTGGCCCTCGGTTATTTACCGATAGGGGCCTCGTGTTATTTACCCGCATTATAAAGTCCCCTGTTAGTTTATTAATTATTTGGAAAGCCTTAACTTTCACTGTTGACGCTTTTAACCCTTCTTATACGAATTCGAGTATAACTTTCTCGTTTTAAGACGGAACTTCGCGGAATTTATACATTATATTCTAGTGAGTGTATAATACTGTTACGAAGCCTTGGGAACGTTAAAGGGTCACTCAGAGGTATAATTAAACATGTTGACACAGTTAACCCCTGTAGTTCGTAATCTCTCACTTTCTTCCGTGTTTCGCTTCCGTACGATATATGATTTATTCGTTTGAAGGTACAAGCATTATTTAGGGTTACTATACAGTATATTTACCCTTGTTGACATTTATAACCCTCGAATTTATATACTTTCAGGGTTTGTCAAAATTAGTCCTTTATTTATTATAGATGCCACGTGTAAACAAATGACACGTGTTAACACATTATTGGACACAAAAATTCGAGGTGTTATATATATATATATATATATATATAAATCTGTTATATTTACGTAAATAAAGAAAATTTACACATGTGTAAGTTTGCCATTTACACATGCGTAAATCTGTTATATTTACACATGTGTAAAAAATCTAAAAAGAGTGATTTTGAAAGGAGAAATGAATTATTTGATGTTATAAATTCTTGTTTTGATGATGTATCTTAATTACAATGAGGTTTGTATTAAAAAAAATTGGTTTTGATTGCTTTTTTCATTCGTTCTCACGGTTCTCGCAATATTTAGCGTTCTCAAGATAATCCTCCCCTATATATATATATATATATATATATATATATATGTATATATTAATAAGTGATAAGAATATATAAACAATCTATTCACTTCATATAAAATTATCTTTAAACTATATAAATAAAATTTTAATGCATTTGATTTTTCATTATTTTCCACCAACTTTTTTTAATTTCTCTCATCCTCCCTTATTTACATGACATATATCATTCCTACAAATTTTTTTTATTCTTTTTGCTAAGAAACATTTGAATAATATATCCATATAATAAATTAGATTAGATATTAGTTGATATTGTAGGATCGTGTTTTGACCCGAACGAGTCTATCAGAGGAGTTTTGATCAGATACAGGTGCGGAAAACAAGTACCTGACGTAGAAACAGCTAGATATTCTCTTAAATCACTTTTCTGATTGATTTGACAACGTTTACATTCAATTCTCACACCGGCAGCACCTCGGTATGGAAATCCGGAAAGTTACAAATGAGATCCGCTTATGGGTATTTATAGTATTAACAGGTTCCCATATTCGTACATGTTCAAATAAGCGAACCTAACACGTTCCCATATTCGTACATGTTCAAATAAGCGAACCTAACAGGATCCCATATTCGTACATGACAGGTTCCCATATACGGACATATCAGGTTCCCATATACGGACATATCAGGTTCCCATATACGGACATGACAGGTTCCCATATACGAACATGACACATAAGCGGACCTACTCTCTAAAATACATATACTCTCCAGTTTTCTCGTAAAACACACCCTAATCTATACAATACAATGTAAAACATGATCTAAGACGAAATCAACAGATGTAGTGCACCAACAGACTCCCCCTCAGATGTTGATGGAGTCGACTATCGAGTCACAACAATGTTGTGTCTTCACATCTTCAGTCTTGATCAGTCTCTGGGCTTCTCTCTCTCAATCTTCTCTTGCAGGTCTTCAGACTCCCCCTTGCGATATGCTGGCATTTCTTTAGTTTTTCTGCAAAATAAAATTCAAAACTATCAGAAGATAAGTGAGTTTTTCCAATATTAATCTGTTCAATTTCTTCATCACTATCACTTGTTTCTGATGAACTGTTTTCAAAAGAAACAGATCCTTCATCTTCACTCTTCTCTTCATCAGATAACACTTCCATCCATTCCTTCAGCATTTCTGGCTTTCGAATAATATGTGCAATGAACGCTTTAACATTTGAATCAGCTGGAATAAACTTGTCCCAGCTAAAACCTTCAGCCATTTTCTCATCATCTTGATCAATGATGCCATAATAAGCTTTCCTGTTTGCATCCTCGATCATTCTTCCATGTGCCGTTTGAGGTTCTTTTTGTTGATGTGGTTGATGAGTGATTTGCTGATAAATGGTTTTTCTATAATAATCATCTTTCCCAGACGACTCCTTCTCTCCTCTTGGCTGCTGATTCTTGCATTCTCTTTTAAAGTGACCTTTCTCTCTGCAACGAAAACAAACAACTTTAGATTTATCAAATCCTAAGTTAGAAAGGTTTGCATCCAAGAAATTAGTTCTCCCTGTAATCAATCTAAACTTTTCAGCTCTCCTCAAAACACTCGCCAAGGCCCACTTGATGTCCATCAATTCTAGCTCCTCTGCATCGATCTGGTCATAATCTTCTTTTGTCAGCATTGGATTGCCAATTCTTCCTGCAATCAACCCTTCATAAGACTCTAATGCAGTGACCAGTAATCCCATATGATGCTTTACAACTTCTTCAGAATAATTATGTCCGTTTTGAAGATGTAGAGCTACATTACACTGAATCGAATGCCCATTTCCAGCAGATGCACTTTGAACACTTGGAGGATTTACCGTTGAGAACCCACTAGTATTGACAGATCCTTGACTGCTAGGCGGAGATTGATTTCCAGCACTAAATGCAGTTTGTATCTTTGGACTGGCTTCAGCAGTTTGAACATTTCCTTTATAGTACAATTTGATATCTTGTTGATGAGTTGAACTGTTCATTCTAGCAATTTTCTGCTGCTCCAGATCTTGTGCCTCCAACTTCTCTATAAACTGTGTAATAGATAGCCTGCTAAACTGTCCGGAATTCTTCAATATCATCAGATATGTGCCCCATTCCTTTTGCGATAATGCATCAGCAAGCTTTTCAACCCATTCAGCTGGAGTTTTTGTTATCTTCAATTGTGACATAGTACGTACAAGATGACAGTATCTTTCAATGAGAGTCTTTGTCGTTTCACCAGGCATGCACGTAAACAACTCAAACTCCTTTTTCAGCAATGCTGCTTTACTCTGAAGCATCTCAGTACTTCCCTCAAACTTCTTTTTAAGAGCTTCCCAGATAGAGTAAGCATTGTCATCATGTTGAAGCAACACAAATATATCCTCCTTTATTGCTTGCTGTAACAGATTGATCATCATTTTCTCGCCTTTATAACTTTCCCTCTCTTGATCAGTGAATTCAGAAATGATTTTATCAACTCTCATAGCTTTTTGTGGTTTAACATATTCAGTTTCGATGCCCTCCCAAGCTTTCAGATGATTCTCCTGCACCCAATTCTCAAAACGTTTCTTCCATCCGTGATAATCCTCAATTCCCATAAGTTTTGGAGGTTTTTGCATTGTTCCGGTTTCATTCTCCATTGTCATGTTCTTAGCAATGTCGGATGGACTAGCAGGGGTTGTAGCAAACACGTTGTAAAACTCAGTATCCATGTTTCAGACTTGTATCACCTGACGATCTCGAATTACCTGACGTACACAAACAAACAAAACACAATCAGTTTAAAACACTAATCAAAGTAACTAAATCAAACTGATACTCTATGCGAACTGAAACACTCGAACTGATGAATATTCTGTGCAGACTGAAATTTGACAAACTGTGAGGACTGCTGACCCTGATCAAACTCAAACAATCAGACTCTGTACGTGTGAACTGATGGACTTTCGAACGACCTGATGGACCTTTGATAATTTTGAACTGAAACTAACTTCCAAGCGAAATGATTTCTTTCAAACAATTTCACGCGACCTGACTAAACCACACAATTTTGACCAAGTTTGAATTCAACACCTGATCCTACTCCAAATGAACTGACAAGGTACAAAGGAACTGGATCTTTCAAATGAATGTCACACGACCCGTACCAAATCAATGTAAACCGGTTCTTTTAAATTGTAAAAAAAATGTAATTGGGCCGTAACACTAACAGAATTGTGCCAACAAACTAAGCTCACTATGAGATTGGGCCGAAAACTTTTAATGTTTATAATAGTGGGCTTACACACTAAAATCACATAACCAATCGGCAGACACCAAGCACTTCACATGCAAACTGATTGGGCCATTTAACTGTCTTCAAGTGTCCTTGATTTCAAATGTTAATTAGGTCGACAACATGCAGCTATTTAACTGACGCAAATATAGTGATAGGGCCGCATAATTTGTCACATGGGTTTCAATTGATTGGACCGATTTTAAACATATACATATGACAGACACTTTATATTGATTAAAATGATTGGGCCTTAATTTTTTAAACAAAGATGATTGGGCCGCTTATAAAGTCTGACATAAAGCAATTCTTCGGTTCAAATGATCTGATTGAGCCGACACCGCTAAACTTCAATACTATTGATGATATATGATTGGGCCGATAACCTATATTCACGTGACTACTTTGGGTGGGCCGAGTCTGATATGAACTTGTCTTCAACACTTTTACCAACAACTCTGATGTTTAAGACAAGGCCCGATATATTCACCATGTACCAACTAATGTTGAATATCTTTCATTGGGCCGTGATATAAAGAACTAACAATATTTGTCACTAAAAGCGAATCACATGAGTGGACCTTACAAGCGGATCTTTTAATGTCACAATGAGCGGACCATGTGTCATAAAAGCAAACCTAATGATGACAGAAAAGCGAATCTCCTTATTTACCTATGAGTGGACCTATGTTGTTTTTTTTTTGAAGCGAACCTGATGCTAAGGAGTGACATAAAAACGAACCATTGAAGCGGACCAGATGCTATATTTTGAGCGGACCTCACAAATAACATGACAGAAAAGCGGACCAGATGCTATATTTGGAGCGGACCTATCAAAAACATGTCCGAAAAAGCGAACTTGAACTGTTCTTAAAGCGGATCTACCAAATGTTCATAAAAGCGGACCTAAATCGGAGACTAATTTAACCCATTTTTACTTTGAATTTCAGCCTCAAACTTTCAAGGATTTATCAATATACTGTTACGCACAATCTGTGAGATTTTGAGCCGATTTTGACCGTTGGAACTTTCTGAACTGATGAAAGAAGGTGTAGAAGAAAGAAATCTCAATGAAATTCAGCTAATCTCTATAGAACTCCTCCTCCTGAAGCTCTGATACCACTTGTAGGATCGTGTTTTGACCCGAACGAGTCTATCAGAGGAGTTTTGATCAGATACAGGTGCGGAAAACAAGTACCTGACGTAGAAACAGCTAGATATTCTCTTAAATAAGTTTTCTGATTGATTTGACAATGTTTACATTCAACTCTCACACCGGCAGCACCTCGGTATGGAAATCCGGAAAAATTACAAATGAGATCCGCTTATGGGTATTTATAGTATTAACAGGTTCCCATATTCGTACATGTTCAAATAAGCGAACCTAACAGGTTCCCATATTCGTACATGACAGGTTCCCATATACGGACATATCAGGTTCCCATATACGGACATATCATGTTCCCATATACGGACATGACAGGTTCCCATATACGGACATGACAGGTTCCCATATACGAACATGACACATAAGCGGACCTACTCTCTAAAATACATATACTCTCCAGTTTTCTCGTAAAACACACCCTAATCTATAAAATACAATGTAAAACATGATCTAAGACGAAATCAACAGATGTAGTGCACCAACAGATATATAATATATCCCTATAATAAATACAAATGGGTCGTTTTGTCAATCAATGTATTTTTAATACAACGGGTTATTTATTAATAATAATTTTAACGATTAATGCTATAGAATTATTTTATTTTATTTTTTTTTGCTTATTTCTTATATATTGTATATTTCTTTTCTTAACTCCTTCTTTTGTTTTCTGCTTATTAATAACTATTTAATATTGAATATTAAATTGATTCAACCGCGTATAAAACGCAAGTTTCTAACATATTAATATATTATTAAAAAATAAAGTAAAATGTTATAATTTTGCAATACACAAATTTCTAACTTAATAATAAGTAAAGAAAACAAAGTAAAATGTTATAAAAAGTATATAATACATCAAAGTTTCATTTTTAGCGTATATCGATAACCATGTGTGTTAATTGATTACATTATTTTGTATTCAAGTCGTGTAATACGCGTGATTATTCAATCTTGCAATGTACGAGTTTTTAAAGATGTAACCTTTTATTATTTAGTATATAAAATTATATTTATTCAGTCCGTGTAACCTGGTTATATGATAAAAGAGAACATAAAATTGGCCATTGATTTGAGATCAAAGTGCTTTTAGATTTTTCTCTAAAACAACGTCGGAAGATTTTAGATTAAGGGAGGGTTTCGATAGAACATCTCAAGCCAAAATACCCGACAACTAAAGAGAGAGAGATATGGAGACAAGAGGCAGATGTGGGTTACCTGCTCATAAGGGCTAGGACCAAGATAACAAGATGGAGTGAGTTATATATAGGGTGGGGTTCTAGAGTGAACATTAATGTATTTGCGAACCGAGTGAACAAATCCTGGCCATTGATCTATATATGAAATGGGATATATATATATATATATATATATATGATGTATATATGATGTAGACTAGGAAATGGGATACGAAATCGGGCCTGTTGATTCACACAGAATACCAGGAACAATTATTCCAAAATTCGTTGATTCTTGTAGAATACCGAAAATTGGGGGTTTCACACTCAAAACACTCACAAGTGAATTGGGAGAAAAAATGACTTTTCATAAACTTCAAAACTAATTATCTTCCTCCCTTTACATCCATATAAATAATAACGTAGGTTCAAAACGGGCCTCAAAACACACTTGGGCCAAAAGCTAGAACGAAATAAAAGTCCACGAAAAGCACTAAAAGACATAAAAATATAAATAACTCATAGAAATAAGCGTTTTTGGGCATGAACGATGTCCCAAACCACCTACGGTGTTTGTAGAAAGATGGGCTTCGTTCTCACGATCGTTTCGCCTGGTCGAACGCCCAAAACGGACACCTGTAGCCCAAGTTAGAGCCATTTTAGTGAAGCCTCTTTTGTCACGCGATCTTGGGCCTCCAAATACAAGATGGCCCGATCCTCCACACTTGGGCCCGCATCATTCCCCCCTGGATAGACAAAATTCGCCCTCGAATTACCAACAGGTTCATCATCAGAAGAATCACCATAATAAGGTAACAGATGCTTCACGTTAAACACATCAGAACAACGGATGTGACTTGGCAGCTTCAGACGATACGCATTCGGATTGATCTTCTCCACAATTTCAACTGGGCCAATCTTCTTGGCTGACAACTTGTTGTATTCCCTAACTGTAAAACGATCTTTAGTCAAAATAGCCCAAACAAAATCACCTTCCTTGAACTCAACATGCCTACGTTTCTGATCAGCAGCTTGCTTATACTTCAGATTAGCTCGAGTCAAATGATCATACACAGCATTATGAACTTCATGTAAGCCCTCTACAAAATCTTGAACTTTCTTTGGGACAGATCCAGAAACAGAAAGAGACATCAAATCAAGTGGTCCCCGAGGCTGAGATGAGTAAACTATCTGAAATGGGCTATACCCGGTGCTCCGATTAACAACATGATTATGAGCAAACTCAGTTTGGCATAATTTTTGATCCTACGCCTTCACATGATCACCAACCAAACACCTTAGTAAATTACCAAGTGACCGATTAACAAATTCAGTTTGGCCATCAGTTTGTGGGTGATAAGCACTACTGAAGTTGAGTTGAGTATTCACTATCTTCCACAAACTACGCCAAAAACGACTGAGAAAGCGGGTATCCCGATCAGACACAATAGAAGAAGGTAGCCCATGCAAACGGTACACGTCCCGAAAAAAGAGTTGGGCTACATTAACAACACCAGTCGTCTTCTTGCAGGGAATAAAATGGACCATCTTAGAAAACCGATCCACAACAAAAAAGATAGAATCATTGCCCCTCTGAGTACGAGGTAACCCCAACACGAAATCCATACTAATATCAACCCATGGCTGTGAGGGGACTGGCAAAGGCATATAGAGACCCGCATTGGTAGCCGTACCCTTTGAAACCTGACAAATACGACACCTCTTCACGTAACGATCCACTTCTTTCCTCATAGTAGGCCAATAATAAGAAGCTTGCACCAGCTGTAAAGTACGATCACGACCAACATGCCGCTCACCATGTAACTCCTTAATAATCTGCAAGCGAAGACTAGAGTCGGGAATACATAGTTGATTCCCCTTAAACAGAAAACCATCATGCAAAAGAAAGCCTGACTTTTTCCCAGTTTCCACATCCTGCAAAATAACTGAGAAATAAGGGTCAGTGGTTATCTGCTCACGAATGACCTCCAGACCCGGCACATCAACCTTCACGGATACAAGCAGATTACTCCTCCTGCTTAGGGCGTCAGCAACCCTATTTGAAATACCAGTCTTGTGTTTGACCACAAAAGTAAACTTTTCAAGAAAGGCCAACCATCGCCCATGTTTATGAGATACCTTGTCTTGAGTACGAATGTGCCTTAGGGAATCATGATCAGTGAATAAGATAAACTCCTTTTGAAACAAGTAATGGTGCCAATGCTTTACAGCTTGGACCACTGCATAAAACTCTAGATCATAAGTGCTGTACCTCAACTTAGGCCCAGATAACTTCTCACTAAAATAAGCAACAGGTCGACCACCCTGACTAAGAACCCCACCAATTCCAACCTTTGAGGCATCAATATGAAGTTCAAAAACTTGAGAAAAATCAAGCAATACCAGAATTGGTGCTGTAGTGAGCTTCTCTTTCACAACTTGAAAAGCCAACTCTGCCTCATCTGTCCATACAAACGTCTTCCCCTTCGTACAATCTGTCACTGGGGCCATAATAGAACTGAAGTGTGGAATAAACCGTTTGTAAAAAGAAGCAAGCCCATGGAAACTACGAACTTCAATAATGGTAGTAGGAGTTGGCCAATTTTGAACTGCCACCACCTTGGATTCATCAACCTGTATCCCATCACCAGAAATAACATATGTCACACCCCCAAAATCCACACGCGGAGTATCACCGCTTGGGAGCGTGACCGACCAGGATCAAGCCACCAATCATATAGAACAATGTATATAGTAAAAGTAATTAACATTTAATCAAACCAATCCATATGAAAGGTGTTCCAAAACATAAATGTAATAACAAAGTTTAGCGGAAGCGTATGAGTAAATGCCCAATCATAAATAAGGTATGTATGTCATAATGTTTAATCAAGCAATCACGATCCTTGTCCACAACGACCGCGCCTCCCCATGCAAGCTCCATGTATACCTAACGACCTGCAAGGCATGTAACAGAGAGTCAACAACTAGTTGAGCGAGTTCACAGTAAGTAAGTTCGTAATAATAAGTTCGTTTGTAACGTGTGGCTCTACTGGGCCGATAGTATGTTCTATTGGTGGGGGCTTCCCATGTTGCATATATATACTAGACTATTTGTAACCATAAGTGTTCTTCTTATCCTGAGAACAATAGTACGTACAAGGTTTACGTAGGATTTACGTAAGTGTCCTTCACAACCGAGGACAGGGGTACGCGGGGGTTTACGTAGGTTTTACGTAAGTGCCTGACACAACCGAGGCAGTAATGAGTATAAGTTCACGTAGGTTTTACGTGAGTGTCCTTCGCAACCTGAGGACAGTGATGAGTACAAGTATACGTAGGTTTTATGTATGTGTCCTGCACATCCGAGGACGATGGTACGTAGTCTAGTAACAGTGTAAGTACAAATATATTCCTTCAATCCCATTCCCAAAACCCGGGAATCACATGCCTTGGTAAGAGTGTGAACTCACCTTGGTTTGCTCGGTATGTTATTGCTTCTAAGGCTACTTAATGGTTAAGTCCGTTACACACGACCTAGGTACATTGCACATGATTCGATGTAAGTGTTTGCATTCAATTAGGGTTTACAAGTCTTTGATATCCAAGCAATTGTGTTCTGTGTGATTATTGTGTACAGAATGATATGAGAAAGATTGTTCATACACACAGTATCATATAATCACATACAGGTAGAGTACAGTAGCATGTTATTCCTCATACAGGGTTCTGAACTTGGCATCATAATACACTCAGTCCTTTCAAGCATTAACAGAACTCAGGGCATGTAACATCACTATAATTCGGATCATGTATTCAATCAAAAACTCAGACAATTCATCAACAAAAGTCGGATCCATTCATACAACATAAGAGGTCGGACCATACTACACAACAAAAGTCGGACCTTTTGCATTATCACCAAAAAGTCGGACAAAGCACTCTTATAATAGAAAGTCGG
Organism: Helianthus annuus; assembly: GCF_002127325.2. Lineage (NCBI taxonomy): Eukaryota > Viridiplantae > Streptophyta > Magnoliopsida > Asterales > Asteraceae > Helianthus > Helianthus annuus. The sequence goes on along the minus strand of NC_035436.2, from coordinate 97,055,874 downwards.
ACAAGCATTCTTATATTAAAAAGTCGGACAACACACACACACATTATCACAAAGTTCGGACTAAGTCCCTTAAACCAAAACTCGGACCCCTTATATCTTACAAAGGTCAGACCCTATTCCATTCACATAAAACTCGGACAACCATCCCCACTTAAAAACTCGGACATCCCCTCCCTTGTACAAAAGTCGGACCAAGCCTCCCCCCTTCAAAACTCGGATGAGGCCTCCCCCTTCAAAAGTCGGACAGGGGCTTCCCCCTTACAAATTCGGACCCATGCCCCACTCCTTATAAAAATTCGAACTCCCCTAATCCATACATAAACTTCGGACCATATAACATTCACAAAGTTCAGATCATTAATCAATTACAAAACTCAGATCAATCATGGCAAAAAGATCGGACTTTGTGACTTCACAAAACCCTGACACAATTCTCTGGACTAAAATCATGCGAATATTCAAGTTCAGCGTAACAGTTACGTTCTTCGGTCCAAAAACCCTAATTTCATACATTTTCACAGTGCAGTAATCAAGTTTACAATCAACAGTTCTAACATATCATGCATCTTAATCAACAGGCAAATGATTACACAACAATCAACATCATTTCACAATAATCAGAATTCAATCTGTAAATACAGAACTAGTATGTGAAGAACTAGGGTTTACATGCATCACCTAATCAAGAATGGATACAACAAACAATCATTACACAATTACCTTGGATTGATTCTAGATAAAGGGAGGGATTAAGAGTGATGATTGAGAGCTTGAGCCAATGATGAAGATGATGATTGTAGAGAGAATTGTAGAGGAAATCTTAGGTACGTCTGATGATTGTGTGGTGATTAGTGAAGGAGATTAGGGTTAAGAGTTGTTAAAGTTTCACTATTAGCACTAAACACCCTTAAGTATTATCTATTACATATTACATGCACAAGATATACAAATTACAGTTCCATCACCACATTCAAGTATTTGCCAAATCATTCATAAACTTTATCAAATCCAAAATGTATACAGTTACAAAGCAAACCAATTGTGCAAGTAAACAACTAAACAAACAGTGAACGTGCAATAAATGCGAAAGTGGAATCTCGGAAACTCGAGTTGTCACATTATCCCCAACTTGAAAGAAATTTCGACCCGAAATTTAGCATGCGGTTACTGAGGAAGCTAGGCAAGTTGTATCGTTTACTGGTTTTCCTGGGGTGTCACATCATCCCCCCGTTGATTTGGAATTTCGTCCCGAAATTCTGCAGTAGTAGCTTCAGCCTCAGTAGTGGTTGCACGGTTTTCGAATAACTGGGATACTTGAGTTCCATTTGGTCTTCTCGTTCCCAGGTGAACTCTGGGCCACGACGGGAGTTCCAACGAACTCGTACAAGAGGTATTCTAGTGTTCTTGAGGACCTTAACATCCCGGTCCGTGATTTCAACTGGTTCCTCGACGAACTGCAACCGCTCGTCGATAGTGAGCTCCTTCAAAGGAACTATGAGGGTCTCATCTGACAGACACTTCTTCAGATTCGACACGTGAAATACGTTGTGAACTGCACCGAGTTCAGCTGGTAGATTCAGTTTGTAGGCTACCTTGCCTATTCTTTCAATGATCTCGAACGGTCCAACGTACCGTGGATTGAGCTTGCCCCGTTTACCAAAACGAACCACACCCTTCCAGGGTGAGACTTTGAGTAGCACTCGATCCCCAACTTGGAACTCGAGCGGTTTTCTGCGTTTATCAGCGTAGCTTTTCTGGCGATCACGAGCTGCCGCCATGCGTTGTCGTATCTGTGCAATTCGTTCAGTAGCATCAACTACCATTTCTGGACCTGTGATTTGACTATCCCCCACCTCTGCCCAACAGAGAGGTGACCGGCATTTACGTCCATACAATGCCTCGAATGGAGCGGCTTGAATGCTGGTGTGGTAACTGTTATTGTATGAAAACTCCACTAACGGGAGATGCCTTTCCCAGCTGTTGCCGAAATCGATAACACACGCCCGAAGCATGTCTTCTAAGGTCTGGATAGTGCGCTCAGACTGCCCATATGTCTGAGGGTGGTAAGTTGTGCTCATGTCTAGCCGTGAGCCGAAAGCTTTGTGCATTGCTTGCCATAATTCTGAAGTGAATCGTGCATCTCGATCCGAAATAATAGAAGTTGGTACGCCGTGCCTCGAAACACTTCTTTCAAGTAGACGTCTGCTAAGGTAGAGAACTTATCCGTTTCTTTGATAGCCAAGAAATGAGCAGACTTGGTGAGTCGATCTACGATCACCCAAATAGTATCATTCCCACGCTGGGATCTAACCAGGCCAGTAACAAAATCCATGGAAATTTCTTCCCATTTCCACTGTGGTATCTTGGGTTGCTGAAGTAGGCCTAAGGGTTTCTGGTACTCCGTCTTGACCCTTGCACAGGTCAAACACTTGCCGACGTAAGTTGCTATGTGGGCCTTCATGCTAGGCTACCAATATATAGTTCTGAGATCGTGATACATTTTATCCGAACCTGGATGTACCGAGTAGCGAGACTTATGAGCTTCATCCATCACAAGTTCTCGTAAATCGCCATATAGTGGGACCCAAATACGCCCCGTTACGTAGTAAGCGCCGTCAGCATTCTGTTCTAATCGTTGCCTTGAGCCACGCAAGGCTTCAGCCCTTACGTTTTCTGGTTTCAATGCTTCTACCTGAGCATCTCGTATCTGTGCAGGAAGACTAGACTGAATAGTGAGCTGCAAGGCTCGTACACGCCTAGGTAGAGTGTCTTTTTGACTGAGAGCGTCAGCCACAACATTGGCTTTACCTGGATGGTACTTGATAGCGCATTCGTAATCATTTAGCAGCTCGACCCATCGTCGTTGACGCATGTTCAATTCCTTCTGCTTGAAGATATGCTCGAGACTCCTGTGATCGGTGTAGATAGTGCACTTGGTACCGTACAGGTAGTGTCGCCATATCTTAAGCGCGAAAATAACAGCTCCCAGCTCTAGATCGTGCGTCGTGTAGTTTCGTTCATGAACTTTAAGTTGCCACGAAGCGTAGGCAATGACTTTATCCCTTTTCATCAATACACAACCAAGACCCTGAATTGACGCGTCGCAATAGACCACAAAATCATCCGTGCCCTCTGGCAATGAGAGAATAGGTGCGTTGCAGAGCCTATCCTTTAGGTATTGAAAAGCCGTTTCTTGTGTATTACCCCAACGATAGGTAACACCTTTCTGTGTCAACAAAGTAAGCGGCTGTGCGATCTTGGAGAAGTCTTTGATGAACCGTTTGTAATACCCCGCCAAACCCAAGAATTGGCGTATTTCCGTTGGTGTACGCGGTGCAGGCCAGTTCCTGATCGAATCTACCTTGGATGGATCAACATAAATCCCATCCTTGTTTACCACATGGCCTAGAAAGTGGACTTCACGAAGCCAGAAGTCGCATTTAGAAAACTTAGCGTACAGTTGTTCCTTTCGAAGAAGTTCCAAGATAAGACGTAAGTGCCGCTCGTGCTCCTCCTGACTCTTGGAGTAGATCAGAATGTCGTCGATAAAGACAATTACAAACTTGTCTAGATAGGGTTTGCACATCCTGTTCATAAGATCCATGAAAACTGCAGGCGCGTTCGTTAGCCCGAATGGCATGACTAGAAACTCGTAGTGGCCGTAGCGAGTTCTGAATGCTGTCTTAGAGACGTCCTCATCCCGGACTCTCAGCTGATGGTAACCTGACCTTAGATCAATCTTGGAGTAGTAGCTCGACCCTTGCAACTGGTCGAATAAGTCATCAATACGCGACAGAGGGTAACGGTTCTTCACTGTCACCTTGTTTAGTTCGCGGTAATCTATGCACATCCTGAAAGTACCGTCTTTCTTCTTCACAAATAGTACTGGAGCTCCCCAAGGCGAAGAGCTTGGACGAATAAAGCCCTTATCCAAGAGCTCTTGCAGTTGCTTTGACAGTTCCTCCAGTTCAGTTGGGGCTAAACGATATGGTGCACGGGCTATTGGTGCTGCTCCAGGAGCTAGCTCGACTTGAAACTCGACCTGGCGATGAGGCGGTAGACCAGGTAGATCTTCAGGAAATACTTGAGGAAAATCACGTACAACTGGGATATCCTCTATTCTTTTCTCTTTCGTTGATGCATCAGTAACCAGTGCCAAAATGGCAGTGTGCCCCTTTCGTAAACATTTCTGAGCCTTTAGGAAGGAGATGATGCCAACCACAGCACCACTCTTGTCGCCTTGAACTTCGAGAGGTTCTTGACCAGAACGGGGAATACGAATGATCTTTTCTTTACATAGGATCTCTGCTTGCTGCTTGGATAACCAATCCATACCAACGACGATGTCAAAACTACCCAGAACTATAGGAATGAGGTCGATGGAGAAAGTCTGACCAGCGAGGATAAGATTACAACCCTGAACTATGTGTGTGGCTTCTAAACTTTTACCATTAGCTAACTATACGACATGTTTGGTGTTTAGGGGAGTTGGTGCACGTTTTAACATTTGGCTAACTTTCAAAGACACATAACTAGTATCCGCACCCGAATCAAACAATACAGTAACATAAAAGTCGTCAAGAAGAAACTTACCCATGACTACGTTGGGATCGTTCCTGGCATCACCCTGCCCCAGCACAAATGCACGACCCCTAGCGCCGTTGTTCCCATCATTGTTGTTCCCATTGCCCTGGTTGTTGTTGTTGTTGTTGTTCTGGTTTCGGTTCAACTGAGGGCAGTGTCTTTTGAAGTGACCTTCAGCGCCACAATTAAAACATCCCTTGTTGCCCTGTTGCTGATTCTGCGGTGGTTGGTGCTGCTGTTGATTCTGATTCGCAGGCTGTGGGCTCCTACAATCCTTGGCCTCATGACCCATCTTGAGGCATCTCTGACAGCGACCCTTGTTGCACTGGCCACTGTGGGGTCTGTTGCAGTTGTTACAGCTTGGAAGGTTCCCTCGATATCCACCCTGCCTGTGACTGCTTGAAGATTGCTGACCAGGGCTCTGATAGTTGTCAGTCTTTCGCTGTTGAACTTGGGACTGAACTGAAGCTGAACCTTTGCTGGAATCCCCGTCCCATTTTCTCTTGTTGTCACTGGGGGTAGCAGGAGTAGCAGAAGGGGTAACAGTAGCAGTAGCGCTGACGCGCTTAGGCAGCCTGTCTTGTTCCACTGCCTGATCCGTGAGGCGATGAGCAAGGCGCTGAATATCCTGGATATTGTCAAGATTAGCCGATGTCACATGGCTCTGAATTTCTGGTGCCAACCCTTTGAGATACAACTCAATACGTCTAATAGGAGGGTCCACCATAGTTGGACACAGAATGGCCAGCTCGTTTGACCTTTTAGTATAAGCCTCGATCTCCGACCCTGTCATTTTAAAATTGAAGAACTCCACCTCTAACTTGTGGATGTCATCTCGTGAGCAGTATTCTCGTTTAATCAGCTCCTTGAAATCATTCTAGGGTGTGGCGTTAGCAGCTGCCAATCCCAAAAGTTGAACTTGCGCATTCCACCAAGTCAGCGCAATCCCTTCTAAAGTACCAGTGGCGTATTTCACCCTGCGAGCCTCAGGGCATTCACACATCTCGAACACAGACTCGAGCTTTTCGAACCAATGGAGGAGTCCGACTGCTCCCTCCGTGCCACTGAACGTGCTAGGACGACAATCCATGAAGTTCTTGAAAGTACATACAGGTTGCTGAGCGGGTTGACCTCCTGCGTTTGCAGCTGCAAGTGCCGCAGCAACTTGTTCGTTGATAAGAGCCGTCAACTGGGCTTGTGTCAAGTTAATACGTCCGGCGATTGATCTTCACATCAAAGGCAACATAAGTGAGAAAGGTTCGTGAATAGTGTGATGACAGAAGAGTGTAAGCACACAAGTGTTCTCAAGCAGTAACAAATAGTAAGCAATGTAATCTAAGCATACCATGAGTAAAGTTCTATGTAATTCTAGCATGTAGGCAATAAACATAAACCTTATTACCTAGGATGTTGAGTCTTGCACGTGGAGCGAGGCGTCGTTGTGGATCGTTGAGCACTGTACTGGTTATAGTCTGGTTTTAATAAAAACGTTTTCCCCATATTAAAACCGAGTTCTCTATAACCAATGGCTCTGATACCAATCTGTCACACCCCAAAAATCCACACGCGGACTATCACCGATTGGGAGCGTGACCGACCAGGATCAAGCCACCAATCATATAGAACAATGTATATAGTAAAAGTAATTAACATTTAATCAAACCTATCCATATGAAAGGTGTTCCAAAACATAAGTGTAATAACAAAGTTTAGCGGAAGCGTATGAGTAAATACCCAATCATAAATAAGGTATGTATGTCATAATGTTTAATCAAGCAATCACGATCCTTGTCCACAACGACCGCGCCTCCCCATCCAAGCTCCATGTATACCTAACGACCTGCAAGGCATGTAACAGAGAGGCAACAACTAGTTAAGCGAGTTCACAGTAAGTAAGTTCGTAATAATAAGTTCGTTTGTAACGTGTGGCTCTGCTGGGCCGATAGTATGTTCTATTGGTGGGGGCTTCCCATGTTGCATATATATACTAGACTATTTGTAACCATAAGTGTTCTTCTTATCCTGAGAACAGTAGTATGTACAAGGTTTACGTAGGATTTACGTAAGTGTCCTTCACAACCGAGGACAGGGGTACGCGGGGGTTTACGTAGGTTTTACGTAAGTGCCTGACACAACCGAGGCAGTAATGAGTATAAGTTCACGTAGGTTTTACGTGAGTGTCCTTCGCAACCTGAGGACAGTGATGAGTACAAGTATACGTAGGTTTTACGTATGTGTCCTGCACATCCGAGGACGATGGTAGGTAGTCTAGTAACAGTGTAAGTACAAATCTATTCCTTCAATCCCATTCCCAAAACCCGGGAATCCCATGCCTTGGTAAGAGTGTGAACTCACCTTGGTTTGTTCGGTATGTTATTTCTTCTAGGGTTACTTAATGGTTAATTCCGTTACACACAACCTAGGTACATTGCACATGATTCGATGTAAGTGTTTGCATTCAATTAGGGTTTACAAGTCTTTGATATCCAAGCAATTGTGTTTTGTGTGATTATTGTGTACAGAATGATATGAGAAACTCGGACCCCTTATATCTTATAAAGGTCGGACCCTATTCCATTCACATAAAACTCGGACAACCATCCCCACTTAAAAACTCGGACATCCCCTCCCTTGTACAAAAGTCGGACCAAGCCTCCCCCCTTCAAAACTCGGATGAGGCCTCCCCCTTCAAAAGTCGGACAGGGGCTTCCCCCCTTACAAATTCGGACCCATGCCCCACTCCTTATAAAAATTCGGACTCCCCTAATCCATACATAAATTTCGGACCATATAACATTCACAAAGTTCAGATCATTAATCAATTACAAAACTCAGATCAATCATGGCAAAAAGCTCGGACTTTGTGACTTCACAAAACCCTGACACAATTCTCTGGACTAAAATCATGCGAATATTCAAGTTCAGCGTAACAGTTACGTTCTTCGGTCCAAAAACCCTAATTTCATACATTTTCACAGTGCAGTAATCAAGTTAACAATCAACAGTTCTAACATATCATGCATCTTAATCATCAGGCAAATGATTACACAACAATCAACATCATTTCACAATAATTAGAATTCAATCAGTAAATACAGAACTAGTATGTGAAGAACTAGGGTTTACATGCATCACCTAATCAAGAATGGATACAACAAACTATCATTACACAATTACCTTGGATTGATTCTAGATAAAGAGAGGGATTAAGAGTGATGATTGAGAGCTTGAGCCAATGATGAAGATGATGGTTATAGAGAGAATTGTAGAGGAAATCTTAGGTACGTCTGATGATTGTGTGGTGATTAGTGAAGGAGATTAGGGTTAAGAGTTGTTAAAGTTTCACTATTAGCACTAAACACCCTTAAGTATTATCTATTACATATTACATGCACAAGATATACAATTTACAGTTCCATCACCACATTCAAGTATTTGCCAAATTATTCATAAACTTTATCAAATCCAAAACGTATACAGTTACAAAGCAAACTAATTTTGCAAGTAAACAACTAAACAAACAGTGAACGTGCAATAAATGCGAAAGTGGAATCTCGGAACTCGAGTTGTCACAACATACCCCAAGAATAACACTCTAGGGGTCATGAACACACACTTCTTGGTGGCTGCAAAAAAACGGTCCCTGCGAAGTAAGGCCAAAACCTGCCTCACATGCACCACATGGTCGCTGAAAGAAGCACTATAAATGAGAATGTCATCAAAATACACAACCACGAATTTCCCAATAAAAGGCCTAAGTAACTGATTCATCACACGCATAAAAGTACTTGGTGCGTTTGATAAACCAAATGGCATTACCAACCACTCATACAACCCTTCACGAGTCTTGAAGGCAGTTTTCCACTCGTCACCCGGTCTAAGACGAATCTGGTAATACTCACTCTTCAAATCTAACTTTGTAAAAATAGTAGCACCACTAATCTGATCAAGTAAATTATCAAGTCGAGGAATAGGAAACCTGTACCTCACAGTAATCTTGTTAATTTCTCGACTGTCAACACACATACGCCAAGTGCCATCTTTCTTTGGAGTCAATAAAGCCGGAACAGCACAAGGGCTCATACTTTCACGAACGTGGCCCTTAGAAATCAATTCCTCGGCCTGCCTTCGCAACTCTTCATGCTTACCAGGGCTCATCCTGTAATGTGGTCTATTGGGTAACTGTGACCCAGACTCCAAATCAATATGATGTTGGATGTCATGCAAAGGTGGCAATCCATCAGGCAATTCATTAGGGAAAACATCAGAAAATTATTCAAGCAAAGGAACCATAGCATTAGGAATGTTGACCCCGTCAACCACTTCCTTACCAATCAAAACAAAAACATCATCTCCCGCCTCCAATTCATTCTCAAACTGAGAAAGAGTCAACAGGGTACCAGTGGGCTTGGCGGCTACTTCCTTGGGTTTATTAGGCAACAAAGTTATCTTCACATTATCAAACATAAAACTGTAGGTATTAGAACGCCCGTTATGCTCTACGCATCGATCATATTCCCAAGGCCTCCCCAACAATAAATGACAAGCGCCATAGGTACCACATCACACCACACATCATCCTTATATGTTTTACCAACAGAAAAAGAAACAAGGGTACGCTTACTGACTTGTACCTCGCCCCCCTTCTTGAGCCACTAGAGCTTATAAGGTTTACGGTGGTTCTCCGTCTTCAAACCTAGCTTTCTGACAGCCTCATCAGAAACTAGATTGTCACAACTCCCTGAGTCAATAACAAAGGTACAAACCTTCCCAACAAAGTACATGTCGAATGGAAGATGTTATGCTTAAACCAATTATCACTAGCCTTTGTTGTATAGCATGAGCGCCTAACCACCAGACTCAACCCCACATCTCCAGCCACCTCCTCTTCCTCATACTCAGGCTCCTCATCATAAACCGGGCCGTCTTCATAAGTCCCACCGACCTCATCATCATCTTCCCATCCCTCAGGTTCGTTAAACAAGTGTCTCTACCCAGCCCTCTTACACTCTGCCTGGCGATGACCCATCTCTCCACAATTAAAACATTTCATGTTACTAGTATCGGCCCCTTTAGAACTAGAACCAGAAGCGCCACCACCCGGTTTTGCTTGGTTGGGCACAAAACGAGACGCCACATTGCCCGAACCCATACTACCTCCTGTCAAGGCAGATGAGGCTGAACCACCACTACGTCGGTTTTGCTTTTCAAAAACCAGGGCACGCTGATGTGCATCAGAAATAGTCATCGGATCAAACAAATTCACCAACTCCATAATCGGAAGCCTTAGCCCACCAATGTAATGAGAGATAAGTTGATCTTCAGTCTCTTGAATATCATTTCGAGCCACCAACTGATAGAATTCTATTGTGTAATCTTCAACCGTTTTGGATCCCTGCTTTAAATTCTGTAACCGCTGGTACATTAAACGCTGATAATTATGAGGAATAAAGTTGGCCCTCATGCACTTCTTCACCTTCCTCCAGGTTGTGACCTTTGACTTTCCCATCCTTTCACGAGACAATTTCAGTTGTTGCCACCAAGTAGATGCCCTACCACGTAACCTGGTAGCAATCAAAGGAACCCTTTTGTCTTCGGGTACCTCTTTGAATTCGAACACCTCTTCAACCACAACAACCCAGTCAATGAAACTTTCTGGATTCAAAGTGTCACCATCAAATTCTGGAATGCTAGTTCGCATTCCCGACTCCCAACGACGATTACCGTCTCCACGTTCTTCCCTTGGTCCACCTTCCTGTTCGTCATCGGAATCCGAACCATCACCAAATGGGTTACTAAGATCAGTACCATACCCATCATTGGGTCGTTGCCTCCTACGATTGATCAAGTCAGCCATCCAATCAGTCAACTGATTGACCACTTGATCCAAACGTTGATCCATTCTTGCCATAAGTCGCTGCTCTAATTCTCGTTCATACACTTCATCAAGAGGCCTGTTGTTGTTTCTCCTCGGAGGCATTTTGAGCCAGGAATTTGGCTCTGATACCAACTGATGTAGACTAGGAAATGGGATATGAAATCGGACCTGTTGATTCACACAGAATACCAGGAACAATTCTTCCAAAATTCGTTGATTCTTGTAGAATACCGAAAATTGGGGGTTTCAAACTCAAAACACTCACAAGTGAATTGGGAGAAAAAAATGACTTTTCATAAACTTCAAAACTGATTATCTTCCTCCGTTAACATCCATATAAATAATAACGTAAATTCAAAACGGGTCTCAAAACACAATTGGGCCAAAAGCTAGAACGAAATAAAAGTCCATGAAAAGCACTAAAAAACATAAAAATATAAATAACTCATAGAAATAAGCGTTTTTGGGCCTGAACGATAACCCAAACCACCTACGGTGTTTGTAGAAAGATGGGCTTCATTCTCGCGATCGTTTCGCCTGGTCGAACGCCCAAAACAGACACCTGTAGCTTAAGTTAGAGCCATTTTAGTGAAGCCCCTTTTGTCACGCGATCTTGGGCCTCCAAATACAAGATGGCCCGCTCCTCCACACTTGGGCCCGTATCAGGAGACAAGAGGCAGATGTGGGTTACCTGCTCATAAGGGCTAGGATCAAGATAACAAGATGGAGTGAGTTATATATATATATATAGGGTGGGGTTCTAGAGTGAACATTAGTGTATTTGCGAACTGAGTGAACAAATCCTGGCCATTGATCTACACACGTGTATTGCCAGGATTAGTTCACTCAGTTCGCAAGCTACACTAGTGTTCACTCTTAAACCTAATCCTATATATATATATATATATATATATATATATATATATATATATATAGAGAGAGAGAGAGAGAGAGAGAGAGAGAGAGTAGGGTTCCTACGGAAAGTGTGTTTTTCCTAGAAAGTCTAGGAAGCGATCTTGTCCATCCGATTGGTGTGTTTAAGGGTTGAGATAAAATCAATGGCAATCTTGTAATAATTAACTATATTTAATAGATTGTTTTAAATGAGTAGGGGCAATTTCGTCCTTATGTGTGTTTTAAACCAATCAAAAATAACCGTCAGAGATATCACATCTCCTTAATACACGCCAATTTCCCTCTCTCTCTCTTTCTCTCTCTAAACCCAAATTCGGAAACCCCCAAAATCATACCAAAAATACCTAAAATCATGGATGAAGATAAGAGATTTTCCTTGTAATATACGTAAGATCAAGCTTTCATTGTACTGCGTGTTTTAAAGCGATTACGGGTGATTCTTGTTTGTAATTGACGGTATTTTGCTGGTTGCAGTGAAGAGATTCAAAAAGCAGGAAACTTTGGAAAGGATAGATAGCAGCGGAACAGTTACCGGAAGCCGATCGAAAGCTGGGGCGAAATCTGCTGATGTAAAACACATTTGTATGAATCTGCTTGCTGTTAAAACACAGTTGTATGAATCTGAATTGCTGTTAAAACACAGCTGTATGAATCTGAATGATAAAACACATTTGTATGAATATGCTTGCTGTTAAAACACAGCTGTATGAATCTGAATGATAAAACACATTTGTATGAATCTGCTTGCTGTTAAAACACAGTTGTATGAATCTGAATGCTAAAACACAACTGTATGAATCTGCTTGCTGTTAAAACACACCTGTATGAATCTGAATGCTAAAACACAACTGTATGAATCTGCTTGCTGTTAAAACACAACTGTATGAATCTGAATGCTAAAACACAACTGTATGCATCTGCTTGCTGTTAAAACACAACTGTTTGAATCTGAATGCTAAAACACAACTGTATGAATCTGCTTGCTGTTAGAACACAGCTGTATGAATCTGAATGCTAAAACACAACTGTATGAATCTGCTTGCTGTTAAAACACAACTGTATTAATCTGAATAATAAAACACAGCTGTATGAATCTGCTTGCTGTTAAAACACATCACCAAGAACAAACTGTTAAAACACAGTACCAAGAACATGCTGATAGATTCCAGCAAGAAAACGAAGGAATGATTGATATTATGTGAGATCAGAAATCGAAAACAAAAAATTTTGAAATTTATGTATAGTTAGTTATTGAAGATAATTTCCTAAAATAAAAATAGATTGTGAAAGTACATAAATGCCCTTTTAGATAAAATCCTTCAATGCCACATGTCGCGTTCTTATTGCTTCCTAGACTTTCTAGGAAAAACACACTTTCCACCCAACTCCTACTATATATATATATATATATATACATATATATATATATATATATATATGGTCAGGATTTAAGGAAAACGGTGAAAAGTGTGAGAACAGTGAGAACGGTTATGGATCGTCAGATCAAAACAATTTATGGACTAGATTGACGCGGTGGCATTATGGTAAATAACATCAGTTCTATTACTAGTACGTGCTTCATTATGTTCCCGAGTCTCATTTAATCTCTCCAATTTGGGAGGATGAATATATGGTCATATTTTCTTCCCTTTTCCCTCCTTTTCCCTCCCCTCCCCTTTTTAAATGAAACTCGGGAACATGGTTTTTCATAATTTCATCTCTTTTCCCTCCCCTCCCCTTGTTAAATGAGACCCGGGAACAAAGAGTAAGGGTAAAATGGTAAAAACATCCTTTCATACGTAAAGCGCCGTAGAAATATAAAATGCCATGTAAATGCAAAACACCAATTTTATTACTGACTCGTTTTTACTGTGTTTTAGTTAAGGTTTTATCCTACAAAAACGCCATAAAATATAAACGCCAAGCCTGAAAGATGGGACAAGCTGAGCAAAACCGGATACTGTTAATTGCATTTATTTTTATAATAATATCTCGCCTAAACTACGCGCGAAAAACATCCTATAAAGAGAAACGTCTCAGCACCTTCCGTTGATCACACAAAAAACACACAAACAACAAAAATGATTCCTAAATACCACTCACTCTAAAACGCCAAAAAGTTAGAAAAACCAACAATGGCAAACATCATTACTTGGATGCTCAGCAATGTTCTGCATGAAGTTTTACTAAGTGGTTTGTTAGGTGAGGGGAGTAAGATTTTGCTGAATGAGATGAACAAATTTCAAGAAAAAAAGACTAACGACACTGATATGTCATTTTGTCTTCTTTGTTCTTGAAGAAGGTTTGGATGAGGAGAAGAGACCGATTCCAGGGTAAATGCCATTTTGGACTTCATTATTATAATGAAGATTATGGGCAGATAGCATCCACCCACACAACGTCCATCTATGTCTCCAACATCCACAAAGACACTTCAACACACGAACAAGAAAAAAAACCACGCCAAACCCAAAACGCCATTTATATGTGATAGTTCTTGTAGTTTCAAAAGAAGAAAGAGACTGATGACAATGAAGATTTGGATCATAAATTACTTCCATTTGTTTTTTTTAATTTTCTTTTTCTGTTGTTTGTTATGTAATTTTCAGCTAAGAACAAAATATACATTAATTCTTTAAAGAAACTATAATAAAATGCCAAACGGGCAAATGCTTGTGAAACGCCATTGTTATGGGTGAAATTCTGAGCCCATATCCTGGCTTTGTATCTTGATTTTTTATTAGTTGTATATGATCAGGATACCGGATCAGGATACAGGATCAGGATACTGAATCAGGATCCCAGGCCAGGATATTGGTAACATCCTGGGGCAATATCCTAACTATTACTAATGATTTGCTTGTAAACGTTGGTTACAAGGGACTAACGTTCATGAGGACCAAGTTATCCTGAAGACCCGCTCAAATTAGTCAGGATAAGGACGTTGATGGCGGAAGAATAGCTCTTGTAACGGTCGTCATTGAAGAAAGGCATGTTTCATGGGATGGGAGCTGGTCAAAGATATTAATGTTCCAACGGTCATGGAGGCTTAAATCCCGGAATTATGGTTAATATGCGCGTGGAAAACGAGTAGAAGCAGCCCCCAACGTTCAGAATGGAATATTCCAAAGTAACCCGGAATAATAGGATAGTTTGTTAGTTTCTTTTACTATAAAAGGGATTGATCGGATCATAGGTAGACACAACTTTTTCTACACACTTTCACTCGCACACTTTACTCTCTAGCTTTTAGCAATCACTAAACACAAACACTTGTAATCAAATTTCATTGTAACACCTAGTTGATCCACATCATATCCTGCACTGTATCCTGAAGTTGAAAGCTATAAGAAGAACAAGGCAGATGCGATTGTCAGCTCCCGAGGTTTTATGCCGGAGATCTAGATTGATCAAGGGCTTTGCTCATACATCTCGTGTCAACCCCTTTACTTTTTGCTCATTGTTTGATCGTAGATACATCTCAATATCCTGAGCCGTATCCTGAATACTGTTTTTCTAAACAACTTAACCAACATATTTTCAACACACTTTTTAGCACACTACCTCACTTAACTAATTTGATCACTTAATTGCTTTGGTAATTTTTGACCAAAACAATTTGGCGCCCACCGTGGGGCAAGTGGTGCTATTTTTTCTAAAAACTTTTGCAAGATCACTACTTGGTTTTGTATTTTCCAAACTTTTTACTACGTTGTTTGCAATGGCCTCGAGATCAAGCATGAGCTCTTCTACTGTATCTGCTACAACTTCTGCAATAGTTGGTTTGGTGCCTCCTCCACCTTCACAAGTTCAGACTTTTCAGAGGAGAAATGAAAGCCACACACCGAGAGAAATTCCTGCTGCTCAGAATGTTTCTAGATCCGGAAATTCAGGGAGAACCCATATCCTTGCTTCTAATAACGAAATTCAGTCTTTGTTTGGTAGTATACAGGAACAAATGAAGAGGCAGCAAGAAACTAACCAGACGATCATGAAGGATATACAACTCTTCAAGTCAAACTCTAGGAAACCTGTGGAGGATACAACTACTTAATAGCCCAGGATACTGATCTTTAGTTCATCAACATTTACCGAGGATAATCAAGGCAACATGATACTGAGTCAGTCCCGGAGCAACATGCTGGAGATACCATCATCTGCCAGGATATCGACCGAGAGGGATCGAGGATATGGTCCAGGATATGGCAAAAGCCAACAGGCTGGTAACATATATGCCAATATCAGTATCCCTGCTACTAATAATTCTGATTCTTTGTAGGATATAGGTGTAACACCAGTATTGACCAGGGAACTTCAAAAATTGAAGGATATGATATCAAGTGTTCCTAGAGTAGTGCAGCCTATACCGAAAGTATCCCAGGATAGTCACTGGATATCCTGATTTGCTCATCCAATTTGTGATGCTGAAATTCCAAAAAGATTCCAGACTCCCAGCATAAAGTTGTTTGATGGGACGACAGATCCTGAGGAGCATATCGCCCAGTATAGGGAAAGGATGGAACCAAATCCAATCCTACCAGAACTTAAGGAAGCATGCTTATGCAAAGGCTTCGATTCAACTTTAATAGGATCGGCTTTAAAATGGCTTTTAAATGTTCCACCTTATTCAATTACATCATTTTCTCATTTAGTTAATTTGTTTATCAGCCAATTTTCTTGTAGCAGGAGCTTTGAGAAACTAACAAGTGATCTTTACAGGATAACACAAAGATCACAAAAATCCCTAAGGGATTATGTTAACAGATTTAGTAGAGAATCCCTGGATATCCCGAATCTTGATATTGCTACGGCAGTACAAGCGTTCAAAATGGGGTTACGGAAGGATCGTCAATTTTATCAGGATCTTGTAATGAATCTTTGCAGGAACTTGGACGAAGCTCGAAACAGGGCCTTGAGATATATCAGGCTGGAGGATGATAAGAAAATGCAATTGTTAGGGGAGGATTTTCTAACAATTAGTGATCCTTACTTGTTATCCTTACTTCTGTGACAGATAGTGATCCTCAGAAGACCTTCAGGATCAGGATCATGGATCACCCTAAGGATCCTCATACTAACGATTGTTTGTTCATGTTTTGTATTGTTTTGCAGGAGTAATAGGCTTGACTTGGTCTTGGCAACGTTACTATGGAATATTCCACGGGTATTTCGCACACGTTTGAATGGAAATGGATGTTGTGGAGAACGTGGGAGCATGGCACAAAAATCGGATAGTTTGTTAGCTTAGTTAGCTTTTATTTTTAAAGGGGTGACGAGCTATTTTTAGAACACTTAGCCATTTTCAGCTACATACACTCTCGTACTACTGCACTCTCGAAGCTTTCAGCAAACACTTAACAGTTTTCACACACTTTCACACAATTAACTATAGTGATCCTTGTACCTAGCTCGTCACTATCCGAAGTTGTAAACATTTATTGATTTATTTGAGCTTGGTGATCGGTAGTTTCCATCACCCGAGGTTTTTTATGCCGGAGATCATTCATTGATCAAGGGCTTTTTCCTCGTACAAATCCTTGTGTTGTTTGTGCAATTTACGTCGAAGTGATCCTTATTATTGTTCTTCATTTCAAGCATCATTCCCCATAACTAAGAGTTTGGTTGCATTATCCTCACTAGATTTTTGACCAAAAGAGTTTGGCGCCAACCGTGGGGCAATTGGTGCTTTATTCCTAAGAAGTTTTTCTGTTGGTGATCATTCCGGTTCATTGCATACAAGTACATGGCTTCATCATTGAAGAATACCTCTACTGCAATGTCTGCGGTCAATTCATCTCAGGGCATTCCACCTTTGTCTCCACCACCTGCTGGATCTCAGAAAAATGCTGAGAAGAAACCAACTCCCATTTTCTCCAAACCTCCAACTTCTTCTGCTTCTTACACTCCCACTACTAGTGACATGTTTACTTTGATTTTGCAGATGAAGGATCATATACAGCAACAGGATAAAACCAATGAAAAGATTCTCAAAAAATTGGAGATCTCAAGAAACAAAAGAAAGCGGCAGAGGATCATTCCCCACTGGTGCCCAGATCTTTGAATTTTGATACTCCGGTGATCACTTCTCAGCCATTGGTGGTTCCAGATGTTCAATATGTGGGTGGACCAAAAGGAGTGCACTATGGATCAATAATGGTGACTCAGCCATCAGGCTCATATTTCCAGCCAGCAGGATCCTACCCTCAGCATATGGGATCCTTCATGAATTCGGGAGGATACTCAGGAGCGCAGTAGATTCAAGGATCCTCCTTTGTTCCAGGATCATCCCAGGTTCAAGGATCCTCCTTTGTTCCAGGATCATCCCAGGTTCAAGGATCCTCCTTTGTTCCAGGATCATCCCAGGTTCAAGGATCCTCCTTCGTTCCAGGATCATCCCAGGTTCAAGGATCCTCCTTCGTTCCAGGATCATCCCAGGCTCAAGGATCCTCCTTTGTTCCAGGATCATCCCAGGCTCAAGGATCCTCCTTTGTTCCAGGATCATCCCAGGCTCAAGGATCCTCCTTTGTTCCAGGATCATCCCAGGCTCAAGGATCCTCCTTTGTTCCAGGATCATCCCAGGTTCAAGGATCCTCCTTTGTTCCAGGATCATCCCAGGTTCAAGGATCCTCCTTTGTTCCAGGATCATCCCAGGTTCAAGGATCCTCCTTTGTTCCAGGATCATCCCAGGTTCAAGGATCCTCCTTCGTTCCAGGATCATCCCAGGTTCAAGGATCCTCCTTTGTTCCAGGATCGTCCCAGTTTCAGGGATCCTTCCAGATGCCAGGATCCTTGAGGAGTTTGCAAACAGATGTCCATCAGGGAGATTTTATTCCGATGCAGACCATTGCATCTACTGGCCCTTCGGTCATTCCAGAGCCTCAACAATATGGGTTCACATTTGGTGTTCCTAATTCGAACCCGATGGGAGGTAACACTTATAATAATTCTCTTACCACTAACCATGGATTCATGCAGGATACAGGTATAAATCATGTCACACCCCGACCACGTAAAACAACAAAACGTGGCGGAATTGTCGGGGAGTGTTGTAACAGAATCATTGTTTCATAACACATGGAAAAAAATTGAAATTTTGTTTTATTGATTAAAAGAGTTACAATGTCTTAACAAACAAAGAAGTATAACAAAATTAAGTAGTCTTGCATCTTTTATTATCACTAAGGCCCAAGTCCGCCTATGTGTATCTTGATCAATCTTATGCATCATCTCCTGAAACACATGTGAAAATAGGTACGTCAGCATAAAAATGCCGGCGAGTACATAGGTTGTATTGATTTAGGATTCAAAGTTTAGAAAAAGTTGTTTAACAAAAATCAGTCATGATCCTTGTAAAATGTTTTGTTTTATAAATCGTTTGAAAAGCGATGATAGATATGTGTAGTTAAAAGAATGATTGTAAGGTTAAATGAATAATCAAGTATATAACAAACTATTTTGTAAAACAATGTCTTGTGAAAAATATGTTATTTGTGTAAAAATGTGTAAATCCAAATTGAATGATTTAAATAACGCTACGACATGTAATATATGTTAGGGCTAGATTTTTATGACATATGATCCTTACATGTGATCCTAACCAGTGATCCTTATTTCTTTGGCAGATAGTGATCCTCAGAAGAGTTCCAGGATCAGGATCACGGACCATCATAGGGATCCTCATGCTAACAGTTGTTTTCATTGGATTTAATGTTATCTTGCAGGAATGTCTAGCAGGATCCGCTCTTAGCAACGTAATCAAGGGACTTGTCTTTACAACTTTGGCATATGCTTAATCAGAGATGAACGTTGTAGAGGATATGGAAACTCAGCATGATTTAAGGGCGATAATTTAGGCTAGATTTACTTTTATTCCTAAAGGGGTAATGAGCTGATAGTTAGTCTATTTACCTAAAATAGGGCCACTCACACTTGTATATATAGCACTCTTCCACATTCGGAAGACACACAACACATTCCTCACACGCTTAGACACAATACTATAGTGATCCTTGTACTCAGCTCGTTATCATCCGAAGTTGTAATCATTATTTGTTATATTGAAGTTTGGTGATCGGTAGTTGCCATCACCCGAGGTTTTTTATGCCGGAGATCATTCATTGATCAAGGGCTTTTTCCTCGTATAAATCCTTGTGTCACTTGCATATTTCATACTAAAGTGATCCTTTACTTTTTCATCAAACCAAGCATCATTCCCCGTTTACATAGAGTTTGGTTGCATTATCCTTGTGTGATTTTTTGACCAAAACAGTTTGGCGCCCACCGTGGGGCAATTGGTGCTTCATTCATAAAAAGTTTTTCTGTTGGTGACCATTCCGGAGTGTTGCATGGCTTCGTCGTTGAAGAATACTTCCACAGCGATGTCGGCAGTCAATTCATCTACTGGCATTCCACCTTTGCCTCCACCACCAGCCGGATCTCAGAAAAATGCTGAGAAGAGACCAACTACTATCTCCTCTAAACCATCATCTTCTGCTCTAACTTCTTTTGTTCCCAGTACTAGTGATATATTTACTTTGATTTTGCAGATGAGGGATCGTATGCAGCAGCAGGATGAAACTAATGACAGGATCCTCAGGGAAATCAGAGATCTCAAAAGGCAAAAGAAAACGGCAGAGGATCATTCCCCACTGATGCCCAAATCTTTAAATTTTGATACTCCAATGATTACTTCTCAGCCATCAGAGGTCCCAGACATTCAATACATGGGTGGATCAAGAGGAGTGCATTGCGGCCCAGCAACAATGACTCAGGCATTAGGATCATATTTCCAACCGGCAGGATCCTATACTCAACATATGGGATCCTTCATGAGCTTAGGTTCCTCCTTTGTTCCAGGGTCATCCCAGGTTCAAGGATCCTCCTTTGTTCCAGGATCATCCCAGGTTCAAGGATCCCTCCAGATGCCAGGATCCTTGAAGAATTTGCAAACAAGAAGTCTAGATGTCCATCAAGGAGATTTCATTCCAATGCAGACCATTGCTTCCACTGGTCCCTCCATCATCCCAGAATCCCAGCAATATGGATTCACATCCGGTGTTCCTAACTTGAACCCAATGGGAGGTAAAGCCTTAAATAATTATCTTATCGCTAACCCTGGATTCGTGCAGGATACAGGTATCAACCATGCTATGGCCAGAGAACTGCAGAAGCTGAAGGATATGATCTCAAGTGTTCCAGGGGTAGTCAAGCCTATCCCGGAGATTGCAGATGGAAGCCATAAGGTATCTCGTTTTGCACCACCAATTTGTGATGCAGAGGTACCCAAAAGGTTCCATATCCCTACTATGAAGCTGTATGATGGTACAACGGATCCTGAGGAGCACATAGCACAATACAGGGAGAGGATGGAGATCAATCCAATCCCAGAAAAGTTAAAGGAAGCATGCCTATGTAAAGGATTTGGATCCACTCTTACTGGATCGGCTCTTAAATGGCTGCTAAGTCTTCCCCCTTACTCTATTACTTCATTTGCTAATTTAGTTAATTTATTCAATAATCAATTCTCTTGTAGTAGAAAGTTTGAAAGATTGACTAGTGATTTATATACGGTAACTCAGGGTCATAATGAATCATTAAGGGATTACATAACGAAGTTTAGTAAAGAATCCTTGGATATTCCTAACTTGGATATGGCCACAGCTGTTGAGGCCTTCAAGATGGGATTGCTTAAGGATTCATTGTTCTTTGATGATCTTGTTATGACACCATGCAGGAACCTAGATGAAGTAAGAACTCGGGCACTCAGGTTCATCCGGCTAGAGGATGACAGAGGATCCAGGAGAGACAAGCAGGATCCTCAAAGCAAGAAAAGCAAGGATCCTCTTTCAAAAGCAACAAATTCAAATCCTACCATAGAAATGACAACCAGAACGTGCATGTTGTTGACCAAGAAGAGGATGATGAGGATTATCCTCCGATTTCTGAATATTGTTTTTCCGTTGACAATCATGAACTAATCCTTGCAATGTAGAATCTAGGAGAAAAAGCCAGGTGGCCCAGAAAGAATGACAAACCAACTGGAACTAAAGACAAATCAAAGTGGTGTGCATACCACGAGGATTTTGGGCATTTAACTGAAGAATGTATCGCATTAAGAAAGGAAATTGGATATCTGCTAAGCAAGGGGCATCTAAAAGAGTTGTTGGGAAGAAAAAAGAAAAGGACTCAGGATCCTGAAAGGATCCCTGAAAAAGCTCCAGCCCCTCCGGCAAATGCACAAGTGATCAACTTTATTTCTGGAGGATCAGACATCTGTGGTACATCCTTCTCGGCAGCTAAAAGGCATGCAAAGGAAGCTAAAATGGATAACGGAGAAAGGCCTATTCGAACATCAAGCGTCTCGGAAGGAAAAATTATAACCTTCGATGAGGATGATAGAATTAACATCCAGGATCCTCATCATGATAGTCTAGTCATCACTCTCTTTATCTCTAACCATTTTGTCCGCAGGATCCTTATCGACGGAGGAAGCTCAGTAAACATTATCCAGCTTGATGTTCTGAAGAAGATGGGTATTCCAGAATCAGACATCACACCAAGATCCTCTGTGCTTGTGGGATTCAGTGGAGAAACTAAGAAAACCCTGGGGGACATCAAACTCCCAATCTACGTGGTAGGATTACATAATTATCAAAAATTTTTTGTTATTGACTGTTTATCTTGTTGTAATGTTATCCTTGGCAGGCCCTGGATACATGATATGAAAGCAGTCCCATCCACCTACCATCAATGTGTGAAACTCCCTAGCCCATGGGGAATAATCAAGATCGACAGTGATCAGCAGGAGGCTAAGGATTGTTATACCTCATCCATGAAACCAATCTCGAAGCCAAGGGAGCAATAGCAATTACAGTATCCTCCAAGGAATGTCTTGGAGGCAAGGGAACAGGATGTGGATGAAATCCTTTTGGATCCCAATGATCCTGAATCAAAAATCTATATCGGATCAGGGATCCTTAGCAAGATGAAAGAAGACATGATATCCTTCCTCAAAAGAAGAAAATCTACCTTTGCATGGAAACACGAAGATATGTCAGGTATATCTAAGGATATTATCACTCATAAACTTGGCATTGACAGGTCAATCAAACCAATCCATCAAAAAAGGAGGAAGTTTGCACCAGAAAGGAATGCCATTATCCAGGAAGAAGTAGAAAGACTACTTCGAGCAGGTATGATCAGAGAGGTAAAATATCCAAAATGGTTAGCCAATGTGGTTGTTGTCCAAAAGAAAAACGGAAAGTGGAGGGTATGTGTCGATTTCACTGATCTGAATAAGGCATGTCCCAAGGATCCTTTCCCATTACCCCACATTGACTCCATGGTGGATGCAACGGCGGGGCATGAACTGTTAACTTTTATGGATGCATCATCTGGATTCCAACAAATTCAGATGGAGCCATCTGACCAAGAGGATACGGCTTTTATGACCCCAACCGGTTTATATTGTTATATTGCCATGCCTTTTGGATTAAGAAATGCAGGTGCAACATATCAAAGGCTGGTGAATATGATGTTCAAAGATCAAATTGGACAGACTATGGAAGTGTACATAGATGATATGGTAGTAAAGTCAAAGAAAGCTGAGGATCACCTAAGGGACTTGGAGGAAGCATTTGATATCCTTGATAATTATAACATGAAGCTTAATCCTTCAAAATGTCACTTTGGTGTTAAAGCAGGTAAATTTCTAGGATATATGGTAACTCAGAAGGGCATTGAAGCAAGCCCGGAACAAATTAAAGCATTGGTGAATATCAAATCCCCTGCCAACGCTAAGGATGTGCAAAGGCTAACAGGCAGGATAGCAGCTCTAAATAGGTTCATATCCAAATCCTCAGAAAGATGTAAAGAATTCTATGATATCCTAAGAAAGAACAAGAAATTTGAGTGGACTGAAAAACATGAGAATGCTTTACAAGCCCTCAAAGAATACATGTCCTCAGCTCCAGCATTGATGAAACCCGGAAAAGGAGATGTGTTATCCTTATACCTGGCGGTATCCTCAACAGCTGTAAGTGCAGTCCTTGTTAAGGATCATGAAGGTACACAATATCCTGTCTATTATGTAAGTAAGAGTTTACTTGATGCTGAATCCAGGTACTCACACCTTGAAAAACTTATTCTTGCATTAATTATGGCATCTACTAAGCTAAGACATTATTTTGAAACCCATGCTATTTTGTTAGAACTAATTTTCCAATCAAGAATGTCCTCAGGAAACCAGAGATGTCCGGAAGGATGGCTAAGTGGGCAGTAAAGCTTAGTGCCCATGATATAAGATATGAGCCTAGAACAGCCATCAAATCTCAAGCATTAGCAGACTTTGTGGCTGATTTCAGTAGTGATCTACAAAAGGAAGCCGAATCGGAGGTCCAGCAGCTGGATGAGACCAAGGATCCTTGGATACTACATACTGATGGATCCTCAAATGTCAAAGGCACAGGGCTTGGCATACTACTAAAATCGCCACAGGGGGATATAATACCCCATTCCATAGCTTGTGAGTTCCAAGCCACTAATAATGAGGCTGAATATGAAGCCTTAATCGCTGGCTTACAAATTGCTAGGCATATGGGGATCAGGTATCTTGAGGTATACGTAGATTCATTATTGATCACTAATCACTTTAATGGATCCTATGCTGTGAAAGGTGAAAAACTAACCAAATATTTAGAGATAGTCAAAGAATTGGCACTCTCCTTTGTTTCTTTCAGTTTGACACAGGTACCAAGGGAGGAAAATACAGAAGCTGATGCATTGGCCAATCTAGGATCATCTTTGAAGATCCCTGAGGATATAAGTATCCCCATCATCCATATCCTAGTTCCTGCTATTGAAAATCAGGTGGCCATGGAAATAGAAGAGGATACTGCGATGATCCCTAGTGAGGAGACTTAATCTAATTCAGGATCATGGATCTCACCAATCATGAGATACTTACAACACGGGGAGATTCCTATGGGAGAAAATCCTAGGGCTTTCAGGATTAAGGTATCTCAATTCACAATCTTGAATAATGTGCTATATAAGCGATCTCTTGCAGGACCATATTTAAGATGTATCGAGGATCCTGAAATTCAAGAAGTATTAAAAGACTTCCATGAAGGAGATTGTGGAAACCACACTGGGGGCAGGGCATTGTTCTCAAGGATCCTTAGGACAGGATACTACTGGCCAACTATGAAGAGGGATGCTGTGGAGTATGCTAAGAAGTGTGATCCTTGTCAAAGACACAGCAATATCCTTCATCAGCCGGCTGAATTTCTACATCCTATACCATCCTCTTGGCCATTCATGAGATGGGGGATGGATATAGTTGGCAAGCTCCCTAAGGCACCTGGTGGAAAAGTATTCATGCTTGCCATGACTGACTACTTCTCCAAGTGGATAGAGGCTGAAGCCTTTGCCCAAGTCAGAGAAAAGGAAGTGATATCCTTTATTAAAAGAAACATTATAACTAGATTTGGCATTCCTTTTGAAATTGTATGTGATAATGGTTCCCAATTTATTGGGAGCAGGACTACTAACTTTTGTGACAGTTGGGGGATTAAGATGATAACATCAACACCAGTCCACCCACAAGCCAATGGCCAAGCAGAATCATCCAACAAGATCATCATCAACAATCTGAAGAAGAAACTTGGATCCAAGAAGGGGAAATGGGCAGAAGAATTGCCTTATGTGCTTTGGGCTGACAAGACAACTCCCAAGAATGCTACTGGTCAAACACCCTTCTCCTTGGTGTTTGGGGCAGAAGCAGTGATCCCAACAGAAATGGTGGTTCCAACTGCTAGAACAAGTACCCGTGATCCCGAAGAGAATGCTGCAAACTTGGCTTAGGATTTGGATACTATTGAAGAAATCAGGGATCTGGCTAGGATAAAGATGGCTAGCTACCAACAAAGAATGGCTGGTGCTTATAACAAAAATGTCAGAATAAGGAAATTCCAAGTGGGGGATATGGTATTGAGAAAAGCATTCCAAAATACCATCAATCCCGCTGACGGGAAATTAGCACCAAAGTGGGAAGGTCCTTACTTGATTGAAGCTGAAGCAGGAAAAGGGGCATATAGATTGCTAACCATGGAAGGAAATTTGTTACCTAGAGCCTGGAATGCTGTTCACTTAAAGAAATATTTCATGTGAACAGGATCCTCCTGGCACATATGATCCCTACATTGAAAGCATCCTCGAAGGATCCTGATAATGTCAATGATCCTTACTCTGGTAAAATCCTAATCCTAAACAATTTCATTTTCTTATTTTTACCTAAGGATAAGGATCATGCATCCTTCATCCTCTTCTCACGAGAATTTAAGTTCTGATAGTCCAGGTATCCTCAGCATATCATTAAGAATCTTCAAAAGCATCTCAGATCCTTGGGTTCAACCCCAGTTATCCTTGGGCTTGTCCCCAGTTTCCGCCTGTAGCGCACGATGATCCTGGTATAGTTCACGTCTTTGGGACCAGTACCCACTTTCGGGGCTGATAACCTCATCGTACTGGCTATACCCAGGATCCTACGTATAATGGTAGACGTACCATACATCCGTTCCTAAGGTTTCTAACGTTTTCACGTTAGCTAAGGTTTTGGCATTTTCATGTCACTAAGTTTGGATAGTCGCCAGTAAGGGCCATACTCCAGTTTACATACGATCCTTGGGCTTGTCCCCAGTTATCCTTCGGGCTTGTCCCCAGTGATCCTATGGGCTTGTCCCCAGTTATCCTTTGGGCTTGTCCCCAGTTACTAACTTATCCTTTATATTGGCTTAGTCCCAAGTTATATTCCATTTTTTCAGGTTTTCGAAGTTAAACAATTAAGGATCCTTAATCCTTATTATCCATTAAAGTTTTACTTATGGTTATCCTGATTAAAGGTTAGGATCCTAACTTGGATCCTCAGGTATGATCCTTAACTATTTTTAACTTCATTCATTATTCATTTGAATAACCCTTAGACCTTGACAACTGAACCTATGATTCTTAAAATAAACTACCTTGAAAATTTTCGATTATAGGATATTTGATCCAGGATCATATCCTAAAATTCTTGAACATGATTTGCTTAACCTTTCTTACTCAAATGAATATGTTTTTAAACAATTGGAAAATAAGAGGATAAACAAAGGATAACAACACGAGATAAGCCAAAAAGATTAGAGTTATTTTATTAACAAAGGATTTTAAACCCTTCAAAATTGTCAAAATTGCCAACCCACGTTTCTACCAGCAAAACGTGGCCCGTCCACATGGGTTGGCAAAGGGTGTCCATTGTTTGTGCGGTCGTAGCATGCAGGAAAATAAAAAGCGGCAGGATCACAAAGGCTTCATCCCCCAAACAGAGGATCCCTCCACCATTTGCAATCCTACCTATTGTCTGAAGGATCCTGGATCCTCAATCCTAAAACTATTGTTTAAGTTACAGACCATCATTGTTTAAAACATCACAACCACAAAAAACCACTACCAAATTTAAAAAAATTGGGCTCCGGCCAAGTCTCGAAATTTCCATCATCGCCCAATCCTGCAGCTCAAACCTTCGCTGCACCATCACCACCAGCTCCACTTGCTTCTCCCTGATCCTTGCCAGTATCACCACCTTCAAGCATTGGGATCTCCTCAGCTTCGTCATCATCCTCCAACTCTGCTAACCTTGCCTTCCAGCCCTCCACGTCCCATGTGCTTTTGTCGAAGGCAGGATCCTGAGCCTCCGCAGCCATCTGCAATTGGATCTTATACATAGCTATTGCGGCAGAGACCTTGGCATCCTGGGTGATCTCCTGCTTCTCACAATCCAAGTTGATTAGCATTTTGGCAGCTTCATCCTTGGTAGCCCGGAGCTCCTTCTCAAGATCAGCAATCTTGAGATCCTTCAGCACACCCATCTGTTGGAGGTCGGCAATTTGGCGGTCTTGATCCTCAACGTGGCCAATATATGTTTCTATTTCAGCGAGTTTCTGCAGAAAGGGAAAAGGGTAAGTTCAGGACCAGGTGATCCTCAAACAAGCAGGATATACAAGCAGGAGCAGTGATCCTTACTACGTTAACGTAATCAAGAAACTGTTGGCGGAGCAGGGGAAATCCTTGAAGATCCTCAGAGGCCTTTCTCTTCTTTCCTTTACCCCTAATAGGTGCTTTAGGGGCTGAAGCGGTTGGACTGGCAGCAGGGGTCTTCTTCCTTGCAGATTTAACATTAGCAAGATCATCAATGCCAAACTTGGAGGCAGATTTAGCAGATTTTCCTGCACCTACACAACCAAAATAAGATAAGTATTCTAACTGATTTAGAAATCCTACGTAAAACTACTTTTTAAATGAGGATACTTACTTGACATTGTGGCAGATGCGGAGGATACTTCCTGTGAATCTTGGGTGGCAACTTGAAAACTTCTTGTCTCCGGATCAAGCTTCTTGAAGGCCAAAAGCCTCTCTTTTGCAGCAGGTGTCAGCTTCAGATGAGAGATGGAGATAGCTGCACAATAAACAAAAAACAAAGAAAATATTAGTGATCCTCATCCTAAGGAACAAATCTGATGGTGATCCTTCTAGGATCCTCTATCCTACCATGAGTAGCCCACTCCTTGGGCAAATCCTTCCCATCAGGGATGGTATCCCTCCTAACAAAGAAGAACCGTCGCTTCCAATTCGTGTCATTCTTGGTGACCTTGAGAACAGGGTGATCCTCTCCGGCCTTCCGTTTAAACAAATATCGACAGGATCCAAACGTTGTGAGATCATACATCTCAGCCAGCTCCGCCATTCCTAAATCAATCCCTTCCTGCTCAATGATCCTTTCAAGGGTATATAAAACCCTCCAGATCATTGGCATGGCCTGGATATAGGAGATGCCGGTGAGGGAAAAGAAGGACTGGGTGAATTGAGGAAAAGGATACGAATATCCTATTAAGAACGGAGTAACGGGAAAGGCTACCCAAGTATCAGAAATAAAGTCACTCAAAGCAGTGGGAGTGAAAGACTTGAAGATGGTGTTCGCCGGAAAACAATGACGGATCTTGTCAACCTGAGGATCGGTAAAGCAGCACCTCTCGGCAGGAGAATCTTTGATGATCCCTTGACCCTTCAAGGGACTGTTCTTCTCAGGATCCTTATGAGGGGAATTCCAGAGCAACATATTTGCAGAAGAATGGAAAGAGACAGAGAAACAGAGTAAGAGAACGAAGAAAAGAGGAGAATACCTGATCAATCGTCGGACGAGATTATAAAGGGAGTTTCTCTTGAATTTAAATGCAAATTGATCCTATCTCTATCCCCTATTTATAATGATGATCTGCAGGGCTGTCACTTCTGTGACGTAAGAATTGCAACGGCTAGTCCGACTTCAACGGCTAGTTATCCGATTAACTTGTTGCGGATAAGATCAAGCAAAATATAACTCATTTATTTACAATATTACTCCTTATATTTTGGGGGCAATTGTTAGGGCTGGATTTTTATGACATATGATCCTTACATGTGATCCTAACCAGTGATCCTTATTTCTTTGGCAGATAGTGATCCTCAGAAGAGTTCCAGGATCAGGATCACGGACCATCATAGGGATCCTCATGCTAACAGTTGTTTTCATTGGATTTAATGTTATCTTGCAGGAATGTCTAGCAGGATCCGCTCTTAGCAACGTAATCAAGGGACTCGTCTTTACAACTTTGGCATATGCTTAATCAGAGATGAACGTTGTAGAGGATATGGAAACTCAGCATGATTTAAGGGCGATAATTTAGGCTAGATTTACTTTTATTCCTAAAGGGGTAATGAGCTGATAGTTAGTCTATTTACCTAAAATAGGGCCACTCACACTTGTATATATAGCACTCTTCCACATTCGGAAGACACACAACACATTCCTGACACGCTTAGACACAATACTATAGTGATCCTTGTACTCAGCTCGTTATCATCCGAAGTTGTAATCATTATTTGTTATATTGAAGTTTGGTGATCGGTAGTTGCCATCACCCGAGGTTTTTTATGCCGGAGATCATTCATTGATCAAGGGCTTTTTCCTCGTATAAATCCTTGTGTCACTTGCATATTTCATACTAAAGTGATCCTTTACTTTTTCATCAAACCAAGCATCATTCCCCGTTTACATAGAGTTTGGTTGCATTATCCTTGTGTGATTTTTTGACCAAAACATTATAGTACAAGCACTTATATATAGGAAGTACCAGCGGCGTATTCACCATGCTTGTATCACATTACACACGTCTCGTTACTTAAGTCACTTACCCAAACAAACCACCAAATGTAAATTGCCCATGTCTAAACCAATTGTCAAATGTCATTGTGAAAACCATGTCAAAATGTCTATGTCAAATGTCAATCATGTAATGTGTAAACAAAATATCATGTATGGCAAGTGAAATATGTATCCACTAAACCATGTGTAAAAATGCACAAAATAATGTATTGAAGTAAAACGTGGTTTAAATCAATGTTATGTTTTATCGAAATGCATGCTATACTGAATACAAACATTTATGCGGTATTGTGAAAATGCATATATTCAAGCCTTGCGACTGTGGTGATAAACCCCTAAACGAATTTAAAGGTCTATCTGTCTAAATGTTTTAATCGAATTCGGTCATTCCTTCCATCCAAACATACCCAGGATGTCAGGAACGGGAGTTGTCAATTCCTATGGTACCATTACCTACTAACGAGCGGCGTGATCAAAGTTAATGAATGTATATGGTCCCACTTAAACAAACCAAATGTCATACCCAAAATGTAAGCATGTGATGTAAAACAAAAGCACTAAGTATGATGAACATACATAGCGTGAAAAGGTAATTTAAAACAATGTACTAAGTATGCGCTAAACGAACATACGTAGCATAAAATGTCATGTAAAACGATGTACTAAGTATGCACATAATGGACATACATAGCAAAAACATAAAGAAATCATGTACTAATAATGTACTAGTGAACATAGCAAGTATATGATGTGAAAACACGAAAAACATGAAAGTAACAAGTAGGCACATGTGTTTCACCCCAAAATGTTTGAAAAACAGTAAAAGAGGGGACTATGTACTCACTTGAGGGTGCTTAGAAGTCTTGAACAACAACCAAGCAAAGCTAGATGGATCACGGAATCAAACGGCACCCTATATAGATAACTACATAAATAACCGGACCTAAATCGGGGGATTGGATAGTATGAGGTTTCGTAAACCAAATGAGTATTGGAACTCATATGGTATGGTTAAACAAAGCCCACATACTAAAATGAAACTTAACCTAAGTGCTTTCGACCCATTACGACCCGTTTAGGTAGCTTACGCTACTTTAATGCGTCGTTTGCGTAAAACGCGTCTGGAATGCCTAACTAGTCCTATGATAAGTAAAATATGCCTTAACATGTCTAATATAGTTACCTAATCAGTTTAGATGTCAAAATTTATGTTACATATGCTTAAAATGAATTTATGCGTAAAAAGGGCATTTTGGTAATTTTCCTAAGGCATAAGAATTACTTATCATATAACTACTTAAACGACGTGACCATAAGGTATAACCTTAAAAGGTTATTTTATATACAACTATGGTCACCTAAAGTGTTTGGTCGGATCCTAATGATCGACCAAATGGGTCGGGTTCGAAAGTATAAGCGATTGATTAGATCGCTAGAACATGTTTAGTAAGGTTAGAAAACAGGTTTGGTATCAAAACAAACGGTTTTGATACCCTAGAGTAGTTTGGTTACAAAATACGCGAGGAAACGCATTTTGGCCGAAACTACGACTCGTCACTGAGCCTAGATAACGTGGAAATCAGTAGGTATAGTCACTAGGGACTATAACCATCGTGATTACGCTCACGTTATGAAGTTCAAACGAACTTCACATTGACCATAAACTGGCCAATGCAGAAAGTCAGACGCAGTTTGACTTTAACGCTAAAACGAATGAAAAACGCGAAAGAATACTTACAGAAGGTCCCCGCAAGATTTAACCCGATTCGCTTTCAGGTAGGAAGTATATACTTCCACTTAGAAAGCTTTGAATCAGATTAAATGTGGGAAATGAATGAAGTTGGGTTGGGTATTTATAGATTTCCTTGAATCGTTAAGATCGTTCGTCGAAAAACGTGATTTAATCTCAACCGTACACATGTGCCCATGGTTTTGTAATATCATGGGCACCCCTATAATGGCCCATAGTATTTTATAAACCATTAAATACCAGCCCATAGTTTTGCAAAACCATGGGTTAAAACCATCAACCCTTCAAAATTGGACTAGGTTCATTGAATCTAGTCAGAAATTTCAAAAATGGCCCTTACACTTGTAAAACTTGATTTTTTTTGCACTTTTAAGTCCCGTTAACCCCATTTCAAGGCTCTAAAATAAAGTTAACGTACAGGGATCTTAAAATATGCTCAAAACATCTCGGATGTCTGTTCGTTTGGTCGTACGGTTGCGTTGTTCGGATAATTACGACGGAAATTGTAATGAACGCAAAAACGATCCAAATTACGCGACGAATGGAATTTTATCATGCCAATCACTAAAATAAAATATTTTAATGATTACATAAATTTTTGGATTTCCGGATGTATTCAGAACGTAAGTTATGCGCGAAAATGCAAACTTATGCACTTTTTGACGCTTTTAGTCCCTCAATGACCAAAAAGTTTATTTTAGCACACCGAATACCTCAAAACCTATTTCTAAGATATGTAAAGGATATTTAGGGTATGTTTAACTTATGGTCAAGTTTCGGAAGGTTCGTTACAGTTCAAATTGGCATACTTTCGCATTTTGTCGAATTTAGTCCCTGTAAGCGAATAAACTTCATTTCGGCATACCAAACCTTCCAAAACTTATTTCTAAGTCATGTAAAGGTTATTTAAGGTATGTTAAGCCTATTTCACTATTCCGGAGTGTTTGTTGCATTAAACTGGTTATATTTACGCATCAGTGCACTTATAACCCTCTAGAAAGCGATCTAAAGCCCGAAATCGAACAAGAGTTGATATGTCCAAATGATACACATGTTTATACAAATCCCAAGTATGAAATACAATATTTCATTGGTTTGATATTTGTTTGATGGCTGAAGTGACACAGGTGTCACAAATCACGCCATGGCCAGGGAATTGCAAAAGTTGAAGGATATGATATCAAGTGTTCCGGGAGTGGTCAAACCTATCCCGAAAATGGCAGATGGGATCCATAAGATATCTTGTTTTGCGCCACCAATCTGTGATGTTGAGATACCCAAGAGGTTCCACGTACCAACCATGAAGCTATATGATGGTTCAACGGATCCTGAAGAACATGTAGCACAATACCGGGAGAGGATGGAGATCAATCCAATCCCAGAAAGGTTAAAGGAAGCATGTCTGTGCAAAGGATTTGGATCCATTCTTACTGGATCAGCTCTCAAATGGCTGCTAAGTCTTCCCCCTTACTCTATTACCTCATTTGCTAATCTAGTTAACCTATTTAATAATCAGTTTTCTTGTAGTAGAAAATTTGAACGATTAACTAGTGATCTATATAGAATAACCCAGGGTCATAATGAATCATTAAGGGATTACATTACCAAATTTAGTAAGGAATCCTTAGACATTCCCAACTTGGATATAGCCACGGCTATTGAAGCCTTTAAAATGGGATTACTTAGGGATTCATTGTTCTATGATGATCTTGTTATGACTCCATGCAGGAACTTAGATGCGGTAAGAACCCGGGCACTCAGGTTTATCCGGCTAGAGGATGACAAGAGGATCCAGGAGAGATTAGCAGGATCCTCAAAGCAAGAGAAGCAAGGATCCTCGTTCAAGAACAACAAATTCAAATCCTATAACAAATCCGATAACCAGAACGTGCATGCTGTTGATCAGGAAGAGGATGATGAGGATTATCCTCCAATTTCTGAGTATTGTTTTTCTGTTGATAACAATGAACTAATCCTTGCGATGCAGAATTTAGGTGATAAAGCCAGATGGCCTAGAAAAAATGACAGACCGGCTGCAACCAAAGATAAATCAAAGTGGTGTGCATACCATGAAGATTTTGGGCATCTAACAGAAGAATGCATTGCATTGAGAAAGGAAATTGGATATTTGTTGAGCAAGGGGCATCTAAAAGAGTTATTGGGGTGAAAGAAGTCAAGGACTCAGGATCCTAAAAGGATCCCAGAGAAAGCTCCAGCCCCTCCAGCGGATGCATAAGTTATAAACTTTATTTCTGGAGGATCAAACATCTGTGGTGTTTTGGTCAAAAATCACACAAGGATAATGCAACCAAACTCTTTGTAAACGGGGAATGATGCTTGGTATGATGAGCAAAGTAAAGGATCACTTAAATGTAAATTGCACAAGTGACACAAGGATTTATACGAGGAAAAAGCCCTTGATCAATGAATGATCTCCGACATAAAAAACCTCGTGTGATGGAAACTACCGATCACCAAACTTCAATATAACAAACAATGTTTACAACTTTGGACGGTTACGAGCTAGGTACAAGGATCACTATAGTATCGTATGCTAAAGCGTGTGAGAAATGTGTCGTGTCTTCCAAATGCTGAAGAGTGCCCTTTATATAAGTGTGTGTGGTCGTATTTTAGGTAAATCACCTAACTACTAGCTCGTTACCCCTTTAGAAATAGAAGTAAATTTAGCCTAATTAATTGCCCTTGAATTGTGCTGAGTTTCCATATTCTTCATAACGTCCATCTTTGATTATGCATGTGCAAAATTAGCGTGACAGATTCCTTGATTACGTTGCTAAGACCAGGTCCAACTCGTAATTCCTGTAAAATAACATTAAATCCAAAGAGAACAATCGTTAGAATGAGGATCCTTAGGATGTTCAGTGATCCTTATCCTGGAGCTCTTCTGAGGATCACTATCTGCCAAAGAAACAAGGATCACTTGTTAGGATACCAAGTAAGGATCATAGGTCATAAAAATCCAGCCCTAACAATTGCCTCCAAAATATAAGGAGTATTTATGCAATATAAACGAGTTATATTTTGCCAGTCTTATCTCTAACTAACTCGACGGATATATAGCCGTTAAGATGGAACTATCCGTTGCGATCTGACGTCATGGAGGTGACAGCCCTGCACAATCATGATTATAAATAGAGATAGGGATAGGATCATTTGCATTTAAATTCAAGAACTCTTCCCTTTATAACTGCGATCAGAGGATTTGAACAGGTATTCCCCTTTATCTTCTTCTTGCTTGCTCTGTTTCTTTTTCTCTTTCCATTGTTCTGTAAAAGATGTTGCTCCGGAACTCTCCCTGCAAGGATCCTAAGAAGAACAGCCCCTTGAAGGGCCAAGGGATCATCAAGGATTCCCCCACCGAGAGGTGTTGCTTTACCGATCCTCAAATCGATAAAATTCGTCATTGCTTTCCGGCGAATACCCTTTTCAAGTCTTTTAGTCCTACCGCTTTGAGTGATTTCGTCTCTGAGACTTGGGTAGCTTTCCCGGTCACTCCTTTCATGATAGGATACTCATATCCTTTCCCTCAGTTCACCGAGTCTTTTTTCTCCCTTACCGGCATCTGCTATATCCAAGCTATGCCGATGATCTGGAGGGTTTTATACACCCTTGAAAGGATCATCGAACAAGAAGGGATTGATCTGGGTATGGCGGAGTTGGGTGAGATGTATGATCTTACAACTTTTGGATCCCACCAGTACTTGTTCAAACGAAAAGCTGGAGAGGAGCACCCTGTTCTCAAGGTTACCAAAAATGATGTGAACTGGAAGCGGCGGTTCTTTTTTGTGAAGAGAGATACCATCCCTGATGGGAAGGATCTGCCTAAGAAGTGGGCTACCCATGGTAGGATATAGGATCCTGGAAGGATCACCATAGAACTTGTCCTTTAGCATGAGAATCACTGATGTTCTGTTGTTTTCTTGTTGTGCAGCTATCTCCGTTTCACACCTGAAGTTGACTCCTGCTGCAAAAGAGAGGCTCCTGGCCTTTAAGAAGCTTGATCCTGAAACAAGAACTTTCCAGGTTACCACCCAGGATTCTCAGGAAGTATCCTCTGCCTCTGTCACAATGTCGAGTAAGTATCCTTATTTAAGGAGTATTTATATAATGAGAGTCAAATAATATTAAGATACTTATCTTGTTTTGGTTGTGTAGGTGCTGGAAAATCCTCTAAGTCTACTTCGAAGTTCGGCATTGATGATCTTACTAATGTCAAATCTGTAAGGAAGAAGACTCCTGCTGCTAGCCCAACTGCTTCAGCCCCTAAAGCACCAATCAGGGGAAAAGGAAGCAAGAAGAGAAAGGCTTCTGAGGATTTGCAAGGTCTGCCCCTGCTTCGCCAACAGTGTCTGGATTACATCAGCGAGGTAAGGATCACTGTCCTGTTTGTGTATCCTGCTGGTCTAAGGATCACTTGGTTTCTGACATTATTCCTTGTCTTCCTTGTAGAAATTTGCTGAAGTGGAGATATGTTGGCCATGTTGAGGATCAGGATCGCCAGATTGCTGACCTTCAATAGGTTGGGGTGTTGAAGGATCTCAAGATAGCCGATCTTCAGAAGGAGCTCCAGGCCACCAAGAATGATGCTGCCAAGATGCTGATCAACTTTGACTATGAGAAGCATGAGATCACCCAGGATGCCAAGGTTTCTGCCGCGATAACTATGTATAAGATCCAGCTGCAGATGGCTGCGGAGGCTCAGGATCCTGCTTTTGACAAGAGCACCTGGGATGTCGAAGGCTGGAAGGCTAGGTTGGCTGAACTGGAGGATGATGAGGAGGC
Organism: Helianthus annuus; assembly: GCF_002127325.2. Lineage (NCBI taxonomy): Eukaryota > Viridiplantae > Streptophyta > Magnoliopsida > Asterales > Asteraceae > Helianthus > Helianthus annuus. The sequence goes on along the minus strand of NC_035436.2, from coordinate 97,019,703 downwards.
TGAGGAGATTCCGATGCTTGAGGGTGGAGACATTGGCAAGGATCAGGGTGGAGAGGCAAGTGGAGCCGGTGGTGATGGTGCAGCGAAGGATTGAGCTGCAGGATTGGGCAATGATGGAAATTTCTAGACATAGCCGGAGCCCAATTTTTTTGTTTGGTGGTTTGTGATGTTTTAAAACAATTATGGTTTGTATTTGAACAATAGGTTTAGGGTTGAGGATCAAGGATCCTGTGAACAATAGGTAGGATTACAAATGGTGGAGGGATCCGCTGTCTGGGGGATGAAGCCATTGTGATCCTGCCGCCTTTTAATTTCCTGCATGCTATGACCGCATAAACAATGGACACCCTTTGCCAACCCATGTGGACGGGCCACGTTTTGCTGGTAGAAACGTGGGTTGGCAATTTTGACAACTTTTGAAAGGGTTAAATATTTAATAAATAAAACTTTTAACTTTTGACTTATCATGTGATGTTATCCTTGTATATCTTTTATTCTTTCAATTGTTTTGATATATATTTGTCTGAATAAGAAAAGTTAAGCAAATTATGTTTAAGAAATTTAGGATACGATCCAGGATCAAATATCCTATAGTTGAAAACTTCCAAAAAGTAGTTCATGTTAAGGATCATAGGTTCCGTTGTCAAGGTCTAAGGGTTATTCAAATGAATAATGAATGAAATTAAAAATAGTCAAGGATCATACCTGAGGATCCAAGTTAGGATCCTAACCTTTAATCAGGATAACCATAAGTAAAACTTTAATGGATAATAAGGATTAAGGATCCTTAATTGTTTAACTTCGAAAACCTGAAAAATAGAATATAACTTGGGACTAAGCCAATATCATAGATAAGTTAGTAACTGGGGACAAGCCCAAAGGATAACTGGGGACAAGCCCGAAGGATAACTGGGGACAAGCCCAAGGATCATATGTAAACTGGAGTATGGCCCTCACTGGCGACTATCCAAACTTAGTGACATGAAAATGCCAAAACCTTAGCTAACGTGAAAACGTTAGAAACCTTAGGAACGGATGTATGGTACGTCTACCATTATACGTAGGATCCTAGGTATAGCCAGTACGATGGGGTTATCAGCCCCTAAAGCGAGTACTGGTCCCAAAGACGTGAACTATACCAGGATCATCGTGCGCTACAGGCGAAAACTGGGGACAAGCCCAAGGATAACTAGGGACAAGCCCAAATAACTGGGGTTGAACCCAAGGATCTGAGTTGCTTCTGAAGATTGTCGACATTATGCTAAGGATACCTGGACTTATCAGAACTCAAAATCTCGTGAGAGAAGGATGAAGGATACATGATCCTTATCCTTAAATAAGAAGATATGTAAATAAGAGTTCAAGCTTAGGACATTACCAGAGTAAGGATCATTGATGCTTCAGGGATCCTTGAAGGATACTTCCAATGTAAGGATCATTCATGCCAGAAAGATCCTGCTTACATGAAATATTTTTTCAAGTGGACAGCATTCCAGGCTCTTGGTAACAGATTACCTTCCATGGTAAGCAATCTATATGCCCCCTTTCCTGCTTCGGCTTCAATTAAATAAGGGCCTTCCCATTTTGGTGCCAATTTCCCATGAGCAGGATTGGTGGTATTTTGGAATGCTTTTCTCAATACCATATCCCCAACTTGGAATTTCCTTATCCTGACATTTTTGTTGTAAGCACCAGCCATTCTTTGTTGGTAGCTAGCCATCCTTATCCTAGCCAGATCCCTGATTTCTTCAATAGTATCCAAGTCTTGAGCCAGGTTTGCATCATTCTCCTCAGGATCACGGGTACTTGTTCTAGCAGATGGAACCACCATTTCTGTTGGGATTACTGATTCTGCCCCAAACACCAAAGAGAAGGGTGTTTGACCAGTAGCATTCTTGGGGGTTGTCCTATCAGCCAAAAGCACATAAGGCAATTCCTCTGCCCATTTCCCCTTCTTGGATCCAAGTTTCTTCTTCAGATTGTTGATGATGATCTTGTTGGATGATTCTGCTTGACCATTGGCTTGTGGGTGGACTGGTGTTGATGTTATCATCTTAATCCCCCAACTGTCACAAAAGTTAGTAGTCCTGCTCCCAATAAATTGGGAACCATTATCACATACAATTTCAGAAGGAATGCCAAATCTAGTTATAATGTTTCTCTTAATAAAGGATATAACTTCCTTCTCTCTAACTTGGGCAAAAGCTTCAGCCTCTATCCACTTGGAGAAGTAGTCAGTCATAGCAAGCATGAACACTTTTCCACCAGGTGCTTTAGGGAGCTTGCCAACTATATCCATCCCCCATCTCATGAATGGCCAAGAGGATGGTATAGGATGTAGAAATTCAGCCGGCTGATGAAGGATATTGCTGTGTCTTTGACAAGGATCACACTTCTTAGCATACTCCACAGCATCCCTTTTCATAGTTGGCCAGTAGTATCCTGTCCTTAAGATCCTTGAGAACAATGCCCTGCCCCCAGTGTGGTTTCCACAATATCCTTCATGGAAGTCTTTTAACACTTCTTGAACTTCAGGATCTTCGATACATCTTAAATATGGTCCTGCAAGAGATCGCTTATATAGCATATTATTTAAGATTGTGAATTGAGATACCTTAATTCTGAAAGCCCTAGGACTTTCTCCCATAGGAATCTCTCCGTGTTGTAAGTATCTCATGATTGGTGAGATCCATGATCCTGAACCAGATTGAGTATCCTCACTAGGGATCATTGCAGAATCCTCTTCTATTTCCATGGCCACCTGATTTTCAATAGCAGGAGCCAGGATATGGATGACGGGGATACTTATATCCTCTGGGATCTTCAAAGATGATCCTAGATTGGCCAATGCATCAGCTTCTGTATTTTCCTCCCTTGGTACCTGTGTCAAACTAAAGGAAACAAAGGAGAGTGCCAATTCTCTGACTATCTCTAAATATTTGGTTAGTTTTTCACCTTTAACAGCATAGGATCCATTAAAGTGATTAGTGATTAACAATGAGTCCACGTATACCTCAAGATACCTAATCCCCATATGCTTAGCAATTTGCAAACCAGCGATTAAGGCTTCATATTCAGCTTCATTATTAGTGGCTTGGAACTCACAAGCTATGGAATGGGGTATTATGTCCCCCTGTGGCGATATTAGTAGTATACCAAGCCCCGTGCCTTTAACATTTGAGGATCCGTCAGTATGTACTATCCAAGGATCCTTGGTTTCATCCAGCTGTTGGACTTTCAATTCGGCTTCCTTTTGTAAATCACTACTGAAATCAGCCACAAAGTCTGCTAATGCTTGGGATTTGATGGCCGTTCTAGGCTCATATCTTATATCATGGGCACTAAGCTTTACTGCCCACTTAGCCATTCTTCCGGACATCTCTGGTTTCCTGAGGACATTCTTAATCGGAAAATTAGTTCTAACAACAACAACATGGGTTTCAAAATAATGTCTTAGTTTAGTAGATGCCATAATCAGTGCAAGAATAAGTTTTTCAAGGTGTGAATACCTGGATTCAGCATCAAGTAAACTCTTACTTACATAATAGACAGGATATTGTGTACCTTCATGATCCTTAACAAGGACTGCACTTACTGCTTTTGAGGATACCGCAAGGTATAAGGATAACACATCTCCTTTTTCTGGTTTTATCAATGCTGGGGCTGAGGACTGTATTCTTTTAGGGCTTGTAAAGCATTCTCATGCTTTTCAGTCCATTCGAATTTCTTGTTCTTTCTTAGGATATCATAGAATTCTTTACACTTTTCTGAGGATTTGGATATGAATCTGTTTAGAGCTGCTATCCTGCCTGTTAGCCTTTGCACATCCTTAGCGTTGGCAGGGGATTTGATATCCTAAGAATTTACCTGTTTTAACACCAAAGTGACATTTTGAAGGATTAAGCTTCATGTTATAATTATCAAGGATACCAAATGCTTCCTCCAAGTCCCTTAGGTGATCCTCAGCTTTTTTGGATTTCACCACCATATCGTCTATGTACACTTCCATAGTTTGTCCAATTTGATCTTTGAACATCATATTCACCAGCCTTTGATATGTTGCACCTGCATTTCTTAATCCAAAAGTCATAGCAATATAACAATATAAACCGGTTGGGGTCATAAAGGCCTATCCTCTTGGTCAGATGGTTCCATCTGAATTTGTTGGAATCCAGATGATGCATCCATAAAGGTTAACAGTTCATGACCCGCCGTTGCATCCACCATGGAGTCAATGTGGGGTAATGGGAAAGGATCCTTGGGACATGCCTTATTCAAATCAGTGAAATCGACACATACCCTCCACTTTCCATTTTTCTTTTGAACAACAACCACATTGGCCAGCCATTTTGGATACTTCACTTCTCTGATCATACCTGCTCGTAGTAATCTTTCTACCTCTTCCTGGATAATGGCATTTCTTTCTGGTGCAAACTTCCTCCTTTTTTGATGGATTGGTTTAACTGACCTGTCAATGCCAAGTTTATGAGTGATAATATCCTTAGATATACCTGTCATATCCTCATGTTTCCATGCAAAGGTAGATTTTCTTCTTTTGAGGAAGGATACTATGTCTTCTTTCTTTTTATCAAGGATCCCTGATCCGATGTAGATTTTGGATTCAGGATCATCAGGATCCAAGAGGATTTCGTCCACATCCTGCTCTCTTGCCTCCAAGACACCCCTTGGAGGATACTTTAATTGCTATTGCTCCCTTGATTTCGAGGCTGGTTTCATTGATGAGGTGTAACAATCCTTAGCCTCCTGTTGATCACTATCGATCTTGATTATTCCCCATGGGCTAGGGAGCTTCACACACTGATGGTAGGTGGATGGGACTGCCTTCATATCGTGTATCCAGGGCCTGCCAAGGATAACGTTACAACAAGACAAACAGTCAATAACACAAAATTTTTGATAATTATGTAATCCTTCCACATAAATTGGGAGTTTGATGTCCCCCAGGGTTTTCTTAGTTTCGCCACTAAATCCTACAAGCACGGAGGATCTTGGTGTGATATCTGATTCAGGGATACCCATTTTCTTCAGAACATCAAGCTGGATAATGTTTACTGAGCTTCCTCCGTCAATAAGGATCCTGCAGACAAAGTGGTTAGAAATAAAGAGAGTAATAACTAAACTATCATGATGAGGATCCTGGATGTCAACTCGATCATTCTCATCAAAGGTTATCACTTTTCCTTCCGAGACACTTGACGTTCGTATAAGTCTTTCTCCGTTATCCATTTTAGCTTCCTTTGCATGCCTTTTAGCTGCTGAGAAGGATGTACCACAGATGTCTGATCCTCCAGAAATAAAGTTGATCACTTGTGCATCTGCCGGAGGAGCTGGAGCTCTTTCAGGGATCCTTTCAGGATCCTGAGTCCTTTGCTTTTTTCTTCCCAACAATTCTTTCAAATGCCCCTTGCTCAGCAGATATCCAATTTCCTTTCGTAATGCGATGCATTCCTCTGTCAAATGCCCAAAATCCTCATGGTATGCACACCACTTTGATTTATCTTTAGCTGCGGCTGGTTTGTCATTTTTTCTGGGCCATCTGGCCTTTTCTCCTAGATTCTGCATTGCAAGGATTAGTTCATGGTTATCAACGGAAAAACAGTATTCAGAAATCGGAGGATAATCTTCATCATCCTCTTCTTGGTCAACAGCATGCACATTCTGGTTGTCAGTTCTGTTATAGGATTTGAATTTGTTGCTTTTGAAAAAGGATCCTTGCTTTTCTTGTTTTGAGGATCCTACTTGTCTCTCCTGGATCCTCTTGTCATCCTCTAGCCGGATGAACCTGAGTGCCCGAGTTCTTACTTCGTCTAGGTTCCTGCATGGTGTCATAACAAGATCATCATAGAACAATGAATCCATAAGTAATCCCATCTTGAAGGCCTCAACAGCTGTGGCCACATCCAAGTTAGGAATATCCAAGGATTCTTTACTAAATTTGGTTATATAATCCCTTAATGATTCATTATGACCCTGAGTTATCCTGTATAAATCGCTAGTCAATCGTTCAAATTTTCTACTACAAGAAAATTGATTATTGAATAAGTTAACTAAATTAGCAAACGAAGTAATAGAGTAAGGGGGAAGACTTAGCAGCCATTTAAGAGCTGATCCAGTAAGAGTGGATCCAAATCCCTTGCACAGACATGCTTCCTTTAACCTTTCTAGAATTGGATTGATCTCCATCCTCTCCCTGTATTGTGCTATGTGTTCCTCAGGATCCGTCGTACCATCATACAGCTTCATAGTAGGGATATGGAATCTTTTGGGTATCTCAGCATCACAAATTGGTGGTGCAAAACGAGATACCTTATGGCTTCCATCTGCAATTTCCGGGATAGGTTTGACTACCCCTGGAACACTTGATATCATATCCTTCAGTTTCTGCAGTTCTCTGGCCATAGCATGGTTGATACCTGTATCCTGCATGAATCCATGGTTAGTGGTATGAGAATTATTAAAAGTGTTACCTCCCATCGGGTTCAAGTTAGGAACATTGGATGTGAATCCATATTGCTGGGATTCTGGGATGATGGAGGGACCAGCGGAAGCAATGGTCTGCATCGGAATAAAATCTCCTTGATGGACATCTGGACTTCCTGTTTGCAAATTCTTCAAGGATCCTGGTATCTGAAGGGATCCCTGAACATGGGATGATCCTGGAACGAAGGAGGATCCTTGAACCTGGGATGATCCTTGAACGAAGGAGGATCCTTGAACCTGGGATGATCCTGGAACGAAGGAGGATCCTGAGTTCATGAAGGATCCTATATGCTGAGTATAGGATCCTGCCGGTTGGAAATATGATCCTGATGCCTAAGTCACTGCTGCTGGGCCGAAATGCACTCCTCTTAATCCACCCATATGTTGAATGTCTGGGGCCTCTGATGGCTAAGAAGTAATCATCGGAGTATCAAAATTCAAAGATTTGGGCATTAGTGGGGAATGATCCTCTGCCGTTTTCTTTTGCCTTTTGAGATCTCCGATTTCCTTGAGGATCCTGTCATTAGTCTCATCCTGCTGCTGCATACGATCCCTCATCTGCAAAATCAAAGTAAATATATCACTAGTACTGGGAGCAGAAGAAGTTAGAGCAGAAGATGAAGGTTTAGAGAAGATAGGAGTTGATCTCTTCTCAGCATTTTTCTGAGATCCAGCTGGTGGTGGAGGCAAAGGTGGAATGCCATTAGATGAATTGACTGCAGACATCGCTGTGGAAGTATTCTTCAACGATGAAGCCATGCAACACTCCGGAATGATCACCAACAGAAAAACTTTCTTATGAATGAAGCACCAATTGCCCGACGGTGGGCGCCAAACTGTTTTGGTCAAAAATCACACAAGGATAATGCAACCAAACTCTTTGTAAACGGGGAATGATGCTTGGTATGATGAGCAAAGTAAAGGATCACTTAAATGTAAATTGCATAAGTGACACAAGGATTTATACGAGGAAAAAGCCCTTGATCAATGAATGATCTTCGGCATAAAAAACCTCGGGTGATGGAAACTACCGATCACCAAACTTCAATATAACAAACAATGTTTACAACTTTGGACGGTAACGAGCTAGGTACAAGGATCACTATAGTATCGTATGCTAAAGCGTGTGAGAAATGCGCCGTGTCTTCCAAATGCTGAAGAGTGCCCTTTATATAAGTGTGTGTGGTCATATTTTAGGTAAATCACCTAACTACTAGCTCGTTACCCCTTTAGAAATAGAAGTAAATTTAGCCTAATTAATTGCCCTTGAATTGTGCTGAGTTTCCATATTCTGCATAACGTCCATCTTTGATTATGCATGTGCAAAATTAGCGTGACAGATTCCTTGATTACGTTGCTAAGACCAGGTCCAACTCGTAATTCCTGTAAAATAACATTAAATCCAAAGAGAACAATCGTTAGTATGAGGATCCTTAGGATGTTCATTGATCCTTATCCTGGAGCTCTTCTGTGCCAAAGAAACAAGGATCACTTGTTAGGATACCAAGTAAGGATCATAGGTCATAAAAATCCAGCCCTAACATGTGGTACATCCTTCTCAGCAGCTAAAAGGCATGCAAAGGAAACTAAAATGGATAATGGAGAAAGACCTGTTCGAACATCAAGTGTCTCTGAAGGAAAAGTCATAACCTTTGATGAGGATGATCGTGTTGATATCCAGGATCCTCATCATGATGGTTTAGTTATTACTCTTTTCATTTCTAACCATTTTGTCCACAGGATCCTTATTGACGGAGGAAGCTCAGTGAACATTATCCAGCTTGATGTTCTAAAGAAAATGGGTATCCCTGAATCAGATATCATACCAAGATCCTCCGTGCTCGTGGGATTTAGTGGCGAAACTAAGAATACCCTGGGGGACATTAAACTCCCAATATACATAGAAGGCCTACATTCTTATCAAAAATTTTGTGTTATTGACTGTTTATCTTGTTGTAATGTTATCCTTGGCAGGCCCTGGATACACGATATGAAGGCAGTCCCATCTACCTACCATCAATGTGTGAAGCTTCCTAGTCCTTGGGGAATAGTCAAGATTGACAGTGATCAGCAGGAGGCTAAGAACTGCTACACTTCATCGATGAAACCAGCCTCGAAGTCAAGGGAGCAATAGCAATCAAAGTATCCTCCAAGGGATGTCTTGGAGGCAAGAGAGCAGGATGTGGAAGAAATCCTCATGGATCCTGATGATCCTGAATCCAAAATCTATATCGGATCAGGGATCCTTGGCAAAATGAAAGAAGACCTCGTATCCTTCCTTAAAAGGAGGAAAACTACCTTTTCATGGAAGCATGAGGATATGACAGGTATATCTAAGGATATTATCACACATAAACTTGGCATTGACAGGTCATTCAAACCAATCCACCAAAAAAGGAGGAAGTTTGCACCGGAAAGAAATGCCATTATCCAGGAAGAGGTAGAGAAATTGCTCCAGGCAGGTATGATTAGAGAGGTCAAGTATCCAAGATGGTTGGCCAATGTGGTTGTTGTTCAAAAGAAAAATGGAAAGTGGAGGGTATGTGTCGATTTCACAGATTTAAATAAGGCATGTCCCTAGGATCCTTTCCCATTACCCCACATTGACTCCATGGTGGATGCAACGGCGGGTCATGAACTGTTGACTTTTATGGATGCTTCATCTGGATTTCAACAAATTCAGATGGAACCATCTGATCAAGAGGATACGGCTTTTATGACTCCAACCGGTTTATATTGTTATATTGCTATGCCGTTTGGATTAAGGAATGCAGGTGCAACATATCAAAGGCTGGTGAATATGATGTTCAAGGATCAGATTGGACAAACTATGGAGGTTTACATAGATGATATGGTGGTAAAATCCATAAAAGTTGAGGATCACCTAAGGGACTTGGAGGAAGCATTCGATATCCTTGACAAATATAACATGAAACTAAATCCTTCAAAGTGTCACTTTGGTGTTAAAGCAGGTAAATTCTTAGGATATATGGTGACCAAGAGAGGCATTGAAGCTAGCCCGGAACCAATCAAAGCCTTAGTGAATATCAAGTCTCCTGCCAATGCTAAGGATGTCCAGAGGCTAACAGGCAGGATAGCAGCTTTGAACAGATTTATATCCAAATCCTCAGAAAAGTGCAAAGAATTCTATAATATCCTAAGGAAGAACAAGAAATTTGAGTGGACTGAGAAGCATGAAAATGCCTTAAGAGCTCTCAAAGATTACCTATCCTCAGCCCCGGCCTTGATGAAACCAGAAAAAGGCGATGTGCTATCCTTATATCTTGCAGTATCCTTAAAAGCAGTAAGTGCAGTCCTTGTTAAGGATCATGAAGGTACACAACATCCTATCTATTATGTAAGTAAGAGTCTACTTGATGCCAAATCCAGGTATTCACACCTTGAAAAGTTTATTCTTGCATTAATCATGGCATCTACTAAGTTGAGACATTATTTTGAAACTTATGTTATTGTTGTTAAAACTAATTTTCCAATTAAGAATGTCCTCAGGAAACCAGAGATGTCAGGAAGGATGGCTAAGTGGGCAGTGAAGCTTAGTGCCTATGATATAAGATATGAGCCCAGGACAGCCATCAAATCCCAAGCATTGGCCGACTTTGTGGCTGATTTCAGTAGTGATTTACAAAAAGAAGCTGAGTTAGAAGTCCAGCAGCTAGAAGTGACCAAGGATCCTTGGATACTCTATACTGATGGATCCTCAAATATCAAAGGCACAGGGCTTGGAATACTACTAAAATCGCCACAGGGGGACATAATACCCCAGTCTATAGCTTATGAGTTCCAAACCACTAACAATGAGGCTGAATATGAAGCCTTGATTGCTGGTTTGCAAATTGCTAAGCATATGGGGATCAGGTATCTTGAGGTACATGTGGATTCGTTGTTAATCACTAATCACTTTAATGGATCCTATGCTGTTAAAGGTGAAAAACTAACTAAATATTTAGAGATAGTCAAAGAGTTGGCACTCTCTTTTGTTTCCTTTAGTTTAACACAGGTACCAAGGGAAGAAAATACAGAAGCTGATGCATTGGCTAACTTAGGATCATCCTTGAAGATAAGTATCCCTGTTATCCATATCTTGGCTCCTGCCATAGAGGATCATGTGGCCATAGAAATAGGAGAGGATTCTGCAATTATCCCTAGTGAGGATACTCAATCTTATTCAGGATCAGGATCATGGATCTCACCAATCATGAGATACCTACAAAACGGAGAGATTCCTATGGGAGAAAACCCTAGGGCTTTCAAAATTAAGGTATCTCAGTTCACAATCTTAAATAATATGTTGTATAAGCGATCTCTTGCAGGACCATATTTAAGATGCATTGAGGATCCTGAAGTCTAAGAAGTTTTAAAAGACTTCCATGAAGGAGATTGTGGAAACCACACTGGGGGCAGGGCACTGTTCTCAAGGATCCTAAGGACAGGATACTACTGGCCAACTATGAAAAGGGATGTTGTGGAATATGCTAAGAAGTGTGATCCTTGTCAGAGACACAACAATATCCTTCATCAGCCGGCTGAATTTCTACATCCTATATCCTCCTCTTGGCCATTTAGAGATGGGGCATGGATATAGTTGGTAAGCTCCCTAAGGCACCTGGTGGAAAAGTGTTCATGCTAGCCATGACTGATTACTTCTCCAAGTGGATAGAAGCTGAAGCTTTTGCCCAAGTCAGAGAAAAGGAAGTTATATCGTTCATTAAAAGAAATATTATAACTAGATTTGGTATTCCTTCTGAAATTTTATGTTATAATGGTTCCCAATTTATTGGGGGCAGAACTACTAACTTTTGTGACAGCTGGGGGATTAAGATGATAACATCAACACCAGTCCACCCACAAGCTAATGGTCAAGCAGAATCATCCAACAAGATCATCATCAACAATTTGAAGAAGAAGCTTGGATCCAAGAAAGGGAAATGGGCAGAAGAATTACCTTATGTGCTTTGGGCTGATAGGACAACACCCAAGAATGCTACAGGCCAGACTCCATTCTCTTTAGTATTTGGGGCAGAGTCAGTGATCACAACAGAAATGGTGGTTCCAACTGCTAGAACAAGTACCCGTGATCCTGAGGAAAATGATGAGAACTTGGCTCAAGACCTGGATACCATTGAAGAAATCAGGGATCTAGCTAGGATAAGGATGGCCAGTTATCAACAAAGAATGGCTGGTGCTTACAACAAAAATGTCAGGCTCAGGAAGTTTCAAGTTGGAGATATGGTATTGAGGAAAGCATTCCAGAATACCACCAATCCTGCTGATGGAAAGTTGGCACCGAAATGGGAAGGCCCTTATTTGATTGAAGCTGAAGCAGGAAAGGGGGCATATAGATTGCTGACCATGGAAGGTGATTTGTTACCAAGAGCTTGGAATGCTGTCCACTTGAAGAAATATTTCATGTGAGCAGGATCCTCATGGCATAGATGATCCTTACATTAGGGGTATCCTTGAAGGATCCTTAAAGCATCAATGATCCTTACTCTGGTAATGTCCTAATCTTGAACTATTTCATTTCCTTATTTTCTCATATAAGGATAAGGATCATGTGTCCTTTATCCTTCTCTCACAAGATTTTGAGTTTTGAAAGTTCAGGAATCCTTAGCAAAGCGTTTATTATCTACAGAAGTAATCCAGTTCCTTGGGTTTAACCCCAGTTATTTGGGCTTGACCCCAGTTCCGCCTGTAGCGCATGATGATCCTGGTATAGTTCAAGGCAGTGGGACCAGTACTCGCTTTAGGGGCTGATAATTCCATTGTATTGGCTATACCTAGGATCCTACGTATAATGGTAGACGTACCATACATCCGTTCCTAAGGTTTCTAACGTTTTCACGTTAGCTAAGGTTTTGGCATTATCATGTCACTAAGTTTGGATAGTCGCCAGTTAGGGCCATACTCCAGTTTACAAACGATCCTTGGGCTTGTCCCCAGTTATCCTTGGGCTTGTCCCCAGTTATCCTTGGGCTTGTCCCCAGTTATCCTTGGGCTTGTCCCCAGTTATCCTTGGGTTTATCCCCAGTTGCTAACTCTTGTCTTATATTGGCTTAGTCCCAAGTTATGCTCTATTTCAGGTCCTTGAAGTTAAACAACTAGGGATCCTCGATCCTTTCTCCTCTCTATGGTTTATCTTATAGTTATCCTGATTATGGTTAGGATCCTAACTTGGATCCTCAGGTATGATCCTTAATTATTTTTAATTCTATTCATTGTTTATTCGAATAACCCTTATACGTTGACAACTGAACTTATGATCCTTAAAACATATACTACTTTTTGGGATTTTTCAACTATAGGATATTTGATCATGGATCATATCCTAAATGTTTTCAGTCTGACTTATTCATAATTGCTTATTTAATAAGTGTACATCAAAACAATTGAGAATTAAAGCAACCAAAAGGATAATAACTCAGGATAAACGACAAAAGATTAAGATTTTATTCATTAACAAAGAGACTAACCCTTCAAAGGTTGTCAAAATTACCTACCCCGAGCATCTACCATCAATACGTGGCCCGTCCGCTGGGGTAGGTATAGGGTGTCCATGATAATAGGTTCAAAGTAGTGCAGGAATATAAAGGCGGCAGGATCACAATGGCTTCATCCCCCAAACAGAGGATCCCTCCACCATTTGCAATCCTGCCTATTGTGACATCTGTGCCTCTTCAACCATCAAACAAATACCAAACCAATGAAATATTGTATTTCATACTTGGGATTTGTATAAATATGTGTATCGTTTGCACATATTGATTCTTGTTCGATTTCGGGCTTAAAATCGCTTTCTGGAAGGTTATACGCGATCTGATGCGTAAATATAACCAGTTTAATGCAACAAACACTCCGGAACAGTGAAATAGGCTTAACATACCTTAAATAACCCTTACATAACTTAGAAATAAGTTTTGGATGGTTTGGTATGCCGAAATCATGTTTATTCGCTTACAGGGACTAAATTCGACAAACTGTGAAGGTATTTCAATTTGAACTGTAATGAACATTCTAGAACATGGCCATAAGTTAAACACACCTTAAATATCCTTTACATAGCTTAGAAATAGGCTTTGAGGTGTTCGGTGTGCTAAAATAAACTTTATGCTCATTCAGGGACTAAAAGCATCAAAAAGTGCATAAGTTTGCATTTTCGCGCATATTTTACGTTCTGAATACTTCCGGACATCCAAAATTTTATGTAATCATTAAAATATTATGTTTTAGTGTTTGGCTTGACAAAAATCCATTCGTCACGCAATTTGGACCGTTTTAGCGTCCGTTACGACTTCCGTCGTAATTAACCGAACAACGCAACCGTACGACCAAACGAACCGACATCCAAGATATTTTTGAGCACATTTTAAGTTCCCTATACTTTAACTTCATTTTAGAGCTTTGAAATGGGTTTAACGGGGCTTAAACGTGTCAAAAATGCATCAAATACCAAGTTTTGGGGCTGCAGGGACCAAAACTGCCAATCTTGAAAGTTGCTGACCTGCAAGGTCCTTACGGTCCGTATGGACCTTTGCTTATGGTCCGTAAGCATGTCCCAGATCAGCAGAATTGGTTTCCAGCTTGTTCCAGCTGTTCCACACCTTTGCTAATGGTTTTTCATCAATCTATAGGCTATTTTTGATGGTTTTTAAGTGCCCATGGTATCCAAATACCATGTGCCCACTTGTACGGCTTAGATCGAAGCTCAATCTTCGAGAAACGATCCTAACGGCTCTTGTTTTCCTATAAATACCGATTGCCTTCACTTGCAAAAACCCACATTTGATCCGATTCTACACTCTCTAAGTGGAATTTTATGCTTCCTACCTGAGAGTGAATCGGGTCAAATCTTGCGTGGACCTTCTGTAAGTATTCTTTCGCGTTTTTCATTCGTTTTAGCGTTAAAGTCAAACTACGTTTGACTTTCGGCATTGACCAGTTTATGGTCAATGCGAAGTTCGTTTGAACTTCATAACGTGAGCGTAATCACGATGGTTATAGTCCCTAGTGACTATACCTACTGATTTCCACGTTCTCTAGGCTCAGTGACGAGTCGTAGTTTCGGCCAAAATGCGTTTACTCGCGTATTTTGTAACCAAACTACTCTAAGGTATTAAAACCGTTTGTTTTAATACCAAACCTGTTTTCTAACTTTACTAAACATGTTCTAGCATGTTTAGCTCGTCGCTTTTAGAATTGTGCTTGTTTAGGGTCGTAAAGGTAAGCGATCTAATCAATCGCTTACACTTTCGAACCCGACCCATTTGGTCGATCATTAGGATCCGACCAAACACTTTAGGTGACCATAGTTGTATAGGGAATAACCTTCCGAGGTTATACCTTATGGTCACGTCGTTTAAGTAGTTGTATGATAAGTAGTTCTTTTGCCTTAGGTAAATTACCAAAATGCCCTTTTTGCGCATAAATTCATTTTAAGCATATGTAACATAATTTTTGACATCTAAACTGATTTGGCAACATTATTAGACATGTTAAGGCATATAATACTTGTAATAGGGCTAGTTAGGCGGTCCGAACATATTTTACGCAAACGACGCGTTAAAGTAGCATAAGCTACCTAAACGGGTCGTAATGGGTCAAAAGCACTTAGGATAGGTTTCGTTTTAGTACGTAGGCTTTGTTAAACCATATTACATAAGTTCCCATACTTATTTGGTTTACGAACCCTCGTACTACCCGATCCTCCGATGGGTCCGTTTATTAGTGTAGATACCTATATTAGGTGCCGTTTGAATCCGTGATCTTCTAGCTTTGCTTGGTGGTTACCCTAGGACTTCTAAGCAATCTCAAGTGAGTACATAGACCCCTCTTTTACTGTTTTCCAAACATTTTGGGGTGAAACACATGTGCCTACTTGTTACTTTTATGAATTCATGCTTTTATATTATATACTTGCTATGATTCACTAGTACACTATTAGTACATGATTTTATTATGTTTTTGCTATGTATGCCCATTGTGTGCATACTTAGTACATCGTTTTACATAACATTTCATACTATGTATGTTCATCACACTTAGTACATTTTACATCACATGCTATGTATGCCCATTGTGTGCATACTTAGTACATCGTTTTACATAACATTTCATGCTATGTATGTTCATCATACTTAGTACATTTTACATCACATGCAATGTATGCCCATGGTGTGCATACTTAGTACATCGTTTTACATAACATTTCATGCTATGTATGTTCATCATACTTAGTACATTTTACATCACATGCTATGTATGCCCATTGTGTGCATACTTAGTACATCGTTTTACAAGACATTTTATACTTTGTACCATGCTATGCATGTCCATCCGTCGCATACTTAGTACATTGTTTGTGTATTCTTACCTATGGTTTGGTTGTTACATATTTCACTTGCCATACATGACATTTTGTTTACACATTACTTGATTGACATTTAACAACGGTTTAGACATGGGCAATTTACATTGGTGGTTTATGTGGGTAAGTGATTTGAGTAACGAGACGTGTGTAAAGTGATACAAGCATGGTGGATACGCCGCTGGTACTTCCTATATATAAGTGCTTGTATTATATTACATGGCGTACCGTTATTTAAATCATTCATTTGGACTTATACATTTTTACACAAATAACATATTTTTCACAAGACATTGTTTTACAAAACAGTTTGTTTTATACAAACTCCTTTTTACTTGGTTATTCATTTAACCTTACATCATTCTTTTTATCTATACATATCTATCATCGATTTTCAAATATTTTATAAAAGCAAACACTTAAACTGGATTCATTACAAGTTTTTGTTAAACATTTTCCTAAACCTAAGTCATGAATCCTATTTTTCATAAAACCTATGTACTCGCCGGCATTTTTATGCTGATGTATTTTCACATGTGTTTCAGGTACGATATTTGATGATGATATTGGTGTATTCTCACATAGGAATGGACGAGGCCTTAGTGACTTAATAACAATGAAAGACTATTTGTTTATGTTTTGTTTCAATTTCTAATATAATGTAATACATTTGATTTAATAAAATGAAACAATTTATTCCATGGTTATGAAACAATGATTCTGTTACAACACTCCCCGACGTTTCCGCCACGTTTTGTTGTTTTACGTGGTCGGGGTGTGACACCTATTGTCTGAAGGATCCTAGATCCTTAATCCTAAAAACTATTGTTCGAAATACAAACCATTAAATTGTTCAACAAACGACCATCAAACTACAAAAATTGGGCTCCGGCTATGTCTAGAAGTTTCCATCATCGCCCAATCCTGCAGCCTAAACCTTCGCTGCATCACCACCTCCGGCTCCACTTGCTTCACCACCTTCACCCTTGCCTCCAGCCTCAATGGTAAGGATATCTTCAGCCTCTTCTTCATCCTCCAGCTCAGCCAGCCTTGCCTTCCAGCCCTCCACATCCCAGGTGCTCTTGTCAAAAGCAGGATCCTGAGCTTCCAGGGCCATTTGCAGCTTGGTCTTGTACATTGCTATGGCGGCGGAGACCTTGGCATCCTCGGTGATCTCGTGCCTCTCGTAGTCAAAGTTGATCAACACGTTGGCCGTCTCGTTTCTGGCATTCTGGAGATCCTTCTGAAGATCAGCAATCTTGAGGTCCTTTAGCACTACAACCTGTTGAAGATCAGCAATCTTGCTATCCTGATCCTCAACGTGGCCAACATAGGACTCAATCTCAGCAAATTTCTGCAAAGAAGACAAAGGATAAGGTCAGAACCAAGTGATCCTCATATCAGCAGGATATAATGTCACACCCCGATCACGTAGGACATACAAAACGTGGCGGAAATGTCAGGGAGTGTTGTAACAGAATCAATTGTTTCAAATCCATGGTAAACGAAGTTTCGTTTTATTAATCAAACATGAAAGTTTACATTGTCTTAAACAAGAACCAAAGAATACATAACATAAATTAACTAGTTCTTGTCTCGTTTTAAGTTACTAAGGCACAGGTCCGCCTAAGTATGTCTTGATAAGTCCTATGCATCATCTCCTGAAAACACATGTGAAAATAGGTACGTCAGCATAAAAATGCCTGTGAGATACATTGGTTTTATGAAGACGGAATTCATGACTTATGTTTGAGAAAATGTTTGGTCATGAACCTTGTAATTTGCTTTATCTTGTAAATCATTTGAAAAACGATAAAATCAGATGATATGTATAAATAAGAAGACACTGTATGGTTAAACGGATAACCATGTAAAATGTGTTTGTATAAGATAAGTCGTTTGTAAAACAATGTCTCGTGAAAAGTGTGTTATTTGTATAAAATGTCATATGTCTCAAATTGAAATGATTCAAATAACGCTACGATATGTAATACCATACAAACACTTATATATAGGAAGTACCAGCGGCGTATCCACCATGCTTGTATCATATTACACACGCCTCGTTACTTAATCACTTACCCAAACCATCCACCATGTAAGATTGTTCTTGTAACTCAATTGTTTATTGTGTAAACCATGTCAAATGTCTATGTTCAATGTAAATCACCAAATGTGTATGTCAATGTCAACGTGTTTATGTTCAATGTAAATCATGTAATGTGTATCCCAAAAATGTATCCTGTATGGTAAGCGAAATGTATCAACTTAAACCATATGTAAAATGCACAAAACAAGTCGTTGAAGTAAAACGTGGTTTAAATCAACTTTATGTTCTGTGGAAAAATGCATGCTCCATTGATATTAACATTTATGCGGTATTGTGAAATATGCATACATCCAAGCCTTGAGACTGCGACGATAAACCCTCAAACAAATTAAAGGTTTATCTAAGTTATGTATATCGAATTCGGTCATTCCTTCGAATCCTATCAAACCCAGGATTTCAGAAACGGGAGTTGTCAATTCCTATGGTACCACTACCTACTAACAAACGGCGTAGCTAATGTTAATGAATGTATTGTCCCATGTTAAACAAACCAAATGTCATAACAAAATGAAGGCATGTGATGTAAACAATTGTACTAAGTATGCTAAGTAAACATACGAAGCAGAAATGTTCATGTAAATCAATGTGTCCATATGCTGAGTAAACATATGCAACAGAAATGTTCAAGTAAATCAATGTGTCCATATGCTGAGTAAACATATGCAACAGAAATGTTCATGTAAATCAATGTGTCCATATGCTGAGTAAACATATGCAACAGAAATGTTCATGTAAATCAATGTGTCCATATGTTGAGTAAACATATGCAACAGAAATGTTCATGTAAATCAATGTGTCCATATGCTGAGTAAACATATGCAACAGAAATGTAATGTAAATCAATGTACTAAATACGCACACAATGGGCATACATAGCATGAAATGTAATGAAATCGTGTACTATAATGTACTAACAACATAGCAGGCATATGATGTGAAAACATGGAAAGCATGAAAGTAACAGATAGGCACATGTGTTTCACCCCAAAACAGTTTGGAAAACAGTAAAAAAGGGGTTCAATGTACTCACATTGACTCCTTGAAAACATGTAAAAGATGGGGTTCAATGTACTCACCTGAGATTGCTTTGAAGTTCTTGTATAATAACCAGATAATGCTAAAGATCACGGGATATCAAACGGCACCTAATAGGTAGCTATGTTAATATACCGGACCAAATCGGAAGGATCGGATAGTATGCCGGTTCGTTAACCAAACGAGTATGGAGACTCGTGTAATATGGTTTAACAAAGCCTACATACTAAAATGAAACCTAACCTAAGTGCTTGCGACCCATCACGACCCGTTTAGGTAGCTTATGCTACCTTACGCGTCGTTCGCGTAGAACGCGTCTGGAACGCCTAACATCGTGACCACAAGGTATAACCTCGGAAGGTTATAGCTATGGTCACCTAATGTGTTTGGTCGGATCCTAATGATCGACCAAATGGGTCGGGTTCGAAAGTATAAGCGATGGTTTAGATCGCTTACCTTACGACCCTATATAAGCACTAAACTAAAAGTGACGAGCTAAGCATGTTAGAACATGCTTAACTAAGATTAGAAAACAGGTTTGGCATCAAAACAAAAAGCTTTGATGCTCACGAGTAGTTTGGTTACAAAATATGCAAGAATGCACATTTTGGCTGAAACTACGACTCGTCACTGAGCCTAGATAACGTGGTAATCAGTAGGTATAGTCACTACGGACTATAACCATCGTGATCACACTCACGTTATGAAGTTCCATGAACTTCGGGTTGACCATAGGCTGGTCAATGCAGAAAGTCAACAAAACGTTGAATTTCGGACTCGAAAAGTGAATAAAAGAACGAAAGAATACTTACGGAGGGTCCCCGAATGCTAATCTAGATCAAAGAGCTCAGGTATGAAGCAAAGGCATCAACTTAGAGCATTTTGATCAGATTGTGTGGGTTTTTGGCAACAAGGGGGGGGGTATTTATAGGAAAATCATAACCGTTAGGATTGTTTATCGAATATCGTGCCACGATCTTGTGCGTACACTTGTCAAAATATTGTGGTAAGTCAGAACTTGGCCCTTGGCTCTTGATTGGGTGAAAGGGCATTGCCCCTTGAACGAACGAAAGGCCAACTGCAAGTGGATTCAATGAATCTGCTGTACTGGGGACCCCTTACGGACCGTATGGCTTATGGCTTACGGTCCGTAAGCCCCTAGTTTGGCAGATTTACAGTTTTGGTCCCTGCAGCTCCAAAACTTGGTATTTGATGCGTTTTTGACACGTTTAAGCCCCGTTAACCCCATTTCAAAGCTCTAAAATGAAGCTAAAGTATAGGGAACTTAAAATGTGCTCAAAAATATCTCGGATGTCGGTTCGTTTGGCCGTACGGTCGCGATGTTCGGTTAATTACGACGGAATGCGCATAAGCGCGAAAGACGATCCAAATTGCGCGACGAATGGATTTTTCTCATGCCATACACTAAGGCATAATATAAGGATGCTCACATAAATTTTTGGATGTCTGGATGTATTCAGAACGTAAGTTATGCGCGAAAGTGCAAACTTGTGCACTTTTTGACACTTTTAGCCCCTGAATGATCCAAAAGTTTGTTTTAGCATACCAAACCCCTCAAAGCCTATTTCTAAGCTATGTAAAGAATATTTATGGTATGTTTAACTTATGGACATGTTCTGGAATGTTCGTTACAGTTCAAATTGGCATACTTTCGTAATTTGTCAAGTTTAGTCCCTGTAAGCGAATTAACTTGTTTTTGCCATACCAAAGCCTTCAAAACTTATTTCTAAGTTATGTAAGGGTTATTTAAGGTATGTTGAGTATATGTTGATGTTCCGGAGTATTTGTCGCATTAAACTGAGTACGTTTTATGTACCAGTTTGCGTATAATTCTCCAGAAAACGATCTAGAGCTTGAAATCGAACAAGAGTTGATATGTGCAAACGATACACATATTTATATATGTCCAAAGTATGAAATACAATATTTCATTGGTTTGGTGTTTGTTTGATGGTTGAAGTGACACAGGTGTCACAGTCTCCCCTACTTTAGGAAATTTCGTCCCGAAATTTAGTTTTAGAGGAAACTTGTGAAGACAGCCGTGACGGTTTCGCTTTCAGACAAATCCATTGAACCCTTAGGTAAAACTCTGGGCCATGTTAGGATCCATAGCGAAAAATTCAACCCACAAAGTGAAGTCCTTGTAGTAACAAATCATGGAGTTTCGAACTACGGGCAGGAGAACGTTTCCCATGAAGAGTTATCATAGGAAACTTGTGTGTGCTTGAAATCAGAATTGGGGAGTGTAAGGATAAATGACATGGGTCAAAATCCAAGACTTCTCCCATATCATTACTCTTGTCACTGTAGGCCTTAACACATGACATAACTTCCTATGGTTTCTGTGCACTGAATTCCATAATTATGTAGGCCTCCATAATTACGTACTTCCTTGCACAGTCCGCACAGTTCATTTCATAATGCGTATGGGAAAAAAATCAAACGAATAATCTCTTCAGCTAAACTACCCAAGAGAAATATTTAACTACATCAACGTAGGATGTCTTTAACTAGATTGTCGAACCAATCTATTTAACTTAGATCGACGTAGGATCTCTTTAACTAGACCACCCGAGGGCCTCTTTAACTATATCAACGCATGACATCTTTAACTAGATTGTCGAACCAACCTCTTTAACTTAGATCGACGTAGGATCTCTTTAACTAGACCACCAGAGGGCCTCTTTAACTATATCAACGCATGATATCTTTAACTAGATTGCCGAACCAATCTCTTTAACTAGATCAACGAATGATCTCTTTAACTAAACTACCCAAAAGGAATCTTTAACTACATCAACACATGATGTCTTTAAACTTTGGAATAGTACTTTACAATCCAAGGGTTTTAACTATAATGTTGAAGCCCATTAAGGATTTGAGGTAGTACTTTTAGATATCCTACTACGAATCCCTCATATGAAGGTATGAAAGATTCTACGAGGATTTGGATAGCGAATATCCAGAGTATACAAAAACACAAAATGCATAAATGGAAAGACAAGATGCATAAACACATAGTCACATAACCACAAAATTGTTTATCTAGATCTTTAATTTGTTAATTTGTTTTGTTGATTACGTACATGCATTTAAAGCACACTAGGAATCCATTTCATGGATTTCATTCGGTACTTTAAACATTAGCAAGAATCTAACTATGAAGATAGAAAGATCTCCTATAAATTCGATTTTGTTTTCAAGAAAACGCAATTTTCGAATTAAGGTACAATGATTTTTGAATATACGGAAATACCCTTAGGTACCTTATTAAGAATTTATAGTGGTACTTTGGGTATTCGTGGAAAACACAGGAGATAATAAAGTGGAAGAAATTACGGGGTAGTCTGTTCTTCAAGGAATATGGTTCCTTGATTGTCGGTATTGTAGAGGATACGTTGTTTATACATGACATCACATTTTGTACATTGCAATGTAAAATAAAAAGGATTTATTTATAAACAACAACAACTGTTTCATGGGCCTTGACTACAAAAGAAAATAATACATAATGCTTGATTATCTCTAAACAACATTGTCTTCTAGTTGTTCCGATGCTTATCCTTGCGCTGGATTCGCATTAGCAGTCTTCGGGCAATTTCTTTGGAAATGACGCATCTCGCCACAGTTGAAACAAGAACCTGGTAGGAAACGACCTTGAGCGGGATTGTTGCCAGCTTGGTTTGGTGCAGCTGCGGCTGCGCAAACTCTTGCTGTATGGCCTATAAGTCCACAAGTTTGGCATTTGCGGCACTTTACATTGACATGATGATGGAGGCTACATTGGTTGCACAAGGGTGCAGTTCCGTTGTATGGCTTCCTAGCAGGGGGTTGAGCTGGTCGGTCGGGGATGTCTTGGCCATTGCGAGTGACCACGGCGAAGTTCTGAGAAGCCTTTCGCTTCCTTGACCTCTTAGGGGATCCAGTCTGTTCATCCATGGTCTTTGATTCCTTGATTAGTTTCTTGGCTGGTGGTGCAGGCTTGACTTCCGCTTCCTTTGGTGGCCTTTGAGTGGCTTCATTGTCAAGACGAGAGGCTTCATTGTTGAGACGAGACATGGCAAAGCCTAATTCAACAGTCTTCAGAATTACTTCGCCTATCCGCTGGGCAAATTTGGCAGTCTGCTCGGATATCTGTGCATCGTTGCGATGAAGAGACATTCTAGAGGAATTGAAGGATATAGGGGGAAACAAATGAAATGTTATCTGTAAATAAAACAAGATGACAATGTATAGAAATTGCGATCATTTGTTTGTTACCTAAGGCAAACAAATGAGACGGTGACTAATCAAAGTAAGCGGGTCATATTAATGTATCACTGAAGACATGCTTGCCTATAAGTGAACACTCACCCCAAGAGTTCCCAGGTAAGAGTGACTGGTCCGATTATGTGGATTTGTACGAACACTCTAACCTTAGACAGAATGTGACAACTCGTAATTTGAACCTACTTTCTGTAACGTTACGTGATTATGTGAACCTTATTTGAATAGCATGTTATACGTGCCTTGTGTGAAATGGTGATTGTTGTTTATATGCTTGCGTGATCCACTCGAAATACACAAGCCCATTCGGGCCACACACCTCCGACTCGAGACCATGGGGCAGCCCAAGGGAGGGTTCGGCCCATCTCCCTAATCGCATAACACAAGAGATGTTGTAAACATCTCACATTTTTACCAAACATACACAAGTTCACAAACCCTAGAACACACACTCTCTCTCTCTCTCGACTCGGAACTAAGGCAACCGAACACCCTCCACCATCGAAGATCTCCTTGTTCGGATTATTCTCTTTCATAACTGGTTAGTGTTTGATTATTCGTAAACGATGATTTGATTGTATATGATTATGTGTTAGAATTCATGGGTAGGGATGTTTACATGATAATCGGATGTCTTGCAATATGTTGTTCGGATTCTTGTTAAGTTGATTGTAAAGCGAATGTTTGTTAAACCGGCTATATGTTTAGGTTAATCGGATGAGATGTCATTGTTCCGGGTATTAGAATTAATCGGCTGTGATATTGATGAACTCGGGTAATATGGTTAGATTATAGGGTTTAATTCGGTTATATGTTTTGTGATAAATCAATGTTCATGTTTTGATCATGTTAGGGTTCATGAGATTTGATGTTAAGAATGCTTGTTTGATTCGTTTGGATGATAGCAAAACTGTTAATTGAATTGATTTGAAATTACCAAATCTGTTTGCAACTGTTACGGAATTGATGAGCTTGAATTAAGGAAATCAGTTACACACCTTGTCTCGACAAGAGATTTCGAGTCGAGAACCCCCAGTCTCGACTCGAGACCAACACACCGGCACAAAACAGCACAACTCGAGACCATGGTTGCGGGTCCGGTTGCGACTCGGGACCGTGTGGTCTCGACAAGCACATGACAACTCGAGATCACCCTGTTGCGACTCGAGACTGAGAAACCAGGACAACCCGAGACCGCCTAGTCTCGACTCGAGAGCTTAGTCTCGACTCGAGACCATTTACCCGTACACTTTGTCATTGGGCCTGCACACTGTTACAAGCCCAACTGATTGGGCTGAACACTTGGACTCTGCTTGTTTACGTGATTGTTTACGGTGATACCTATACGTAGAATACAATGTCGAATACTTGTACAACCTGTTACAATATGTGTGGAACATACGTGCACTACTTGTATACCAATCTGACCAGTATAATAACTTTGGTAGGACGTGGTTAATCGCTCTATAACTTAATTGAACTGTGTGTATCATACCGAGCAACCCCAGGTGAGTTCATTGCATTTCTCTAGCATGCGTCCCGGTGGTTTGGGACAACTGGTAAACGATTGGAAGGGAAACTCTGGGTAAACAATTAACTTGGGTTTTGGTTATTGCACATGGGATCGATCATCACCAATGCTTGGTTAGGAGCCTTGGGGTTGTCAACATCGTAACGCAACATTGAATCGCATTAACATACATCTGGTAACAAAACACGTTAACAAAACCTTGAACTCACCAGCGTAGTCTGACACACTTGTTTGCATGCTTGTAGGTCGTTAACCTTGGAACATGGACTTGCTATCTGGGAGTGCTGGAGTGGTCATGGATCGAGGCTCTTGGATTAATTTACATTCGATACATTGGTTTTAAGTATTATTATGAAACAGTTGCTAAACGACTTGTTACATGCTTCCGCTACACAACACTTTGGGAATTGATATTATGTTTTAATTAAAGTATTTACCATTGGTTCAATGTGATTGGTGGCTCGAACTCTGATGCGTAACACGCCCCGCGGGGTTTCTGCAGGTGGAATTTTGGGGGTGTTACATTTTGGTATCAGAGCCAGGTTATAGTGAACTAGGTTTTAAAACGTTTTGTAAAACCAGACTATAACCAAACAACTTCAAAAATCGATCATGACACTCAGCTCCAGATTGCAAGGTTCGTCTCTCTCTCACTTTATACATTACTTGCTTAGCAGTCACACACTCACAACGTATATGAACTGAAACATTTAACACCATAGTGACCTGATAGTGTGACACTACTCTTCGACTCGTGTGAACCATAGACCTGTGATACCATCTGTTGTGTTGTTTGAACGGGGGAAACTTCGAGCGCAAGCTAAGAGGCTCTGAGATGAACATGCAAATCGCCTTATTATTATGGGTGCACACTTAATAATAACGCGGGGTGCATGCAAGTCCCAGTGAGGCTTATCGAGCGTGAGAAGGGTTCTGCCTTATTTTGTGTACGAACGTGGTAGTGAATAGATATTAGTGTGATGCATGAATTCCACCTTGATCGACTCCTAAATCAGTTCATTTCCAACTATAGAAACATGAGTGGACGAGGACACGGACGTGGCAACATCAACATGACTCAGGCTGAGTTGACTGACCTAATCAACACCCGTGTGGCTGAGGCTTTAGCAGCCTATCAAGCTGGTACGGAATGTACCAAGTACTCTTACTCTCATATCACATACACGTCTTTTCACTCCTATAATGTGTTCCCTTTCGTCCTTTAGGTCAGCAAGTGCAACCTCAACCCAACCAGCCTGCGTGTACGTTTAAAATGTTTATGGACTGCAAGCCACAGACCTTCACCGGGACTGAAGGGGCTGTGGGACTCCTGAGATGGTTCGAGAAAGCAGAGTCTGTGTTTGCCATCTGTAACTGTCCCGCTGGGGACAGGGTGAAATATGCTGCGGGTACCTTGGCGGATGGTGCCCTAACGTGGTGGAACGCCCAGGTACAGTTGTTGGGCATCGAGGCAGCGAATGCCACAACCTGGGAAGACTTTAAAGAACTGATCAGGGAGGAGTACTATCCTCGGGATGAAGTCCAGAAGTTGGAAAACGAGTACTACGACTTGAAGATGGTTGGATCTGAAGTCGAAGCATATGTGAAGCGATCGTATGAACTGGCCGACATGTGCCCAAACTTGTCCCGGCCTATGTCTCGGAGGATTGAGTTATTCATCAAAGGGTTGCCTCCGCGTGTGAAGAGTTTGGTCACTGCAGCCCATCTCAATGATTTGACACAGATTGTTCGTCTGACTCATAAGATTGTGGACCAAGAGGTAGAGAGCAATTCGTTGCCCCCGCGCATTTCAGCCACTACTGCTGCGGCACCCACTTCTACTACATCTGCTAACGATAACAAACGGAAGTGGAGCGACTACGACAAAGCATCTAGTGCTGGTCAGACTCAGAAAAGGCCAGACAACAACACCAACCGCAACATCAGCCAGTCGTCTTCTGTCAATCAAGGCCAGGGAAGTAGCCAAAGTCAGGGTTCATATGCAGGGAGGAAACCACGGTGTAACAAGTGTGGCTATCATCATTTCGGGCCGTGTGGTCGGACATGTAACAGGTGTGGTAAGGCGGGCCAAGAGGCCAGGGATTGTAGGGCCTCCCAGCCCAAACACCAGCAGCAACAGAACCAGCAAAACCAGAGACAACAGGGACAACCCCCTCAGCAGAACCAGGGTTTCAGGAAGGGGTGCTATCAGTGTGGTGACGAGGGCCACTTTAAGCGGGATTGCCCTCAGCTAAACCAGAACGCTAACGACAACAACCGCCCGAATGATAACAATGCTGGGAACAACAACAACAACAACAACGGCAACAACGGGGGTAATGGTGCTCGACGCAGAGTGTTCCAGCTTGGAGCAGGGGATGCCAGGAATGACGGCAACGTTGTGACTGGTACGTTTCCTGTTAACAATCGTATTGCTTCTGTATTATTTGATTCGGGTGCCGATTGGAGTTATGTGTCCCTAGAGTTTAGTCAATGATTGGGGATAACCCCAACACCTTTAGAAGTTAAACAAGTAGTAGAACTAGCAGATGGTAAAACGATAGAAGCCTCGAATGTCCTTTTCGGGTGCAAACTAGATCTCGTGGGTCAGGTGTTTGATATTGACCTCCTTCCCGTTACGCTCGGTAGTTTTGACATAGTGGTAGGCATGGATTGGTTGTCTAAGCACCAAGCAGAAATTTTGTGTAAGGAAAAGATTGTGCGTATTCCTCTCCCTGATGGGGAGACATTATTAGTTCAAGGACATCGTAGTGGGATGATGGTTGGTATTATCTCGGCCATGCATGCGCAGAAGTATCTACAAAAGGGGTATCCTGCAATGTTAGCGTTAGTTACCAACGCTCAGTCTGAAGAAAGAAAGCTCGAGGATCTACCAGTGGTGCGAGAATTCGCTGATGTGTTCCCAGAGG
This sequence comes from Helianthus annuus, assembly GCF_002127325.2. Lineage (NCBI taxonomy): Eukaryota > Viridiplantae > Streptophyta > Magnoliopsida > Asterales > Asteraceae > Helianthus > Helianthus annuus. The sequence goes on along the minus strand of NC_035436.2, from coordinate 96,991,927 downwards.
AGTTACCAGGGTTACCTCCTCACCGTCAAGTAGAATTTCAGATTGATCTTGCACCAGGAGCAGCTCCAATTGCACGTGCTCCTTACCGTTTGGCACCAGGGGAATTGCAAGAACTGTCTAACCAACTGCAAGAGTTGTTGGACAGGGGCTTTATTCGACCCAGTTCTTCGCCTTGGGGAGCCCCAGTACTATTTGTAAAGAAGAAAGATGGGTCGTTCCGTATGTGTATTGATTACCGAGAGCTCAACAAGGTGACGATCAAGAACCGCTATCCATTACCACGCATCGACGATTTGTTTGACCAACTGCAAGGGTCAAGTTTCTATTCCAAGATCGACTTAAGATCGGGGTATCACCAGGTAAGGGTTAGAGAAGAGGATGTTCCCAAGACTGCTTTTCGAACGCGCTACAGACACTACGAGTTTTTGGTTATGCCGTTTGGATTGACAAATGCACCAGCGGTCTTCATGGATCTCATGAACCGCGTATGTAAGCCATACCTCGACGAGTTTGTTATAGTGTTTATCGACGACATCTTGGTTTACTCAAAGAACAAGGAGGATCACGAGCGCCACCTACGTCTCATCTTGGAACTTCTGAGAAGGGAACAGCTGTATGCGAAATTTTCGAAGTGCGACTTTTGGATATGAGAAGTGCATTTCCTTGGGCACGTTGTTAACGAGAAAGGGATACATGTAGATCCTGCAAAAGTGGATGCAGTTAAGAATTGGGCGGCACCAAAGACTCCGTCTGAGGTGCGACAATTTCTTGGTCTCGCAGGGTATTATCGAAGGTTTATTAGAGATTTCTCGAAAATCGCGCAACCCCTCACCTCGCTGACACAGAAGAACACGGTTTACTCTTGGGGAACGAAGCAGGAAGAGGCCTTTCAGTTGTTAAAACAGAAACTTTGCAGTGCACCGATCTTGTCATTACCAGAGGGTACCGAAGATTTTGTGGTTTATTGTGATGCTTCGATTCAGGGTCTTGGTTGCGTGTTGATGCAACGCGAGAAAGTGATAGCTTATGCTTCTCGCCAGCTGAAGGTGCACGAGAAGAACTACACGACACACGACTTGGAGTTAGGAGCGGTGGTATTTGCGTTGAAGATTTGGAGGCACTATCTGTACGGTACCAAATGCACCATCTACACCGACCATAGGAGTCTTCAGCACATCTTCGACCAGAAAGAATTGAATATGCGACAACGACGATGGGTGGAATTATTGAACGATTATGAATGTGCCATCAAGTATCATCCGGGCAAGGCGAACGTTGTAGCTGATGCCCTCAGCAGAAAGGATAATGCACCTAGGCGTGTACGAGCATTGCAACTCACGATCCAGCCCAACCTTCCTTCCCAGATACGAGACACTCAGTTAGAAGCGTTGAAACCAGAGAACGTTCGAGCTGAAGCTTTACGTGGCTCGAGGCAACGACTAGAACGAAAGGGGGACGGTGCTTACTACGTAACTGGACGCATTTGGGTCCCATTCTTTGGCAACTTACGAGAACTTGTAATGGAAGAAGCACATAAATCACGCTACTCTGTACATCCTGGATCAGATAAGATGTACCACGACTTGAAAACTACCTACTGGTGGCCCAGCATGAAGGCTCATATAGCAACCTACGTCAGCAAATGTTTGACTTGTGCTAAAGTCAAAGCAGAACATCAAAAGCCCTCGAGTCTACTGCAGCAACCAGAGATACCCACATGGAAGTGGGAACAGATCGCCATGGATTTCGTGACAGGACTACCAAGAACTCAGGCTGGGAATGACACCATTTGGGTGATTGTTGATCGCCTCACGAAATCAGCACACTTCCTGGCAATCAAGGAAACAGACAAATTCTCTCAGCTGGCAGCAGTGTATCTTAAGGAGGTGGTTTCTAGGCATGGGGTGCCAACTTCTATCATCTCAGACCGAGATCCGCGTTTCACTTCAGAGTTATGGCAGTCAGTGCATAAATCGTTCGGTTCCCAACTCGACATGAGTACCGCTTATCACCCGCAGACGGATGGTCAAAGCGAGCGCACCATCCAGACACTTGAAGACATGTTGCGGGCGTGTGTGATTGACTTCGGGAAAGGATGGGAGAAACACTTTCCATTGATAGAGTTCTCCTACAACAACAGCTACCATACAAGTATTAAGGCAGCTCCGTTCGAAGCATTGTACGGACGGAAATGTCGTTCACCTCTCTGCTGGCTGGAGGTGGGTGATAGTCAGATCACAGGCCCTGAGTTTGTGCTTGAGGCATCAGAAAGCATTGTGCAGATCCGAAACCGTATGGCCGCAGCTCGCGATCGCCAGAAAAGCTACGCTGACAAGCGTAGTAAACCGCTGGAATTTGAAGTTAATGACCGCGTTATGTTAAAGGTTTCACCCTGGAAGGGTGTGGTGCGTTTTGGGAAATGCGGCAAACTAAACCCTCGTTATGTAGGACCATTCAAAATTTTAGAACAGATTGGAAAGGTGGCCTACAGGTTGGAATTACCGGCTGAGTTGGGTAATGTCCATGATGTATTTCACGTATCACAGCTAAAGAAATGTTTGGTTGATGAAACACTAGTAGTACCATTTCAAGAGCTGAAGATAGACGACAAATTGCAGTTTGTCAAAGAACCAATTGAGATTATGGATCGGGAAGTTAAAGTTCGTAAACACAGCCGTATACCGATTGTGAGAGTTCGTTGGAACTCAAGACGTGGTCCAGAGTTCACGTGGGAACGCGAGGACCAGATGAAACTTAAATATCCACATTTGTTCCCCAAAGACCAGTCAAAACCTAGTGAACCTAGTGTTGATACAACTAGTGAATTTCGGGACGAAATTCCCATTCAAGTTGGGGAGGATGTGACACCCCAGGAAAACCAGCAAATGATATAACTTACCTAGCTTTAACTTATCTAGCTTTCTCAGTGAGTGCGTACCAAATTTCGGGACGAAATTTCCTTTTAGTTGGGGATACTATGACAACTCGTAATTTGAACCTACTTTCTGTAACGTTACGTGATTATGTGAACCTTATTTGAATAGCATGTTATACGTGCCTTGTGTGAAATGGTGATTGTTGTTTATATGCTTGCGTGATCCACTCGAAATACAAAAGCCCATGCGGGCCACACACCTCCGACTCGAGACCATGGGGCAGCCCAAGGGAGGGTTCGGCCCATATCCCTAATCGCATAACACAAGAGATGTTGTAAACATCTCACATTTTTACCAAACATACACAAGTTCACAAACCCTAGAACACACACTCTCTCTCTCTCTCGACTCGGAACTAAGGCAACCAAACACCCTCCACCATCGAAGATCTCCTTGTTCGGATTATTCTCTTTCATAACCGGTTAGTGTTTGATTATTCGTAAACGATGATTTGATTGTATATGATTATGTGTTAGAATTCATGGGTAGGGATGTTTACATGATAATCGGATGTCTTGCAATATGTTGTTCGGATTCTTGTTAAGTTGATTGTAAAGTGAATGTTTGTTAAACCGGCTATATGTTTAGGTTAATCGGATGAGATGTCATTGTTCCGGGTATTAGAATTAATCGGCTGTGATATTGATGAACTCGGGTAATATGGTTAGATTATAGGGTTTAATTCGGTTATATGTTTTGTGATAAATCAATGTTCATGTTTTGATCATGTTAGGGTTCATGAGATTTGATGTTAAGAATGCTTATTTGATTCGTTTGGATGATAGCAAAACTGTTAATTGAATTGATTTGAAATTACCAAATCTGTTTGCAACTGTTACGGAATTGATGAGCTTGAATTAAGGAAATCAGTTACACACCTTGTCTCGACAAGAGATTTCGAGTCGAGAACCCCCAGTCTCGACTCGAGACCAACACACCGGCACAAAACAACACAACTCGAGACCATGGTTGCGGGTCCGGTTGCGACTCGGGACCGTGTGGTCTCGACAAGCACATGACAACTCAAGATCACCCTGTTGCGACTCGAGACTGAGAAACCAGGACAACCCGAGACCGCCTAGTCTCGACTCGAGAGCTTAGTCTCGACTCGAGACCATTTACCCGTACACTTTGTCATTGGGCCTGCACACTGTTACGAGCCCAACTGATTGGGCTGAACAATTGGACTCTGCTTGTTTACGTGATTGTTTACGCTGATACCTATACGTAGAATACAATGTCGAATACTTGTACAACCTGTTACAATATGTGTGGAACATACGTGCACTACTTGTATACGAATCTGACCAGTATAATAACTTTGGTAGGACGTGGTTAATCGCTCTATAACTTAATTGAACTGTGTGTATCATACCGAGCAACCCCAGGTGAGTTCATTGCATTTCTCTAGCATGCGTCCCGGTGGTTTGGGACAACTGGTAAACGATTGGAAGGGAAACTCTGGGTAAACAATTAACTTGGGTTTTGGTTATTGCACATGGGATCGACCATCACCAATGCTCGGTTAGGAGCCTTGGGGTTGTCAAGGGGCACACTCCCCGGATACATATGGGCACACTCCCTAGGGTATCTAGCATGAGCAACATCGTAACGCAACATTGAATCGCATTAACATACATCTGGTAACAAAACACGTTAACAAAACCTTGAACTCACCAGCGTAGTCTGACACACTTGTTTGCATGCTTGTAGGTCGTTAACCTTGGAACATGGACTTGCTATCTGGGAGTACTGGAGTGGTCATGGATCGAGGCTCTTGGATTAATTTACATTCGATACATTGGTTTAAGTATTATTATGAAACAGTTGCAAAACGACTTATTACATGCTTCCGCTACACAACACTTTGGGAATTGATATTATGTTTTAATTAAAGTATTTACCATTGGTTCAATGTGATTGGTGGCTCGAACTCTGACGCGTAACACGCCCCGCGGGGTTTCTGCAGGTGGAATTTTGGGGGTGTTACACAGAAAACCCAGGGTACAGGCATTCACTCTTCCAGTTCGCATGTATTCACACTATTTAGGACCCAAAACTTTGACGAGAGTTTTGAAAATTCAAAGGGGTTCAAAACCTTATAACAGAGGGTTCAAAACCTAGTAATCAATCATCCTAGAACAGATGATTGGTTTTCAAAGCGGTTTTGAAATTTATGTTCTTGTTGTGGTCGACGCCTAAGGATAGGTGACGGTATTGTTTTATGACTATACGCAAGTGAACTCGCGTTAGGGTCCTAGGAAGGTTATAGACTAGGTCAAAGCATTACTAATAACCTAATTCCCTATAACCATTGGCTCTGATACCATCTTTTCTGTCACACCCCGACCACGTAGGACATACAAAACGTGGCGGAAATGTCGGGGAGTGTTGTAACAGAATCAATTGTTTCAAATCCATGGTAAACGAAGTTTCGTTTTATTAATCAAACATGAAAGTTTACATTGTCTTAAACAAGAACCAAAGAATACATAACATAAATTAACTAGTTCTTGTCTCGTTTTAAGTTACTAAGGCACAGGTCCGCCTAAGTATGTCTTGATAAGTCCTATGCATCATCTCCTGAAAACACATGTGAAAATAGGTACGTCAGCATAAAAATGCCTGTGAGATACATTGGTTTTATGAAGACGGAATTCATGACTTATGTTTGAGAAAATGTTTGGTCATGAACCTTGTAATTTGCTTTATCTTGTAAATCATTTGAAAAACGATAAAATCAGATGATATGTATAAATAAGAAGACACTGTATGGTTAAACGGATAACCATGTAAAATGTGTTTGTATAAGATAAGTCGTTTGTAAAACAATGTCTCGTGAAAAGTGTGTTATTTGTATAAAATGTCATATGTCTCAAATTGAAATGATTCAAATAACGCTACGATATGTAATACCATACAAACACTTATATATAGGAAGTACCAGCGGCGTATCCACCATGCTTGTATCATATTACACACGCCTCGTTACTTAATCACTTACCCAAACCATCCACCATGTAAGATTGTTCTTGTAACTCAATTGTTTATTGTGTAAACCATGTCAAATGTCTATGTTCAATGTAAATCACCAAATGTGTATGTCAATGTCAACGTGTTTATGTTCAATGTAAATCATGTAATGTGTATCCCAAAAATGTATCCTGTATGGTAAGCGAAATGTATCAACTTAAACCATATGTAAAATGCACAAAACAAGTCGTTGAAGTAAAACGTGGTTTAAATCAACTTTATGTTCTGTGGAAAAATGCATGCTCCATTGATATTAACATTTATGCGGTATTGTGAAATATGCATACATCCAAGCCTTGAGACTGCGGCGATAAACCCTCAAACAAATTAAAGGTTTATCTAAGTTATGTATATCGAATTCGGTCATTCCTTCCAATCCTATCAAACCCAGGATTTCAGAAACGGGAGTTGTCAATTCCTATGGTACCGCTACCTACTAACGAACGGCGTAGCTAATGTTAATGAATGTATTGTCCCATGTTAAACAAACCAAATGTCATAACAAAATGAAGGCATGTGATGTAAACAATTGTACTAAGTATGCTAAGTAAACATACGAAGCAGAAATGTTCATGTAAATCAATGTGTCCATATGCTGAGTAAACATATGCAACAGAAATGTTCATGCAAATCAATGTGTCCATATGCTGAGTAAACATATGCAACAAAAATGTTCATGTAAATCAATGTGTCCATATGCTGAGTAAACATATGCAACAGAAATGTTCATGTAAATCAATGTGTCCATATGCTGAGTAAACATATGCAACAGAAATGTTCATGTAAATCAATGTGTCCATATGCTGAGTAAACATATGCAACAGAAATGTAATGTAAATCAATGTACTAAGTACGCACATAATGGGCATACATAGCATGAAATATAATGAAATCGTGTACTATAATGTACTAACAACATAGCAGGCATATGATGTGAAAACATGGAAAGCATGAAAGTAACAGATAGGCACATGTGTTTCACCCCAAAACAGTTTGGAAAACAGTAAAAGAGGGGTTTAATGTACTCACATTGACTCCTTGAAAACATGTAAAAGATGGGGTTCAATGTACTCACCTGAGATTGCTTTGAAGTTCTTGTATAATAACCAGATAATGCTAAAGATTACGGGATATCAAACGGCACCTAATAGGTAGCTATGTTAATATACCGGACCAAATCGGAAGGATCAGATAGTATGCGGGTTCGTAAACCAAACGAGTATGGAGACTCGTGTAATATGGTTTAACAAAGCCTACATACTAAAATGAAACCTAACCTAAGTGCTTGCGACCCATCACGACCCGTTTAGGTAGCTTATGCTACCTTACGCGTCGTTCGCGTAGAACGCGTCTGGAATGCCTAACATCGTTGTCACACCCCCAAAATCCCACACGCGGAGTACCACCGCTTGGGAGCGTGACTGACCAGGATCAAGCCACCAATCATATCAAACATAGCGTATAACAATAATCAAAGATACGATTGATGTTTCAAAACCAAATACTGTTTAAGTAGCGGAAGCATTAAATGTAAAACCCAAAACATAAGTATCAACGTGTGAATGTAAAAGTGTTTAATAAGCATTCACGAGTTCTTGTCCACAACGACCCGCTTCTCCTCTGGTGCAAGCTCCAAGTATACCTAAGGTCCTGCAAGGCATGCAGCAAATAATCAACAAACTAGTTGAGCGAGTTCACAGTAAGTAAGTTCATAACATGCATAAGTATAGCTAGTGGGGGCTTCCCATACTAGTGTGCACTAAAGGTGGGGGCTTCCCATGTTTATCCTGGCTAATGAGGGCTTCTCATTAACGGTACTTACTAGACTAACTTCCGACCATGTGTTCTTCATTACCGAGAACAGGAAAACGTACAGGGTCACGTAGGCTTTACGTGACGTGCCCTTCCCCGAGGACAGTGGTACGCATGAGGGCTACGTAGGCTTTACGCAGCGTGGCCTTCCGATCTGGAAGCCAGTGAATGGTATTGGGTTACGTAGGCTTTACGTAACGTGTCCTCCCGACCCGGGAGACATATGGCAAATAATCTGGGTTGCGTAGGCTTTACGCAACGTGTCCTGACTAACCTGAGGACGATGGTCTATAGTCTGATATATGCGTAAGTACGGGTAATCATTCCACAATCAACAAATCCAACCCAATTCCCAACCCGGGAATCCCATGCCTTGGCTGTGTGAACTCACCTTGGTTTGCTCGGCAGATACACAAGAGAACAGGTAGCAAGTAATTGATCAATCACGCCCTATCATGCATTTATTCAAGTCAGGTTCGATTCACGTATAGCACGTAGGGTTACACAGAGTAAACAAGTTGCAAGCATACAAATCATGGCCCAAACAAAACTAATCAAATTGTGCGAGTGGTAACCCATCCGTCCGGATGGGCATTCCGTGCGGGTGGCACTTCGTGCGGATGGCCACTGGTCCATCCGGATGGAGATCCGTGCGAGTGGTCTATCATCCGGGTGACAGTTCGTGCGGTTTTAGCAGTCCGTCCGGATGTGGTTTAACAATTCGTGCGGATAGTCGGATCGTGCGGATTGACCATCCGTGCGGGTAGTCAGTTGGTCCGGATTGGCAGTTCGTGCGGATTGTCAATCCGTGCTGACTGTTGGTTCGTGCGGATGTCAGTCCGGGTGATAGTTCGGTTCGTGCGAGTGAGCAGTTCCGCTCGTGCGGACAGTGAGTATGGACAGTCCGTGTTACTCGGTCCATTCTATCACTCGTGTGATCCAGTTCATGCTTACCCTTGTGCGATCGGTTGAATATCCGGATATTAAGCATTCGGTTACAATCACATAACAGTTTCCAATTTACCAACCAATTAATCATCTTAACAGTCATCAATTAACACCGATCCACAAATCAATTAACCCAATTATCGGCTCAACATGGCATTTTATCAAGAACCCTTACGAACCCTAACAACATTCTTATCGATTCACATGAGCAGGACATTTAGACATAATCATCCAATTCAGCATAACAACATAATCGATTAACAAATTAACATTATACAACAATCCGGCCGGTGTAACAACTACGTCCGGCCGATCAAACAAATATGTCCGGCCGATCAGTAAACAAGTCCGGCCGATTCAACAAATTATTCGATTATCATTCAACAATATCCGATTCAATCACATACATACTCGGTTAATCACATACAATTATGCACACAACATCCGGCCGGTTAACAACCACATACGGCCGGTTAATCAAACATGTTCGGCCGATCGACTAAATCAACATCTCAAATTGTTCATGCGATCATGTAATCAATCAATAACTAAAACACAATTAAACACTAACCGATTACAAGAGGTGATCCGATTCTTGCTTGTGCCGTCCGGTTGTGCGTGAGAGAGAGAGATTAGCTAGGGTTTAGTGTGTGTTAAGATATTTTGTAACAATGAGAAACAATCAAGTCCCTAAGGTGTTTAATTTTTGTGCGCGTATGGGAATGGGCCGGCCCATCCGCTTGGGCTGCCCTTGGGCCGAGTGTGTTGTGCGATTCGATTTCATTAATAAACAACATATTAAATACTCAATACACGTAGCACATAGTAACATAACATTCAATTAAATCAAAGCTCGTAATCATAACACGTTCACATACGTTACACAAGATAGGTCTAAAGTCCGAGTTGTCACATTATCCCCAACTAATTGGAAATTTCGTCCCGAATTTTGGTATGCACTTACTGAGGAAGCTAGGTAAACTGTATTATTTTCCTGGGGTGTCACATCCTCCCCCCGTTGATCTGGAATTTCGTCCCGAAATTCCGAAGTAGTAGCTTCAGCCTCAGTAGTGGTAGTATTGGTTTCGAATAACTGGGGGTACTTTTCTGTCATCCTGTCTTCGCGTTCCCAGGTGTACTCTGGGCCACGTTTGGAGTTCCAACGAACTCGTACAAGAGGGATTCTCTTGTGTTTGAGGACCTTCACATCCCGGTCCGTGATTTCAACTGGTTCCTCGACGAACTGCAACCGCTCGTCGATAGTGAGTTCCTTGTAAGGAATGATGAGGTTTTCATCTGATAGGCACTTCTTTAGGTTCGATACGTGAAAGACATTGTGAACTGCCCCGAGTTCAGCTGGTAAATTCAACTTGTAGGCTACCTTGCCAATCTTTTCGATAATTTCGAATGGTCCGACGTATCGCGGATTCAGTTTGCCCCGTTTGCCAAAACGTACCACACCCTTCCAGGGTGAGACTTTCAATAAAACCCGGTCCCCGACCTCAAATTCCAATGGCTTTCTACGCTTGTCCGCGTAGGCTTTCTGACGGTCGCGTGCTGCCGCCATGCGTTGTCGTATCTGTGCAATCTTCTCCGTGGCGTCCACAACAATCTCTGGACCCGTGATCTGACTATCTCCCACCTCTGCCCAGCAGAGTGGTGACCGGCATTTACGCCCGTACAATGCCTCGAATGGAGCGGCTTGAATGCTGGTGTGATAGCTATTATTATACGAGAACTCCACCAAAGGGAGATGCTTTTCCCAGCCGTTGCCGAAATCGATAACGCATGCCCGAAGCATGTCTTCGAGCGTTTGGATCGTTCGCTCAGACTGCCCATCCGTCTGAGGATGATATGCTGTGCTCATGTCTAAACGTGAGCCGAAAGATTTGTGCATCGCTTGCCAAAGTTCTGACGTAAATCGTGCATCGCGATCCGAAATGATGGATGTGGGTACTCCGTGCCTTGAAACAACTTCCTTAAGGTAAACGTCTGCGAGTGTGGAGAACTTATCTGTTTCCTTTATAGGTAGGAAGTGTGCAGACTTGGTGAGTCGATCAACTATGACCCATATTGTGTCGTTCCCACGCTGAGATCTAGGTAAGCCTGTAACGAAATCCATGGAAATTCCTTCCCATTTCCACTGTGGTATCTTAGGCTGCTGCAGTAGGCCAGCTGGTTTCTGATATTCGACCTTGACTCTCGCACAGGTCAAGCATTTTCCAACATACGTAGCAATGTGGGCCTTCATACTAGGCCACCAATAAGTAGTGCTGATGTCGTGGTACATTTTATCCGACCCTGGATGTACCGAATAGCGAGACTTGTGAGCTTCATCCATTGCAAGCTCGCGTAAACCGCCATAGAGAGGGACCCAAATCCGGCCCGTGACATAGTAGGCGCCGTCTGCCTTCTGTTCCATTTGTTGTCGTGAGCCGCGTAAGGCTTCAGCCTTGACGTTTTCGGGCTTCAATGCTTCTACCTGAGCATCTCGTATCTGTGCTGGAAGGCTAGACTGAATCGTAAGCTGTAGCGCTCGTACGCGCCGTGGTAAAGTGTCCTTTCGACTAAGGGCATCAGCCACAACATTGGCTTTGCCTGGATGATACTTGATAGCGCATTCGTAGTCATTAAGTAGCTCGACCCATCTTCGTTGACGCATGTTCAAATCCTTCTGCTTAAGAATATGCTCGAGACTCCTGTGATCGGTGTAAATCGTGCACCTGGTACCGTACAGGTAGTGTCGCCATATCTTAAGCGTGAAAACAACAGCTCCCAGCTCTAAATCGTGCGTCGTGTAGTTCCGCTCATGAACCTTTAGCTGACGAGAGGCGTAGGCAATCACTTTATCCCGCTGCATCAATACACAACCCAGACCCTGTATTGACGCGTCGCAATATACCACGAAGTCATCCGTGCCCTCTGGCAATGAGAGAATAGGTGCGCTGCAAAGCCTATCCTTTAGGTGCTGAAAAGCAGTCTCCTGGGGCTCTCCCCAGCGATAGGTAACACCCTTCTGTGTCAGTAGTGTGAGTGGCTGCGCAATCTTCGAGAAATCCTTAATAAATCGTCTGTAATAACCTGCCAGACCCAAGAATTGGCGTATTTCTGTCGGCGTACGCGGTGCAGGCCAGTTTCTGATCGAATCTACCTTGGATGGATCGACATGGATCCCATCCCTGTTCACCACATGGCCTAAGAAGTGGACTTCACGAAGCCAGAAGTCGCATTTTGAAAGCTTGGCGTACAGCTGTTCCTTCCGAAGGAGTTCCAAAATGAGGCGAAGATGCTGCTCGTGTTCCTCCTGACTCTTGGAGTAAATCAGGATGTCGTCGATGAATACAATGACGAACTTGTCGAGATAGGGTTTGCACACCCTGTTCATCAGATCCATAAATACTGCAGGCGCGTTCGTTAGCCCGAATGGCATAACGAGAAACTCGTAGTGTCCGTAACGAGTTCTGAAAGCTGTCTTGGAGACGTCCTCATCCCGGACTCTCAGCTGATGATAACCAGACCTCAAGTCTATCTTCGAATAGTAGCACGACCCTTGCAACTGGTCGAATAAGTCGTCGATGTGTGGAAGAGGATAACGGTTCTTCACCGTCACCTTATTGAGTTCACGGTAGTCAATGCACATCCTGAACGTACCGTCTTTCTTTTTCACGAAAAGCACTGGAGCTCCCCAAGGCGAAGAGCTTGGTCGTATGAAACCCTTTTCCAAGAGTTCTTGCAGTTGCTTAGACAGTTCCTCCAATTCTGATGGAGCTAGACGATATGGTGCGCGAGCTATGGGTGCTGCTCCTGGAGCGAGCTCGATCTGAAATTCGACCTGACGGTGAGGCGGTAATCCAGGTAAGTCTTCAGGGAACACCTGAGGATAGTCACGTACAACTGGTATACCTTCCAGTTTCCTTTCCTTTGCTGAAGCGTCTGTAACAAGAGCCAAAGTGGCTGTGTGACCCTTACGTAAGCACTTCTGAGCCTTCAAGAAAGAGATGATGCCAACCACTGCACCACTCTTGTCGCCTTGAACTTCTAGAGGTTCCTGACCCAAACGAGGAATGCGAATAACCTTTTCGCTGCATAGGATTTCTGCCTGGTGTTGGGATAACCAATCCATCCCAATCACGACGTCGAAGCTACCCAAAACTATGGGAATGAGATCAATAGAGAAGGCTTGACCGGCTAAGATAAGATTACAACCCTGAACTACGTGCGTGGCTTCTAAACTTTTACCGTTAGCTAACTCGACTACATGTTTGGTGGGTAAAAGTGTTGGTGCACGTTTTAGTAGTTGACACATTTTCACAGACATATAGCTTGTATCCGCACCCGAATCAAATAAAACAGTAACGTAAATATTGTCGAGGAGAAACTTACCCATGACAACGTTGGGATCGTTCACTGCGTCGCCTCGACCTAGCACAAAAGCACGACCACGAGCTTCATTGCCGTTGTTGTTGTTGTTCCCGCCGTTATTGTTGCCGTTGCCCTGGTTGTTATTGTTGTTGCGATTCTGATTCAACTGTGGGCAATCGCGTTTGAAGTGACCTTCAGCCCCACACTGGAAACATCCCCGATTCCCACGCTGTGGCTGCTGCTGCTGATTCTGGTTCTGTGGAGCTGGTTGCTGAGGCTGCTGATTCTGATTCGCAGGCCGTGGACTCCTACAGTCTTTGGCCTCGTGCCCCATCTTAAGACACCTTTGACAGCGACCCTTGTTACATGGGCCGTGGTGATGCCTGTTGCAGTTGTGGCACCTAGGTTGACTACCCTGATATCTCCTCTGTCTGTGACCACTAGAGGATTGCTGACTGGGACTCTGATAGTGATCGATTTTCTGCTGCTGAGCTTGTGGCTGAACAGATGCTGAACCTTTACTGGAATCCCCATCCCATTTTCTTTTACTGTCACCAGATGTAGCAGGAGTAACTGAGGTGGTGACGTTAGCAGTAGCATTAACACGCTTGGGCAGTCTATTCTGATCCACTGCCTGATCGGTGATGCGATGAGCAAGGCGCTGGATTTCCTGGATGTTTTCGAGGTTAGCCGACGTCACGTGGCTCTGAATCTCTGGCGCCAATCCCTTGAGATACAACTCAATGCGCTTGTATGGAGGGTCCACCATAGTAGGACACAGAACGGCCAGCTCATTGGACCGTTTGGTATACGCTTCGATTTCCGATCCAACCATTTTTCAAGTTATAAAGCTCGTCTTCCAGCTTGTGTATGTCTTCCCGCGTGCAATACTCACGCTTGATGAGTTCCTTAAAGTCGTTCCATGGGGTGGCGTTAGCAGCTGCCAACCCTAAAATCTGGACTTGGGCGTTCCACCAAGTCAATGCTATCCCCTCCAAAGTGCCGGTGGCAAACTTGACCTTGCGAGCCTCAGGGCACTCGCACATTTCAAAGACTGATTCTAGCTTCTCGAACCAGTGGAGTAGTCCCACTGCTCCTTCCGTGCCGCTGAAGGTGTTTGGACGACAGTCCATGAAATTCTTAAATGTGCAGACAGGCTGCTGCGCGTGTTGACCTATTGTGTACGAGTAGGGCAAAGTTTAAATACAAAAGCTAGTTTAGGAGTGTAGGATCTAAAGATCCTAGCGTAAGTTATAACTACAGGTTATCCTACCTGCTTGAGCAGCCGCAAGTGCCGCTGTGACTTGGGCTTGAACGAGAGCCTCTAGCTGGGCTTGTGTCATGTTGATTCTTCCAGACATGATCTTCATTGTAACAAGTAGCATAGGTAAGAATGGTTCGCGAACAGGGCGATGACAGAAAAGTATAGGCATATAGGTGTTCTCATGAAATCAGAGCATGTGTATCTAAGCGTAATGCGAGCAAAGTTCTAAACAATTCTAGCATACAGGCAATAAACATAAACCTTATTACCTAGGATGTCGAGTCTTGCACGTGGAGCGAAGCGTCGTTGTGGATCGTTGAGAGCACTGTTCTGGTTATAGTCCGGTTTTAATAAAAACGTTTTCCCATATTAAAACCAAGTTCTCTATAACCAATGGCTCTGATACCAATCTGTCACACCCCCAAAATCCCACACGCGGAGTACCACCGCTTGGGAGCGTGACTGACCAGGATCAAGCCACCAATCATATCAAACATAGCGTATAACAATAATCAAAGATACGATTGATGTTTCAAAACCAAATACTGTTTAAGTAGCGGAAGCATTAAATGTAAAACCCAAAACATAAGTATCAACGTGTGAATGTAAAAGTGTTTAATAAGCATTCACGAGTTCTTGTCCACAACGACCCGCTTCTCCTCTGGTGCAAGCTCCAAGTATACCTAAGGTCCTGCAAGGCATGCAGCAAATAATCAACAAACTAGTTGAGCGAGTTCACAGTAAGTAAGTTCATAACATGCATAAGTATAGCTAGTGGGGGCTTCCCATACTAGTGTGCACTAAAGGTGGGGGCTTCCCATGTTTATCCTGGCTAATGAGGGCTTCTCATTAACGGTACTTACTAGACTAACTTCCGACCATGTGTTCATCATTACCGAGAACAGGAAACGTACAGGGTCACGTAGGCTTTACGTGACGTGCCCTTCCCCGAGGACAGTGGTACGCATGAGGGGTACGTAGGCTTTACGCAGCGTGGCCTTCCGATCTGGAAGCCAGTGAATGGTATTGGGTTACGTAGGCTTTACGTAACGTGTCCTCCCGACCCGGGAGACATATGGCAAATAATCTGGGTTGCGTAGGCTTTACGCAACGTGTCCTGACTAACCTGAGGACGATGGTCTATAGTCTGATATATGCGTAAGTACGGGTAATCATTCCACAATCAACAAATCCAACCCAATTCCCAAACCGGGAATCCCATGCCTTGGCTGTGTGAACTCACCTTGGTTTGCTCGGCAGATACACAAGAGAACAGGTAGCAAGTAATTGATCAATCACGCCCTATCATGCATTTATTCAAGTCAGGTTCGATTCACGTATAGCACGTAGGGTTACACAGAGTAAAACAAGTTGCAAGCATACAAATCATGGCCCAAACAAAACTAATCAAATTGTGCGAGTTGGTAACCCATCCGTCCGGATGGGCATTCCGTGCGGGTGGCACTTCGTGCGGATGGCCACTGGTCCATCCGGATGGAGATCCGTGCGAGTGGTCTATCATCCGGGTGACAGTTCGTGCGGTTTTAGCAGTCCGTCCGGATGTGGTTTAACAATTCGTGCGGATAGTCGGATCGTGCGGATTGACCATCCGTGCGGGTAGTCAGTTGGTCCGGATTGGCAGTTCGTGCGGATTGTCAATCCGTGCTGACTGTTGGTTCGTGCGGATGTCAGTCCGGGTGATAGTTCGGTTCGTGCGAGTGAGCAGTTCCGCTCGTGCGGACAGTGAGTATGGACAGTCCGTGTTACTCGGTCCATTCTATCACTCGTGTGATCCAGTTCATGCTTACCCTTGTGCGATCGGTTGAATATCCGGATATTAAGCATTCGGTTACAATCACATAACAGTTTCCAATTTACCAACCAAATTAATCATCTTAACAGTCATCAATTAACACCGATCCACAAATCAATTAACCCAATTATCGGCTCAACATGGCATTTTATCAAGAACCCTTACGAACCCTAACAACATTCTTATCGATTCACATGAGCAGGACATTTAGACATAATCATCCAATTCAGCATAACAACATAATCGATTAACAAATTAACATTATACAACAATCCGGCCGGTGTAACAACTACGTCCGGCCGATCAAACAAATATGTCCGGCCGATCAGTAAACAAGTCCGGCCGATTCAACAAATTATTCGATTATCATTCAACAATATCCGATTCAATCACATACATACTCGGTTAATCACATACAATTATGCACACAACATCCGGCCGGTTAACAACCACATACGGCCGGTTAATCAAACATGTTCGGCCGATCGACTAAATCAACATCTCAAATTGTTCATGCGATCATGTAATCAATCAATAACTAAAACACAATTAAACACTAACCGATTACAAGAGGTGATCCGATTCTTGCTTGTGCCGTCCGGTTGTGCGTGAGAGAGAGAGATTAGCTAGGGTTTAGTGTGTGTTAAGATATTTGTAACAATGAGAAACAATCAAGTCCCTAAGGTGTTTAATTTTTGTGCGCGTATGGGAATGGGCCGGCCCATCCGCTTGGGCTGCCCTTGGGCCGAGTGTGTTGTGCGATTCGATTTCATTAATAAACAACATATTAAATACTCAATACACGTAGCACATAGTAACATAACATTCAATTAAATCAAAGCTCGTAATCATAACACGTTCACATACGTTACACAAGATAGGTCTAAAGTCCGAGTTGTCACAATCGTGACCACAAGGTATACCTCGGAAGGTTATAGCTATGGTCACCTAATGTGTTTGGTCGGATCCTAATGATCGACCAAATGGGTCGGGTTCGAAAGTATAAGCGATGGTTTAGATCGCTTACCTTACGACCCTATATAAGCACTAAACTAAAAGTGACGAGCTAAGCATGTTAGAACATGCTAACTAAGATTAGAAAACAGGTTTGGCATCAAAACAAAAAAGCTTTGATGCTCACCGAGTAGTTTGGTTACAAAATATGCAAGAATGCACATTTTGGCCGAAACTACGACTCGTCACTGAGCCTAGATAACGTGGTAATCAGTAGGTATAGTCACTACGGACTATAACCATCGTGATCACACTCACGTTATGAAGTTCCATGAACTTTGGGTTAACCATAGGCTGGTCAATGTAGAAAGTCAACAAAACGTTGAATTTCGGACTCGAAAAGTGAATAAAAGAACGAAAGAATACTTACGGAGGGTCCCCGAATGCTAATCTAGATCAAAGAGCTCAGGTATGAAGCAAAGGCATCAACTTAGAGCATTTTGATCAGATTGTGTGGGTTTTTGGCAACAAGGGGGGGGGGGGTATTTATAGGAAAATCATAACCGTTAGGATCGTTTATCGAATATCGTGCCACGATCTTGTGCGTACACTTGTCAAAATATTGTGGTAAGTCAGAACTTGGCCCTTGGCTCTTGATTGGGTGAAAGGGCATTGCCCCTTGAACGAACGAAAGGCCAACTGCAAGTGGATTCAATGAATCTGCTGTACTGGGGACCCCTTACGGACCCTATGGCTTATGGCTTACGGTCCGTAAGCCCCTAGTTTGGCAGATTTACAGTTTTGGTCCCTGCAGCTCCAAAACTTGGTATTTGATGCGTTTTTGACACGTTTAAGCCCCGTTAACCCCATTTCAAAGCTCTAAAATGAAGTTAAAGTATAGGGAACTTAAAATGTGCTCAAAAATATCTCGGATGTCAGTTCGTTTGGCCGTACGGTCGCGATGTTCGGTTAATTACGACGGAATGCGCATAAGCGCGAAAGACGATCCAAATTGCGCGACGAATGGATTTTTCTCATGCCATACACTAAGGCATAATATAAGGATGCTCACATAAATTTTTGGATGTCTGGATGTATTCAGAACGTAAGTTATGCGCGAAAGTGCAAACTTGTGCACTTTTTGACACTTTTAGCCCCTGAATGATCCAAAAGTTTGTTTTAGCATACCAAACCCCTCAAAGCCTATTTCTAAGCTATGTAAAGGATATTTATGGTATGTTTAAACTTATGGACATGTTCTGGAATGTTCGTTACAGTTCAAATTGGCATACTTTCGCAGTTTGTCAAGTTTAGTCCCTGTAAGCGAATTAACTTGTTTTTTGCCATACCAAAGCCTTCAAAACTTATTTCTAAGTTATGTAAGGGTTATTTAAGGTATGTTGAGTATATGTTGATGTTCTGGAGTATTTGTCGCATTAAACTGAGTAGGTTTTATGCACCAGTTTGCGTATAATTCTCCAGAAAACGATCTAGAGCTTGAAATCGAACAAGAGTTGATATGTGCAAACGATACACATATTTATATATGTCCAAAGTATGAAATACAATATTTCATTGGTTTGGCGTTTGTTTGATGGTTGAAGTGACACAGGTGTCACATATAAGAGCAGGGACTGTGATCCTTACCTCACTGAAGTAGTCAAGGAATTGTTGGCGGATCAAGGGGAGACCTTGCAGATCCTCAGCTTCAGAGGCCTTTCTCTTCTTGCCTCCCTTTCCTCTGAGGGGTGCCTTGGGGACCGAAGCTGTCGGGCTGGTAGGAGCCTTTCTCTTGGAGGATCTGACGGTGGTGAGATCGGTGACACTGAACTTTGAAGCAGACTTGGTGGATTTTCCAGCACCTACACAACCAAAACAAGATAACTATCCTAATTTCACTTATATTTCATTATTATTTAATTTTTTAAACAAAGATACTTACTTGACATCGTGACAGAACCAGAGGATACTTCCTGAGAATCTTGGGTGGTTATCTTGAAAGATCTTGTTTCAGGATCAAGCCTCTTGAATACGGCGAGTCTCTCTTTAGCAGCAGGAGTCAGTCTAAGATGTGAAACAGAGATAGCTGCACAACAAGAAAGCAAAAGAATGTCAGTGATCCTTATATCAAAGGATAAGTTCTCTGGTGATCCTTCTCAGGATCCTCCATCCTACCATGGGTAGCCCACTCCTTGGGTAGATCCTTCCCATCAGGGATAGAATCTCTCTTGACAAAAAAGAAACGTCGCTTCCAGTTGGTATCATCTTTGGTAGCTTTGAAGATCGGGTGTTCCTCACCAGGTTTACGTTTGAACAAATAACGATGGGAACCAAAGGTAGTGAGCTCATACAATTCTCCCAGTTCTGCCATGCCTAAGTCTATCCCCTCCTGCTCGATGATCCTTTCAAGGGTGTACAAAACCCTCCAGATCATCGGCATGGCTTGGATATAAGATATGCCGGTTAGGGAAAAGAAAGATTGGGTGAAAGCTGGAAAGGGATATGTGTAACCTATGGTGAACGGGTTAACAGGAAACGCAACCCAATTATCAGAAATATGATTACTGAGGGCGTTGGGGTCAAACGATTTAAACACAGTGTTTGCCGGGAAGCAGTAGCGGATCCTATCAATTTGCGGATCGGAGAAGCAACATCGTTCTTTTATGGAATCTTCGATGATTCCCTGGCTCTTTAGTGGGCTGTTCTTCGTGTGATCCTTAGATGGGGAATTCCGGAGCAACATTTTGAACGGAATAATGAAAAGAGAAGGAAAACAGAGCAAAAGAAGGAAGAAGATGAATACCTGTTTATCTTCGGAATGCAGTTATAAAGGGAGTAACTCTGGATTTTAAATGCAAACGATCCTATCTATATCTCCTATTTATAATCATGATTCTGCAGGGGTGTCACTTCTGTGACGTCATAGTTGCAATGGATAGTTCTACATCAACGGCTATATATCCGTTAAGTTAGTTACGGATAAGATCAAGAAAACATAAACTCGTTTATTTTACATATTACTCCTTATATTTTGGGGGCAATTGTTAGGGGAGGATTTTCTAACAATTAGTGATCCTTACTTGTTATCCTAATGGTGATCCTTACTTCTGTGACAGATAGTGATCCTCAGAAGACCTTCAGGATCAGGATCATGGATCACCCTAAGGATCCTCATACTAACGATTGCTTGTTCATGTTTTGTATTGTTTTGTAGGAGTAATAGGCTTGACTTGGTCTTGGCAACGTTACTATGGAATATTCCACGGGTATTTCGCACACGTTTGAATGGAAATGACGTTGTGGAGAACGTGGGAGCATGGCACAAAAATCGGATAGTTTGTTAGCTTAGTTAGCTTTTATTTTTAAAGGGGTGACGAGCTATTTTTAGAACACTTAGCCATTTTTAGCTACATACACTCTCATACTACTGCACTCTCAAAGCTTTCAGCAAACACTTAACAGTTTTCACACACTTTCACACAATTAACTATAGTGATCCTTGTACCTAGCTCGTTACTATCTGAAATTGTAAACATTTATTGATTTATTTGAGCTTGGTGATCGGTAGTTTCCATCACCCGAGGTTTTTTATGCCGGAGATCATTTATTGATCAAGGGCTTTTTCCTCGTACAAATCCTTGTGTTGTTTGTGCAATTTACATCGAAGTGATCCTTATTATTGTTCTTCATTTCAAGCATCATTCCCCATAACTAAGAGTTTGGTTGCATTATCCTCATTAGATTTTTTGACCAAAACAGCAAGAAAGGATGAACTCATCCAGTACCTACGAGTCAACCAATAGGAAGTCAGAATCCTCATTTAAACCATATCGCTCTAAGCCATATGGTAGAAATGACAATAAGAAAGTCAATGCTGTTGAAGACGAGGATCCTGAAGAATATCCTGAATTATCTGAATATTGCTTTTCTGATAACATTCCTGAATTGATGTATGCTATGCAGGGTTTAGGAGACAAAGCTAGGTGCCCTCGAAAGAATCAGCAAAAAGCTGATTGGAAGGATAAGTCCAAATGGTGTGCCTTCCACGAAGATTTCGGGCATGTGATTGAGGATTGCATTGCTCTAACAAAAGAAATAAGCTATCTTCTAAGCAAGGGATATCTGAAGGATCTCTTAGGAAGAAAGAAGAATAAGGGTCAGGATACTGAGAAGGATCCTGAACGAGCGGCGTCACCTTCTGCGGATGCCAAGATAATCAACTTTATTTCAGGAGGATCCGACATTTGTGGGACTTCGTATTCTGCGGCCAAGAGACATGCAAAAGAGGCCAAGACTGAAAGAAGGGACAAACCAGCCAGGATGACCACCCTCACAACTGATAAAGTGATCACTTTTGACAGTGATGCCAGGGATACTGTTCAGGATCCTCACCATGATGCACTTGTAATAATGTTATATGTGGCTAACCATTTTGTACGCAGGATATTGGTAGATAATGGCAGCTCAGTCAACATAATTCAACTAGAGACTCTGAAGAGGATGAATGTATCACCAATGGAGATCACTTCGAAATCCACCGTGCTTGTTGGGTTCAATGGAGAGGCCAGGAATACAGTGGGAGAGATAAAGCTACCAGTGTATGTTGAAGGGGTCAACTCGATACAACGTTTCTGTGTGATGGACTCCCTATCCTGCTATAACATCATACTAGGCAGGCCATGGATTCATGATATGAAGGCTGTGCCATCAACTTATCATCAATGCATCAAGATCCCTACCCCTTGGGGATTGTTAAGGTTGATAGTGATCAGCAAGAGGCAAAAGAATGTTACTCATCCTCAATGAAATCCTCAACCAAACCTAATGCAGCATAGCAATTAAAGATACGGGCCCAAGATATCATGGAGGCTTCGGAGCAGGATATGAAGAAAGTTATCTTGGATCAGGATAATCCTGATATCTCGGTGCTCATGGGAACCAATATCTCTCAGGATATTGAGGAACAATTAACTAACTTTCTGAAGTGCAGGATGTCAACATTTGCATGGAAGCATGAGGATATGACAGGTATATCCAAAGATATTATCACTCACAAGCTTGGAATTGACAGGTCGTTCAAGCCCATTTAGCAAAAGAGAAGGAAGTTTGCTCCTGAACGGAGTGCAATTATCCAAGAGGAGGTTGAAAGATTGCTGAAATCCAAGATGATCAGAGAAGTCAAGTTTCCAAGATGGCTAGCAAATGTAGTGGTGGTACAAAATAAAAATGGGAAAAGGAGAGTTTGTGTAGATTACACAGACTTGAATAAGGCTTGCCCCAAAGACCCATTTCCTCTTCCTCATATTGATGCAATGGTGGATGCAACCGCTGGGCACGAGATGTTAACCTTCATGGATGCATCCTCAGGATTTCAGCAGATTCAAATGGAGCCTTCAGACCAAGAGGATACTGCCTTCATGACACCAACAGGTATTTGTTGTTATACTGCTATGCCTTTCGGTTTGAAAAATGCAGGTGCAACATACCAGAATTGGTGAACATGATGTTCAAAGATAAGCTGGGGAACACAATGGAGGTATACATCGACAATATGGTGGTAAAATCTAAAAAGGCTGAGGATCACCTCCAGGATATTAAGGGAGCATTTGATATCCTGGATCAATATAACATGAAGCTAAATCCTGCCAAGTGCCATTTTGGAGTGGGGGCAGGAAAGTTTCTAGGATATATGGTAACTAAAAGAGGGAAAGAAGCGAGCCCAGAACAGATCAAAACCATCCTAGATATCAAATCACCTTCTAACATGAAGGATGTTCAAAGACCGACGGGACGAGTAGCGGCATTAAACAGATTTATCTCAAGGTCCTCAGAAAAATGTAAGGAATTTTATGATATCCTGAAGAAAAATAAGAAGTTTGAATGGGGGGAGAAGCATGAAGCAGCCTTGCAGGATTTGAAGCAATACCTCTCAACCGCACCTCTACTAATGAAGCCTGAGGATGCTGAACCATTATCCCTGTATCTTGCAGTATCAGGGAATGCAGTAAGTGTTGTCCTTGTAAAAGATCATGAAGGTCAGCAGTATCCTGTTTAATATGTTAGCAAAAGTTTATGGCTGAAACTAGATATTCTCATTTAGAAATGTTGATATTGGCTCTAGTTATGGCATCAACAAAGCTTAGACATTATTTTGAAACACATAGGATTCATGTCAAAACCAATTATCCTGTTAAGAATGTGCTTAGGAAACCTGAGATGTCAGGTAGAATGGCTAAATGGTCAGTAAAGTTAAATGCCTATGATCTAGTGTACGAACCTAGAAATGCCATAAAATCTCAGGCTTTAGGTGACTTTGTGGCTGATTTCAGTAGTGATATTCAAAATGAAGTGGACCTAGAAGTACAACAACTAGGAGAAACCTTAGAATCCTGTACATTATATACTGATGGTGCATCTAATGTTAGAGGAGTAGGATTGGGTATACTACTAAAATCGCCACAGGGGGACATAGTACCCCTGGCTATTAGATGTGAATTTCCTGCCACTAATAATGAAGCAGAATATGAGGCTTTGATTGCAGGATTAGAATTGGCTAAGAACATGAATATTAAAAGTTTACAAGTATATGTTGACTCCTTGTTAATCACTAATCATTTTAATGGATCTTATGCAGTTAAAGGTGAGAAATTAATTGAGTATCTTGATATTCTCAAAAAATTAGTAGGATATTTCGATATTTTCACACTGGAACAGGTACCAAGAGAGGATAATGCTGAAGCGGATGCCTTGGAAAACCTAGGATCATCAGTTAGGATACCGGAGGGAACACAAATACCGATACTTCATATCCTGTATCCTGCCATGGATCCCTTCAAAGCTCAGGATAAAGAGGTCCATACCTAAGATGCTTGAAGGATCCTGAGGCCATGGAAGTGCTTCAGGATATACATGTTAGGGCAGGATTTTTATGACCTATGATCCTTACTTGATATCCTAACAAGTGATCCTTGTTTTCTTTGGCAGATAGTGATCCTCAAAAGAGCTCCAGGATCAGGATCACGGATCATCCTAAGGATCCTCATACTAACGATTGTTCTTTTTGGATTTAATGTTGTTTTGCAGGAATTACGAGTTGGACCTGGTTTTAGCAACGTAAACAAGGAATCTGTCACGCTAATTTCGCACATGCATAATCAAAGATGGACGTTATGGATAATATGGAAACTCAGCGCAATTCAAGGGAAATTAGTTAGGCTAAATTTACTTCTATTCCTAAAGGGGTAACGAGCTAGTAGTTAGGTGATTTACCTAAAATACGACCACACACACTTATATAAATGGCACTCTTGAACATTCGGAGGACACAACACATTTCTCACACGCTCTAGCATACGATACTATAGTGATCCTTGTACCTAGGTCGTTACCGTCCAAAGTTGTAAACATTGTTTGTTATATTGAAGTTTGGTGATCGGTAGTTTCCATCACCCGAGGTTTTTTATGCCGGAGATCATTCATTGATCAAGGGCTTTTTTCCTCGTATAAATCCTTGTGTCACTTGTGCAATTTACATTTAAGTGATCCTTTACTTTGCTCATCATACCGAGCATCATTCCCCGTTTACAAAGAGTTTGGTTGCATTATCCTTGTGTGATTTTTGAACAAAACAGTTTGGCGCCTACCGTGGGGCAATTGGTGCTTCATTCATAAGAAAATTTTTCTGTTGGTGATCATTCCGGAAGTGTTGCATGGCTTCATCGTTGAAGTATACTTCCACAGCGATGTCTGCAGTCCAATTCATCTAATGGCATTCCACCTTTGCCTCCACCACCAGCTGGATCTTAGAAAAATGCTGAGAAGAGACCAACTCCTATCTTCTCTAAACCTTCATCTTCTGCTCTAACTTCTTCTGTTCCCAGTACTAGTGATATATTTACTTTGATTTTGCAGATGAGGGATCGTATGCAGCAGCAGGATGAAACTAATGACAGGATCCTCAAGGAAATCGGAGATCTCAAAAGGCAAAAGAAAACGGCAGAGGATCATTCCCCACTTAATGCCCAAATCATTGAATTTTGATACTCCGATGATTACTTCTCAGCCATCAAGAGGCCCCAGACATTCAACATATGGGTGGATTAAGAGGAGTGCATTTCGGCCCAGCAGCGGTGACTCAGGCATCAGGATCATATTTCCAACCGGCAGGATCCTATACTCAGCATATGGGATCCTTCATGAACTTAGGATCCTCCTTTGTTCCAGGATCATCCCAGGTTCAAGGATCCTCCTTTCGTTCCAGGATCATCCCATGTTCAGGGATCCCTTCAGATACCAGGATCCTTGAAGAATTTGTAAACAGGAAGTCCAGATGTCCATCAAGGAGATTTTATTCCGATGCAGACCATTGCTTCCACTGGTCCCTCCATCATCCCAGAA
Source organism: Helianthus annuus (assembly GCF_002127325.2). NCBI lineage: Eukaryota > Viridiplantae > Streptophyta > Magnoliopsida > Asterales > Asteraceae > Helianthus > Helianthus annuus. Next base: position 96,966,408 of record NC_035436.2, on the reverse strand, counting down.
TCCCAGCAATATGGATTCACATCCAATGTTCCTAACTTGAACCGATGGGAGGTAACACTTTTAATAATTCTCATACCACTAACCATGGATTCATGCAGGATACAGGTATCAACCATGCTATGGCCAGAGAACTGCAGAAACTGAAGGATATGATATCAAGTGTTCCAGGGGCAGTCAAACCTATCCCGGAAATTGCAGATGGAAGCCATAAGGTATCTCGTTTTGCACCACCAATTTGTGATGCTGAGATACCCAAAAGATTCCATATCCCTACTATGAAGCTGTATGATGGTACGACGGATCCTGAGGAACACATAGCACAATACAGGGAGAGGATGGAGATCAATCCAATTCCAGAAAAGTTAAAGGAAGCATGTCTGTGCAAGGGATTTGGATCCACTCTTACTGGATCAGCTCTTAAATGGCTGCTAAGTCTTCCCCTTACTCTATTACTTCGTTTGCTAATTTAGTTAACTTATTCAATAATCAATTTTCTTGTAGTAGAAAATTTGAACGATTGACTAGCGATTTATACAGGATAACTCAGGGTCATAATGAATCATTAAGGGATTATATAACCAAATTTAGTAAAGAATCCTTGGATATTCCTAACTTGGATGTGGCCACAGCTGTTGAGGCCTTCAAGATGGGATTGCTTAAGGATTCATTGTTCTATGATGATCTTGTTATGACACTGTTAGGGCTGAATTTTTATAACACATGATCCTTACATGTGATCCTAACCAGTGATCCTCGTTTCTTTGGCAGATAGTGATCCTTAGCAGAGTTCCAGGATCAGGATCACGGACCATCATAGGGATCCTCATGCTAACAATTGTTTTCATTAAATTTAATGTTATCTTGCAGGAATGTCTAGCAGGATCCGCTCTTAGCATCGCAAACAAGGGACGCGTCTTTACAACTTTGGGATATGCTTAATCAGAGAGGAACGTTGTAAAGGATATGGAAACTCGGCATGATTTAAGGGCGATAATTTAGGCTAGATTTACTTTTATTTCTAAAGGGGTAATGAGCTGATTGTTAGTCTATTTACCTAAAATAGGTCACTCACACTTGTATATATAACACTCTTCCCCCTTATCATCCGAAGTTGTAACCATTTTTTGTTATATTGAAGTTTGGTGATCGGTAGTTGCCATCACCCGAGGTTTTTTATGCCGGAGATCATTCATTGATCAAGGGCTTTTTCCTCGCATAAATCCTTGTGTCACTTGCATATTTCTCACTAAAGTGATCCTTTACTTTTTCAACAAACCAAGCATCATTCCCCGTTTACTTAGAGTTTGGTTGCATTATCCTTGTGTGATTTTTGACCAAAACAGTTTGGCGCCCACCGTGGGGCAATTGGTGCTTCATTCATAAGAAAACTTTCTGTTCGAAATCATTTCAAAGAATTACATGGCTTCATCATTGAAGAATACATCCACGGCGATGTCTGCAGTCACCTCGTCTCAGAACACTCTGCCTTTGCCTCCACCACCGGCAGGATCTCAAAAAATGCTGAGAAGAGACTGTTAGGGCTGGATTTTTATAATACATGATCCTTACGTGTGATCCTAACCAGTGATCCTTGTTTCTTTGGCAGATAGTGATCCTCAGCAGAGTTCCAGGATCAGGATCACGGACCATCATAGGATCCTCATGCTAACAGTTGCTTTCGTTGAACTTAATGTCATATTTGCAGGAAATGTCTAGCTGGATCCGCTCTTAGCATCACGATCAAAGGACGCGTATTTACAATTATAGGCATGTGCTTAATCGGAGATGAACGTTGCAAAGGATATGGAAACTTGGCATGATTTAAAGGGCGACAATTTAGGCTAGATTTGCTTTTATTTCTAAAGGGGTAATGAGCTGATTATTAGTCTTTTTACCTAAAATAGGTCACCTAAAATAGGTCACCTACCTAAAGGATAGGTCACCTAAAGGGGTATATATAACACTCTTCCCCATTCGGAAGAAGACACAACACAATTCTCACACGCTTAGACACTCGAAACTATAGTGATCCTTGTACTCAGCTCATTATCATCCGAAGTTGTAACCATTTTTCTTATATTGAAGTTTGGTGATCGGTAGTTGCCATCACCCGAGGTTTTTTATGCCGGAGATCATACATTGATCAAGGGCTTTTTCCTCGTATAAATCATTGTGTCTTTGCATATTTCATACTAAAGTGATCCTTCACTTTTTCAATAAACCAAGCATCATACCCCGTTTTACATAGAGTTTGGTTGCATTATCCTTGTGTAATTTTTGACAAAACAGTTTGGCGCCCACCGTGGGGCAATTTGGTGCTTCATTCATAAGAAATTTTTTTTTGTTGGTGATCATTCTGGAAGAATTACATGGCTTCATCCATTGAAAAACACGTCCACGGCGATGTCTGCAGTCACCTCGTCTCAGAACACTCTGGCCTCCTCCACCGGCAGGATCCCAGAAGAATGCTGAGAAGAGACCAAACTCCTACTAACTCTAAACCTCCATCTTCTTCTGCTATGAATTCTTATACTCCCAGTACTAGTGACGTATTTACTTTGATTTTGCAGATGAAGGATCGTATGCAGCGGCAGGATGAAACTAATGAAAGGATCCTCAGGGAATTGGAGATCTCAAAAGACAAAAGAAAGCGGCAGAGGATCATTCCCCACTGATGCCCAAATCCTTGAGCTTTGATACTCCAATGATCACTTCTCAGCCATCGGGAGTCCAAAACGTGCAAATTATGGAGAATCAAGAGGATTGCACCTCGGATCGGCAGCAATGACTCAGGCATCAGGCTCACACTTTCAGCCGGCAGGATCCTATCCCCAGCATAATGGGATCCTTCATGAATTCAGGAGCCTATCCGGGAGCACAGCAGTTTCAAGGATCCTACTTTGTTCCAGGATCATCCCAGGGTCAAGGATCCTCCTTTGTTCAGGATCAATCCCAGGTTCAAGGATCCTTCTTTGTTCCAGGATCGTCCCAGGTTCAAGGATCCTCCTTCGTTCCAGGATCATCCAGATTACCAGGATCCTTCCAGATGCCAGGATCCCTAAAAAGTTTGCAAACAGGAAGTCTAGATGTCCATCAAGGGACTTCATTCCAATGCAGACCATTGCTTCCACTGGTCCCTCCGTTATCCCAGAATCCCAGCAATATGGATTCACACCCAATGTTCCTAACTTGAACTCAATGGGAGGTAACACTTTAAATAATTATCTACCACTACCATGGATTCATGCAGGATACAGGTGTCAATCATGCTATGGCCAGGGAGTTGCAGAAGCTAAAAGATATGATCTCAAGTGTTCCAGGGGTAGTCAAGCCTATCCCGGAGATTGCAGATGGAAGCCATAGGTATCTCGTTTTGCACCACCGATTTGTGATGCAAAGAGATACCCAAAAGGTTCCATATCCTATAGACTGTATGATGGTACACGGATCCCGAGGAGCACATAGCACAATACAGGGAGAGGATGGAGATCAATCCAATCCCAGAAAAGTTAAAGGAAGCAGCCTATGTAAAGGATTTGGATCCACTCTTACCGGATCAGCTCTTAAATGGCTGCTAGTCTTCCCCCTTACTCTATTACTTCATTTGCTAATTTAGTGAATTTATTCAATACAATTCTCTTGTAGTAGAAAATTTGAAAGATTAACTAGTGATTTATATAGGGTAACTCAAAGTCATAATGAATCATTAAGGGATTATATAACTAAATTTAGTAAAGAATCCTTGGACATTCCAACTTGGATATGGCTACGGCTGTGGAAGCCTTCAAAAATGGGACTGATTAAGGATATTATTCTATGATGATCTTGTTATGACACCATGCAGGAATCTAGATGAAGTAAGAACTCGGGACTCAGGTTCATCCGGCTAGAGGATGACAAGAGGATCCAGGAGAGACAAGTAGGATCCTCAAAAAGGAGAAAAGGATCCTCTTCAAGAACAATAAATTCAATCCTACCATAGAAATGACAACCAGAATGTGCATGCTGTTGACCAGAGAGAGGATGATGAGATTATCCTCCAATCTCAGAATATTGTTTTTCCGTTGATAATCATGAACTAATCCTTGCAATGCAGAATCTAGGAGAAAAAGCTAGGTGGCCCAGGAAGAATGATAAACATCCGGGACTAAAGACAAGTCAAAAATGGTGTACATACCATGAGGATTCGGGCATCTAACTGAAGAATGATAGCTTTAAGAAAGAAATTGGATATCTGTTAAGCAAAGGGGCATCTAAAAGAATTGTTGGGAAGAAAAAATCAAAGGACTCAGGATCCTGAGAGGATCCCGATGAAAGGCTCCAGCCTCCGGCGAATGCGCAAGTGATCAACTTTATTTCCGGAGGATCAGACATTGTGGTACATCCTTCTCGGCGGCCAAAAGGCATGCAAAGGAAGCAAAATGGACAATGGAGAGAGACCTATTCGAACATCAAGTGTCTCGGAAGGAAAGACGATAACGTTTGATGAGATGATCGCATTAACATCCAGGATCCTCATCATGATAGTTTAGTTATTACTCTCTTTATCTCTAACCATTTTGTCTGCAGGATCCTTATCGACGGAGGAAGCTCGGTGAACATTATTCCAGCTTGATGTTCTGAAGAAAATGGGTATCCCAGAATCAGACATCACACCAAGATCCTCCGTGCTTGTAGGATTCAGTGGAGAAACGAAGAAAACTCTGGGGACATCAAACTCCAATCTACGT